>NC_143579.1:219547943-219868885 GCF_048544385.1 Mastigoproctus giganteus | reverse complement strand
TATAATTGCTTGCAGTAACAGAAAAGACCAATAAACTGGAAAGTGCAAATTGTTTTTATTGTTTCATGGTCGGTACCTCCAGAAATGTGCTTTAGTAAAATATCACAAAGGCGTTTAAAATTGATTCTTAACAGGCATCATTATTTTGATGCCTGTTAATCAAAATATTTATATATTAATCAAAATAATATGTAAAAAGAGGATGCTATTTTGTTATTTTGCTGTTTTAATGTGTGAGGTTGATTTGATGCATTATGGCCTAAGCTGCCAATGCACCATTAAAAATAAAATCAACTACACCCTGTCTGGAGATGCTATTGATCCACTCACAGTGAGATGGCTTGGGTTTGTTGCTGGTGGTAGTCATTTTGACTTCCACTTTTTTTTTTTTTCTTCCCATGACTAGAAAAAAGTATTTTGTTTACTGGCATAACAGATAGTGATTTACAATATAATTTCTTTCCACAGTTTCTCTATTAAAAATTTGAGTGAGAAATTGCTGTTGAATAAGATCAAAATGATTCTTGTTTCCCGTTCAGTATGTGATTTTGCATGACTCCAGAAGGTTAAATCAATCCCCAGAGAAACAATGTTCATGAGAAACAACTTAATTTAGTTTGGTTTAAATAGCTTATTATTATATTATTTCTCCCTGATTGAAGGTTCCACCTCATGACGGGTATTGCTACCAAGTACACAGGGTGGTTGTTGTTATGTCTGGTGTTACTGTTGGTCAAGGAACTCTCCGACTATCCTACAGGTGTTCAGGATTGCTACTTTCTGGAGTTCCTTGTAGGTGTTCGCTGGGAGACCTATTGCTGCTAGGCTGTTATGTAAAGTCTTTGGCACCATACCTGTGGTTGACATGATGATCGGGATGTTCGTTACTTGTTGATCAAAGAGATGCGGCATATGCCACATCTCTTTGATCTCCTGTCTTAGGTTCATGTACTTTGATCTCCTGTCTTAGGTTCATGTACTTTGATCTCCTGTCTTAGGTTCATGTACTTTGATCTCCTGTCTTAGGTTCATGTACTTTGATCTCTTTGATCTCCTGTCTTAGGTTTGTGTACTTCCTGATTTTTTCCCCATGGGTTTTCTGCAGGTTGCCAGTGTTTGGTACCGCTATGTCAATCAGATAGGTAGCCTTTTCCTTTTTGTCCACAAGGGTTATGTCCGGCCTGTTGTGTGGGATTATAATTGCTTGCAGTAACAGAAATCCCTATTGTCTTATCTGTTATTATGGCACTGTCTCAGTAAAGCTTGTGGGTTGGGGTCTCTAGTACTGCCTGGGATTCATACTTGTAGTACGGTACACTTTCTTCGATCAACTGGTATTTCCTTGCTAGCTTCTGATGTATTATTCTGGCTACCTGGTCGTGTACACTCAGTCTGGGTGATCACTTTGCATCCCATGGTAATTTGTCGGATCGTTTCCGAGGCCAGGTGGCATCGTCGACATGTTATTTGGTTTTTTTTTTTTTTTTTTTTTAGGAGCATTAGAAACAGGCCATATTGCTTCGGGATATGCGGTGGTCATTCCCTGACCTTTCCGCATCCTCCGTATTTGGTGGTGACGGGCTCGAACCCCGGTCTAATCAAGAAGCGTGTGCTACGCACTGCTGCTCCTTCCCACCTGGCTATGGAGGCGCCTTGCATCATTGACATGTGTCATCGGACACTCCAGGCTCCTTGGCGATGTATTTTCTATAGTTTCTGGTGTTGATTATCTGGTCTTTGATGGTAAGCATAAGTTCTTCAGTCGAAGAGTGAGAGCGATTATTATTGTTGTTGTACTTATATTATATTATTTCTCCCTGATTGGGGGTTCCACCTCGTGACTGGTATTCGTGCCAAGTACACAGGGTGGTGGTTGTTATGTCTGGTGTTACTGTTGGTCAAGGAACTCTCCGACTATCCTACAGGTGTTCAGGATTGCAACTTTCTGGAGTTCCTTGTAGGTGTTCGCTGGGAGACCTATTGCTGCTAGGCTGTTATGTAGGGTCTTTGGCACCATACCTGTAGTTGACACGATGATCGGGATGGTCGTTACCTGTTGCCACATCTCTTTGATCTCCTGTCTTAGGTTCGTTTACTTCCTGATTTTTCCCCCTGAGTTTTCTGCAGGTTGCCAGTGTTGGGTACTGCTATCAATCAGATAGGTAGTCTTTTCCTTCTTATCCACAAGGGTTATGTCTGGTCTGTTGTGTGGGATTGTTGTTCTATCCGTTGTTATGGTGTGGTCCCAGTACAGCTTGTGGGTTGGGGTCTCTAGTACTGCCTGTGGTTCATACTTGTAGTATGGTACACCTTCTTTGGTCAACTGGTATTTCTTTGCTAGCTTCTGATGTATTATCCTTGCTACATGGTCGTGTCTATGAGTGTACTCAGTCTGGGTGATCACCTTGCACCCCGCGGGGATGTGTTGGATCATTTCTGAGGCCAGGTGGCATCATCAACATGTATCATCAAACACTCCAGGCTTCTTGGTGATGTATTTTCTATAATTTCTGGTGTTGATTACCTGGTCTTGGATGACGAGCGTGAATCCTTCAGTCTCGAGGAAGTGTCTTCTCTGCCCATCTTTCTAGTGTCTTCTCTGCCCATCTTTCTAGCTTCGTTTGTACCTCCTGGTTGGGGGAGACTCGTCACTTCGGTTGAGTGGAGTATACCACTTGTCTATCTTCTTTATGGCCTGGTGGAGTGCTGCTGCTGTGTGTTTCTGGAAGTAATCCTTCAGGTTAACTATCGCTGTCTTCTGTTGCTCAATGAGGTCTATCAGGCCCCTTCCTCCTTCCTGGGCAATTGTCAGTCTCTCCATGGCAGATCTCAGGTGCTGTTGGCGGCTCTTGGTCATCATTGTCCTTGTCTTTCTCATGATATCCTCTAGCTCGGTGTTAGTCCAATCTATGACCCCAAAGGAGTATGTTAGTACTGGAACTGCATAGGTGTTTATGGCTTTAACTGTGTTCCCTCCATTCAGCTTTGCTTTCAGCAGGTTTCTGAGTCTCTGATGGTATTTTTCGGTCAGGCAGGCCTTAATTTCCTTGTGCTGTAACTGCTGAGCCTGCATCATTAGCATTAGCATTAATAGAGGCATATGATGCAAGAAAGCAAGCTTATTCACTATCAGCCAAAAAAAAATGCAACCACTACTCCCATTTCACCCCTCCGTTCGTTCGAAATACCTGTCCAGCTGAGCCTTAAATTCGTTTAGGCTGTCAACTTCAACAACAAGTGATGGAAGTCTATTCCACAAAAACTGCCCTAAAGGCAAATTTCCGCACATCTATCCGACATCCGTCCTTCCTCAATTTGAATTTATGCCCTCTCAGGTAATTATTCTGAGCAAGAGGAAGAATCCCATCGGCATTGAGCATGCTCAAGCCATTCAAAGCCTTATACACCTCTATCAGATCACCTCGCCGATGCCTAGTCTCCAGACTGTAATTTGCAAAACTTAGGCCTTTCTTCGTAAGAGCAACGCTTTGTTCCATTCACTAATCTTGTTGCCCTTCTCTGTACTCGTTCCAGCAGCTCTACATCCTTCTTGAAATGAGGCCTCCAGACCTGTATACAGAACTCAAGGTGTGGCCTGACCAATGCCTTATACAAGGGAATAATCACATCCCTATCCCTGCTAGAAAAATTCCTGTATATCATTGACAAGACACCATGAGCTACTCTTGCAGCTTGTCTGCACTGCTCAGAGAACTTCATCCCCAAGTAGTTGTAGGCCTCTCCCTCTGCCATGGCTTCGATCTCTTTACCAGTCTGCAGCTGGTAGTTTCGCTTGACTAATTTTCCCTGGTGAAATCCGTGGGTCTTGCATTTGTCTAGACCAAATTCCATCCTAATATCATTGCTGAATTCTTTGGTGATCTGGAGTAGTTGCTGGAGGTGCTTCCCAGTTCCCGCGTAGAGCTTGATGTCATCTATGTACATCAGGTGGGTGAGGGTGTACGTGTTCTTTCTTCCTTCTTTGAGGTTATATCCGTACTTGCTACTGTCGAGCATGGTGGATAGCGGGTTAAGTGCTAGACAGAACCACAGTGGGCTCAGGGCATCTCCCTGAAAGATTCCTCTCCTGATGGGGATTGGCCTGGTTATGATGTTTTGACCTTAATGATGGTACTCCATTTCGCCATCATTTCTCCTAGGAAGTTTGTCACTATCGGATTGACTTTGTAGATCTTCAGTGCCTCTATTAGCCAGCTATGAGGCAAGGAGTCAAAGGCCTTGCGGTAATCGATGTAGGCTGTGTACATGTTGCGGCACTTCCTGTAGGCTTGCTTCGTAACTGCAGCATCTATGGTTAATTGCTCCTTGCATCCTTTCTGCTGTTCGGCCATTATGTTCTGGCTCTGCAAGTGGGCTGATATCTTCCTGGTTGTGCAGCTGGTCAGGATCTTGTACATTGTTGGGAGGCAGATGATTGGCCTATATTTCACTGGGTTTCTTGTATCTTCATCCTTAGGCTTCAGATATGTGATTCATTGAGTGAGAAACTTCGGGATTGTCTCTGGGTGCCTTATCATTCGGGTGAACTGCTCTGCAAGGTGTGGTGAGCTTCTTGTACCAGTAGTTGTGGACGTTATCTATTCCTGGAGTTCACCAGTTGTGAGAGTTCACGATCGTCTGTTTTACTTCCCGAATCTCCCACCCTCTCGTTTCTTGTATGTCCTTGATTTTCTTGCATTCTAGTTCTATCCAGGGTGCTCGTCTGTTATGTCTTACTTCTCTGCTCCATATGTTTCCTCAGAACTCCTCAATTGTCTTCTCGGGTGGTCCATTCCCTTCTTTCCCGTCTTCTCCGAGATTCCTGTAGAATTTCTTACTCCTATTGCCCTGTTGGTACTGGGTCAATTGGCCTATCTTGACTCTTAATTCTTCTATCTTCTGCTGAAGTCTTTCCCATGTTGGTGGTTCCTTCTGTTTTCGGTTCTTCTGCTGCTGGTCTCTCGCTTCTCTCCCATTAATCCTTGTGGCTGCTATCGCAGCACAATACACAGCTGTGTGGATGGTCTCCAGTGTTGCACCATTGCTGTCGAGGTAATGCAGTATTATGTGCCGATTCAGGTGGTCTGTGACTCTCCGCAAGGTTCTATTTGGCCTCTGCTTCAGTATCACGTGAGTCTTTTTGGGGTTCATTCCTTCGAATTGTGTTAGGGCCTTCTTCCACTCGTCCTCTATTTTGGATATCATGACCTCGTCTGTTTCCTCTTCAGCTGCTGTGGGTTGTATTTCTTCTTGCTCTTCCTTCTCTGTTTCGGCGGTGGTATGTTCTTCCTCTTCTGGTTCCATATTCTTTATCCTTTGTAGTTGATTGCTGACGTCCTGCTTGATTTTTTCCAAGATTGCAGGAGCTATCAGGTTCTTCGTGACGATGGTCCTTCTCTGGTCCGCTATTCGCTGTTCGGTGACCTGAATATCTGGGAATCGTTTCAGCCACTTAGTATGTAGTCTTGCCCTGGAAGTTGCCATATTGGTCTCACGCTTCGTTATTTTGTAGTATTCTTGCATGATGTACGTATTCATTTCGATGCTCCACTTCATGCATTGGTGTTTTCTTCCATCCTGGGTGGTCACTAGCGCAATTGCGCAGGAAACACTTCCAGTTGGTGGGGCTGAATGGACTTGCCCTTCTCTTGTTATTATTATTATTATTATTATTAGCCATATGGTACAAGGAAGCCTGAAGCTTATGCTGCACCAACCAAGAAAAAAAAATTCTGAATTACCCTGAGAGAGAGAGAGAGAGAGTTAGAAGTAGAAGGGAAACACCAAAAAAAGAGAAGAATAATGATATCCAGCTCAGAACCCTGGGTGTGCCAAGCCCATACCAGATGTGAGCCCCTGGGATTATGCTAAGATCAACAATGAAATAAACAGGAACTATGTGATTGTCTGGGATACCTACTGAACAAAGCTTCATAAACTGTATTTGTGGTTATGGTACAAGTAGGACCACAGTTACAATTTGCTATATAGCCATGAGCAAACAAAGTTTGCTAATGCCATATTTCCTATTGTGAAATCGCCACTTGCTTAGAATTGCACCACCACTTCAGTATGAAAGAACCAGAGTCTTTTACTTGGATGGGAATATAGTAAATCCTTCATCAGAGTAATCTTTGATCTAGAGAGGAAAAACTAGCTTTTCGTTTCTGTATCCGTTGTTCATTGTTTTTGATCTTGGTCAAGAAGCTCTGCAAGATTTTATTAGTTTTGTAAATATTGTGATGATATTTTAAATTTTCATAAAAAGGTTTTGTATGAATGTATGAAATATATCTTGGTACCTTATTACCACTTATTAAAATGTAAATCTTCTTTTTTTTTTTTTTTTTTTTTTATTATATGAATGAACTCCAAAAATTTACAGTTCCAGTAATGTTACATAATGTAAATAAGAGTTCAGTTAGTTTGGTTTGATTGTTTCAGAAAAATGATGATTCACCTAAGACTGAGTTTTCAATATGTCTTGTCTGTAAATTGCATGCGTTCTTTAGTCTGTTTATGATTTGCATATTTTTGAAATGAAAAAATACTACACCTGTGATCAAGACCAATTAACTTGACCACTACTTAAAAAGCCCTTGAGCAATTTTTGCTGTTACTTATGGGAAGCTGACTGGGCTAGCCGGGTGGGTAATGTGCCTGCAGCCCAAAGGTCACGGGTTCGAATCCCGCCTTGGGCTTGGATCAGAGTACTGCAGAAATCTTGGGAGGTGCATTATGGCCATAGAAGCCGATGCGCCAACAACTAACAAAAACAAACAACAAAAAAAAAACTTATGGAAATATGTCATTCTCATCTGGTGAAAAGAATTGAACTCTGACCTCTCCTAAAGGTAGTCATTGCTATATATTGCATAGGATTATAAATGAAAGAGTAATTCAGTACCTAAATATGCTGATATGGTATTTAGTAGCTCTATATTATAGCATATTCTCCTTTGTTGCTGTAATTGCTGATATAAATATAGAATTATCTGAATATAACTTTTGAGTTAAATGCTTAAAATTTGTAACATATATATGTATCTTTATTGTTAAACTTTTCAGTTAAAATCTATAAAGTCTGAATCTGTAAAGGTCGTGGTCAGATGTCGGCCAATAAGTGAAAAAGAAATTTCAGATGGCTTTGAACGGTATGTATTATTTATAAAATATATATAATAAGAATATTTTAAATTTATACCATCCGCCTTTAAGATAGCACAAAATGGATGCCCGGATATTTTTTGGGATTAGTATTTTCAAAAAAAAGTATTTTTACAATACAGGTAGTTCTCGACTTTACGAGCTAATTCGTTCCTAGCATGCACTCGTAAAGCGGGAATTTATTTCCCATAGACATAATGTTAAAAATAGGGGTTACGTTTTCATAGACATAATGTTAAAAATAGGGGTTACGTTATCAACAATGAAATTAGTTAGCTAATTGGTTTGTTTAAACAATGATTGATTTATCGAAAGAAATGAAAACGTAGCCTGTAAAATCAAGCAAATTATAATAATAGAGAAATTATTTATGACTTACAAATGTTAAAGAATATTTATTCTTCATCATCATCATCGACTAAATGTACACTCGTTGATCACTCATTATTGTCTTGGCACTTGTTGGTTTGTTGCACATGGAGTCGTCTTCTTCAGAAATGCTTCATGAGGTGTTTATTTACAAGATAATCTTCTCTTTTCTTTATAAATTTCAGTAGCAGGCATAAGCATTTTTTAACGGAACGCACAAATTGCAACTAACACGACTTCCGTGGAGTAACAAGTTTACGAAGCTTAAAAAAAAAGGAATGAAGAGAAGATTCTGAAAATTTATTTGTTTTTTATGCTATTAAAGATTTCAGTAAAGGGCAAACACATTTCACCATAATAACATAAAACCCACACAATTCCAGCTATCCGTATTTTCACAAACGCAATAACATCAAGTTGACTACCCATTTATAATTGCTTGCAGTAACAGAAAAGCCCAATAAACCAGAAAGTGCAAATTGTTTTTATTGTTATTTGGTCATGACTTCCAGAAATGTGCTAAAAAAAAAAATATCACAAAGCCGTTCAAAATTGGTTCTTATAACATATAACGATGAAAGTGTAGTGCATTTAATGATTTGAATTGGTAACTAATACAATTTACACTATAAAAACGATCTTTTAGGGAGTTATATCGCGAAAATTTGAACTTCTGAGATCGTGGAATGAATTACCAAAAAACAACGTGTTATTGGGTTCACATTACGATATTTTTGCGATACAATGGTAACGGATTAATAAAGTAAAGCAAGGTACACTGTATTGTATAACTACGCATATGGTTTGAAATGTAGTATTTATGAATGTTGCAATGTTAACATTCATTTTTTGCAATTAATGTTCATATTTTCGATTTTGCTGATACTTGGGAGGGAAAAAAAAAAAAAAAAAACTCGTAAACCCGAGAACTCGTAAAGCGAGAACTGCCTGTATTTAACATCATAGTGGTTGGTGGAAGTATCATAGCTTACAATATAAATTTTGTAGTGCCATGAGCCTTAAGCGGAATATAGCAAAAGAAAAAATTTACAAAAAGGCGATGGGATGCTGACTAGTGAATACACCCTGTGCCATGAACCACAGGGTGTAGCAGAAAACTATAAATTGGTTGTGTTGCTAGGCCACTCACAAAAGTTAAATCTACTTTGTGTAATGTATGCTAGATAGAACTATGATCATAATATGAAATTTTACATAATTTTATCAAAAAAAATAATTATTTTCATAATAAATTGTATACTGATAATATAAAATTTCAGTCACTTATAATTCACAGCAAGTGGCTGGAACCCCAATAAGCAATGTTAAAACATGTATTGGGGGGGGGGGGTCAAAATAGAATTCTACAAAAAAAGTAGAATCATGTTGTAATAACAGTAACTACCACATCCTGCATTAGACTTTCAGCTTTTTCTTGTACTGAATACTGTATTTGGTGTGCTGGAAGTTATAATATACAAAAATCACATTTTGACTAATAATTTAAACACAATTTACAGTACTGTATTTTTCCAATGAGAGAGCGAGAATCTTTATTGCAACAACATTTGATTGTAGCTGGTTACAAGGTTAAATAGTGTTGCACTTTCCCTTCACATCCAAATGGCCAGGGGTTTACAGATAAAAAGTGTTAAAAAAAACATTAGTATTTACAGAACAGCAGTGCCTCCGTAGCCAGGTGGGCAGGAGCGGCAGTGCGTAGCACACACTTCTTGATTAGACCGGGGTTCAAGCTCATGACCACCAAATACGGAGGATGTGGAAAGGTCGGGGATATGACCACTGCATATCCCCGGAGCAATATGGCCTTAGTTGCTAATGCTCCTAAAAACCAAACAACAACAACAACAGCATTTACAGTTCGATTGAATATACATACAGTATTATTAATTGTTTAAATAGTTGTGGGATAGATACTATACAGTAGGCGCCTCCGTAGCCAGGTGGGAAGGAGCAGCAGTGCATAGCACACGCTTCTTGATTAGACCGGGGTTCGAGCCCGTCACCACCAAATACGGAGAATGCGGAAAGGTCAGGGAATGACCACCGCATATCCCGGAGCAATATGGCCTTAGTTGCTAATGCTCCTAAAAACCAAAAAAATAACAAATAACAAATACTATACAGTATTTAAAGACTTTTAGCACTATTTTTAATTCCTAAAATTTGATATTATTTTAAATTTTAAAGTTATTTAGTAATGAATTCAGTTCATAATTAATATAATTCCTACAGAAGGAAGAGCCTCCCTGCAAGAAACAGAAACTACTCAATAAACCTGAACATGTCAACGAAAGAAGACAGAATAATCCAAGTAATGACAGATGAGTGGAAAAGGGAGTGGGACTCTCTTGGCACTTGGAAGAACCACATGTATTCCTGCCAGAAGCTAAAATATTTGACAAACAATACACTACGTGGTTCAGGCCTGGACTTCACCTATCATTTTTGCTGACTGGACATGGCAGCATAAACTCAAAGATATACTCGCTTGGACTAACAGACTCACCTCTCTGCCTCTGTGAATCATCAGAGACAGTCAATCACCTAATCTTCCAGTGCCACATTTTTTTTTTTTTTTTTTATGTGAACCCCAAACACGAGAGGTATTAGAACCTATAGTACTTAGTACCTTGCTTAGGTTGGAGGTTGAGAAGACGAAAGAAGATATTTGTTGACATTGGACTTGAACTTCTGTAGATTGTAATTTTCAGGAAATACATATGAAGGAAGGTTGTTCCAGAAAACGGCAGTTGAATGAATAAATGAGGAAGATGAAAAGTTGGTTCTGTGGGTTTGAAGTTGAACAGTAAATGGATGTTGGCTGGTGGCGGCACGTGTTCGGACTGTTTTGAAAGAGAGAGCAGGAATTATAGAAGCCAATTCAGAAGAACAGTGCCCATGGAAGTATCTGTAGAAGAGGCATGCAGCAGAAACAGTACGTCTATGAGAAAGCGAGTGGAGAGACTCTGTTAGAGATGAATCATTAATTAACCTAACTGCCCTCTTCTGAATGGAATCAAGAAGTTTGAGAGAGGTTTTGGGGGCACCACCCCAGATGTGGGAACAATATTCCATGGCAAGGCGGATTTGCGATTTATACAGAGTGAGCAGCTGTTTGGAAGAAAAGTAACGCCGAGAGCGAAAGAGAAAACCAAGTTTTTTAGATGCAGAGGAAGCAATATTTGTAATGTGCTTGTGCCAAGAGAGATTAGAAGTCAGGGTAATCCCCAAAAGAGATATATCATTTTGCCTAGAAATTGGAGTGTCACTAAAGATAAGCATAGAAGCAGAAGAATCGTTTTTGCGAGATATAAGACGAGACTGAGGTTTAGAAGGGTTGAAATCAACTAAGTTGTCTTTGCCCCACTGGAGAATTACCTGAAGATTGGCATTTAAGGAATTGGTAGCAGATTTTCGAGAAGTTGAAGTTGATTGAGCAGGACAAGGTTTCTCAAAATGGAAAGTGGAATGCAATGTGCTATCATCGGCAAAACTATGGATAGGATTTCCAGTCAATGGAAGAAGGTCATTAATATACAAGAGGAAAAGAGTGGGGAAAGAACTGAATTTTGGGAGACACCGGCATTAGTGGAGAAGTTAGAAGACAGAGAGCCATCTACCATCACCCTCAGTGAGCGATCAGAGAGAAAACTGGTAACCAATTACTAAAAACAGTTGGCAAACCATAAGATGGAAGCTTGTTTAGAAGACCTTTATGCCAAACACGATCAAAAGCCTTTGAGATGTCAAGAGCAACTACCTGTGTTTCACCGAACCTTTCCATTGAATTAGTCCATAAATGGGTAACATAAGCCAGAATATCACCAGTGGATCGACACTGACGGAATCCATACTGGCGATCGTTGATCAGACAGAAGGTTTCTAGGTAGTTTAAGAGTTGGCGGTTAATTGATTTCTCCATTACTTTAGAAAGAGTAGAAGTAATTGCAATGGGACGATAATTGGATGGGAGGGATTTGTCACCCTTTTTAGGAACTGGCTGGATATGAGCAAATTTCCAAGCAGAAGGAAAAACACCTTGGGAATAAGAAAGTGAAAAAAGGCAGCAAAGAATAGGAGTAAGTTCAGGAGCACAGGTTTTGAGAACAAGTGGAAAAATACCATCGGGACCTGGAGCTTTCTTAGCATCAAGATTCATCAAAATCCTTCTGATATCCTTTTGACGGAAACCACAGGAGGATTGAATGGAGCGTGTTGGGAATGGTGGGAGGTGTTTTACCAAGATCATTAATACGTGAGCTGGAAGAAAAATGGGATGCTAGCAGGTCAGCTTTATCCTTGGCTGAAGTGACAACAGAACCATCTGGTTTGGACAGAGGTGGGAGCAGAGATGGGCAAAAGTTGCGGCCAATATCTTTGGCAAGAGACCAGAATGCTCGGCTATTATTAGGGCAAGAAGCAAGTTTTCTACTCTTAGCCTGTTCGAACTCTAGTTTGGACTGGTTAATAACTGCTTTACAATTGTTGCGAGCTTTGGTGTAGGCAGAAAATGAAACTGAAGAATTAGAAACAAGCCAATTACGATATGCAACATTCTTCTCTTGAACAACAGCCTTAGCACATTTATTGGAAAACCAAGGTTTAGATAAAGGACGAGATTTTAAAGTGGAGTGTGGGATAAAGGACTCCATTCCTGCAAGAATAATTTCACTGACACGATCTGAGCAAACGTTGACATCAGAAGTTTTGAAACAGTAATCCGACTAAGGAAAAGAAGAAAAGAAATCTCGCAGGTCATCCCATTTTGCATTCTTGTAATGCCAAACAACACGAGGTTGGGAATGGCCATGAGATAAAGGTTCCATTGGAGAAGAGACAATCACCAAGTTGTGATCTGAAGTGCCTAAAGGACCTCTCACTTCAACCGTGTACTTAGAAGGATTGTTTGTGAGAAAAATATCAAGCGTATTGGCTGTATGATTAGGATTGCCCGGAATTCTTGTAGGTAAATGAACAATCTGTGCTAGGTCATTAGTAATTGCAAAAGCCTCAGCATCTTGACCTGCTGGGTCGGTGTGACTAGAAAACGGAAGCCAGCTGGAGTTGTGAACATTAAAATCACCAAGGAAAATTACCTCACTGTTGGGAAAGTTGGACTGGAGAAAGTCAAGTTGCAAAGGGAGGAAGTCAAAGAGCTCCAAGTGATTAGTGGAGTTGGGAGAATGGTAGAGACAACAGATGAATTTGTCACAGTGAGGTAGAGAGATTTTAAACCAGAGAAGATCAAAGAGAGGAGATTCCAAGTTTCCATGTCTCTGACAGGGAATATCAGAACGGACATATGCACAAGTACCACCTTTGAGGCGAAAGGAATCATACAGCGAATAATTTGGGCATCTGAGATGAGCAGTAGTTGAATCAACCGATAACTGAGATTCTGTCAGAAAAAGTACATGGGGTTTGCCAGACTGCAAGTGGAAATGAACATCGTTGAGATTAGAATTGAGACCACGTATATTTGTGAAATGAATTAGGAAGTGCTTGGGAGGTTTAGATCTTTCCGCAGATAAGCTTGCTCTATTATTTTGACAATTCATGGTGTATTCAATAGTAAGAAAAAGTGGGTGGGACATGCTGTATGAAGTAATGAAATTTTTGGATATGGCGTACACGTGGTAAGAATATACCCAGATCCTTGACATAACGTGGCCTCGACAATGCCCCCCCACATACACGCTACTAGGACTCCCTCCAGTCACTATCTGGCAGAGTAGAGGTAGCAAGATTATACACTAGCTGATCGGAAGCCTCCTAGAGAGTTACCAATAGGTTTGGTCCGGTGTACTAACTAGCGGCCGGCCTGCGAACACCGTTTTAGAGCTGTACCCTCGAAATGTAAGGAATATTGGATCTTGCCACGACGTTCATCCTAACCTCAAAAGTTATCAATCATACTGCATGATGGAAGAGATAGGGAAGGGTTGACCGGAACTTAGCTCTAGAGACTAAACATGGGTTCCACCACTTCAAGCCTCCAATAAGCAAAGTGGTGGTATTTCACTGGTTGATGAGAATCATCTACCACCTAGTGTTGCCTGGTAACATAGAGGGGCGGCGTTCCTCCATGTGGTGTGGGCGCCACACCTCGACCCCTGCTTACGTTGGTTCACACCTGGGTGGTCACCCCACCATGTACTTGTGCATGGAGGTTATACCCAGGATTATTAACAGTCCCACCATCGTGAAGGTGCAAGCAGAGGATTTGGCTGTCACAGACCGTCCGGACTTCGCCAAAATTGGGTCCACTCAACTTGAGTGTCACCCGAATATCAGTTCCATCAGCGTTTTAGACTCCCAAGTAGCAAGTACAGCTTGTCTGGCCTATCTGAGAAAATGTCTGTGACAACCTCAAGGACCCAACTACAAATAATCACTGAAGTAGCTCAACTTTGTAGCTCATTTGTAGCTCAACTACAAATAATCACTGAAGTATATGATCATGAAAATGTCAAAAATCTCATCTCGACTCCTCAAAGATTCACCTCGTTTGCTGACTTTGCAGATTGCCTCTTCAAACACAGGAGAAGAATCTTTACTACTGTAAACAGAACCCAGATGGAGATGGACACCGATTTGGACACTCACTAACAATGATAAAGACCAAAGCACAATGCCAAGCTGAAAAATCCTGATTGGAACCAAAGGGCTCCACTGTCCTAGCTCTACTTTTCTCAAGGGATGCCTCTCTTTTCCATCCCCTACTGCCTAAAAATTTACTCCTCTCCTCCCTGAAACCTGACTTCTCCCACTGACATGCAAAAACCTTCCTTTCACTTTCACTCTTTTTTGGGGGGTGGGCAGGGGGGAGGCTCCTCTTTGGAAGAATCTCTTCCTGGGCATACCGTCAGTGCAATGTGGACCCTGGAATGCCTTCACATGGCAAAGGATGGGGAGGCAGGGGGCCATGAATAAACTCGCCCTATGCCTGTGAAGACACCAGGAGCCGGCAAACACTCAACAGAACAAACACACCATCCTATACACCCACACTTACCACACTGCCGGCATTGGCACATCTCATACAGATGCTGTAGCAGCTAATGGATGAAACCAGGAGAACACTATGAAACATAAAACATATTTTGACATTTTAGCCATGCCTAATTCCTCTGTTTTTCTTAGTACCTTCCAGTTCCTAACACACTGACCTCTTCATTTTTTCTCCTTTTTATTATTTCTTACTCTCGTATATCAAATCCTATTTTCCTAACATTTCTAATACTTCACTGAAAAACCCATTCCACCATTCTTCCCTTGCTTTATCTCTATTGCTATTATCTGTTTTGTTGTATTGCAGATATTTAGCATAATATCTGGTTTCATTTGAAAGAACCATTTGATAACTTGTGCCTCCAGAAAATCAAACTCTAGAGCCTTCCCATCCTTCATGCAAGCAATTGCATCATACAGTTCTTCACTCTGAAAAGAGTCAATCCCTCTTCTCAGAATCAAACCCATCATTCTTTAAAACTATTCTTTGTTGCTCTACGTCATTTAAAATCTCATGGTCTTCCAATAAAAGCTCATGTTATATAGTGCCAATAGATTGTAACCAACAGTTTCTTCAAAGTTGTTATGGGCTTTAACTGTATAATTTTCACTTTCAAACCTAATTTTCTCAGAAACTTTCTTAAAAATATTTCAAGGGTCTAAATTCCCTTTATCCTTTACATGGTTTTGCCACGATGGCTTTTTACATTTAATTCAGTAAAGATTTCTGAAATGTAGCAAGTTATTACTTAGTATCTGGAACTGGTTTAGGGTTTCCTTTCTTGTAAAATTCTATACTTTGATCAAATATGCTAATTATTACACATATAAAAGTCACACGCTTATTAATTATATTATTAGTGCACAGAAGCCTTCACCTTTGCTACACCAATAAAAAAAATATATTTATTTAAAAATGATAATAATAAATAAACATTAAAATAAAGTTGAAAAAATAAATAAATAACCTACCTATTTGACTCACTCCTCATGGAGGTATCTATACATCTGACCTTTGAATTTCCCCAAGCTATCATTCTCAGCCACCCATGGAAGCAGCTCTTTGGAAGCAACACCCATGGAAGCAACAAGTAATTATCAACTTGTTGGTTAAAAGAACTCCCTGCAGTCTAGTCTAAACATTTCCCCGCATAATTTGGATTTATAACTCCTAGTTCTAAAATTATTTATAACAGCGACAATTTCACCCTTATTCGTTTTACTTTCATCTCTCAGAGCTTTAGGCACCTCAGTCAAGTCTCTTCTAAGGTGTAGTGTATATTTTTCTCTAACTATGATTAAATATATCTATGATTTACATAATGACAAATTTTGTTTGTAATTTGCTTGATAAGTTAAGGATGGAAGACAAATAAAATATGCACAATCATACTAAAAGTCATTGGTACTATGCCCAAGTCCTCAGTTAAAGCAATCATGAGTTCCATACAAAACAAGAGCCATCTTAGCTTTCCTCTAGTTTCGCATTCCAATTCATCCAAAAAACATTCAGTTGGGTTGAGGTCAGAATTCTCTGTTGGCAACACTACAACCCTTTGATGTTCTGTTCAAGTGTTCATTTGTGACATGGAATGGTGTGTTGGAAAGTATGAGAGTCGTTTCCATAAAATATCCACAATGTTAGAGTCCACAGAATTGTCCAGAACATCAATTTAGTTCACAGCATTCAGGATTTTGTGCACTGCATTATGCATATCACAGTATGGACTAGTAGACCTAGTTCATAACATGAACTAGGTCTACTATAAAAACATGAAAAGAACCTCCAGACCATGGCATCTGGCATCTCTTAACAGTTGGGATAATACATTTGGATAGTAAGCATTCTCCATACTTGAAAATGTAGTAGTAGTAGTGGCATGTGATGCAAGAAAGCAGGTGTATGAGCTTATGCAGCATCAGCCAAAAAAAAAAAAAAAATGTTCATCACACTTGAAGAGTGTAGTGTGGCTTGTCACTCTATAGGACTGATTTCCACTGATTTGTAGTCCAGGTTTGGTTTGCCTTGCATCTTGCCAATTGATGTTTTGCATTTTGTTTTTTATTACCAAAGGCACTTTGGGCTGCATGTATTCCATGAATATTCATATCATAGCAATAGTAGGTTTGCTTGCCATCACATATAGCTCCAAACTCAGATTCTCTAGGTTCTGGTGAGATGAGGTAACCAGCTGTGCAATTATCTAAATATTAAATACTCCCAAGGAATGTTGGCTCTTACCATTTATTATTTTATACCTACCTGGTTGTTTCTTGGGACTCCATTTCACCACTGGACTTCATTTCTTCAGCACATTTCCAATTTGTTACTTGACAATATTTAATTCCTATGAAATAGCACATGCTGACATTTTCTCCACATGGTGTTCAACTAACACCCTCTTCCTCCATAACTCAACTAACTTTGTGTGCTCATTATTCACATATGTGTTTGAAATGAATGCCAGCTAAATAACTGATCATCTTTATGGGCTAAAATATTGTAGTCCCACACAATTCATTCAGAGGTGAGGGTCTTATGGTAGGATAGTGTATATTAATGTGTATTATCTAAATATTTAACTGTCTGTGGTTGGTGAAACTAGTGAGAGGAGTACAAGGAATTGATGTAATTTAGTTATGGATGTTTTCATCAGTATGGGTGTCTTCTGTGCTTATTTTTTAGAAGGAACATAAGATTTTAAATGCTTCTAAAAAAATAGCCTGAGGAATAAGGTTAAAAATTTAACAGATTGTAGAAATTTCATAGTTGGGTGCATATGAAATATAAATTATCAATATTTCTTTAATCTTTTTTTTTTTTTAGAGTTGTTAATGTGTATCCTGAGCGAGGTGTAGTTGAAGTAAATAATCCTAAGAATCTTAATGATGAGCCTCCAAAACAGTTTACATTTGATGCAGTTTATGATTGCAAGTAAGTGTTTTTCATGTTATCTAAATGAATATTTCTGTTTCAAACCATACTTTTAGATACTTTTTTTGAACTTTAATTAGAAAGATTCTTAGTATAACTTAAAAAAATGATAGTTTAATTGAACAGGGCAGAAAACATTTCCACTTTATACTATTTTGTATTATAGTATGATTTATTACACTAGTGTTCATTCTACCTGTCGCTGTTTTTTTTTTCTTTTTGTAAGTTTTCATTTTACATTTTATATGTATATATATATTTTGTTTTGGAATTGTTGCAACCATAATTCATGTATGATGTCTCAGAACTTGCTGTCAAAAAAATGTGATTTGTAAGTGAAAGCAATTTTTTTTTTTGAGAGAAAGTGACTCAAATTTATCATTATTTGTTCTGTCTGAAAATAAAAATTCTGTAATAGTAATACTAAATCAGCTCATTTGAATTTGGTACCAGGCTATAGAATGCTATTCGATACTAGGCTGAGTGTTCCAAATTTCAGACTGATATATGACACGATATATGATACAACAGTCTTGTATCATATATTTCAGACACGATATATGATACAACAGTGTTGAGATGCAGGAAATATGTTGAGTTGATTAAAGAAGCTTTTGTTGCAGAAAATCTTAGCTTTCCTGAGTAGCCTATTTGCCACTGTTATTCAAGCTATAGTTACGATATGAGAGCATGCAAGTTGTGACTTTTGATTGACTGTGCACATTATCAACAATATCGAACTTCAGTATTTCTTTCTCTGGCTAACCTCCGAGAATCGATCACATTAAATCATATCATTGGAGAGGGCAAATATTAGTGAACTTTACTGTTTTTTGAAAGAAATTGGAATTTATGAACGAATATAGTTTCTGAGCTGAAATGAAATTGAGCTGGCTTCATATTAATTATTATTTATAACATTCCTATGAATAGATAGACACACTATAGGCACAGCAGCTTGTGCGCCATGAAACACCCATACCACACACACACACACACACACACACACACACATGCGCAAGTTGTGACCAGTGTTTAAGCATATAACTACATTTTGGATTTTAAAAACCTGTTTTTAAATTTCTTTATGATTCACTTTTATTTCTATATGTATATCATTATATTTATATACTGACAAAAAAAAAACAAACAACTTTTTTTGAGAAGTTACTAGGTGCAACCAGTGAGAAATATACATCATAATGTTTGATTATTAACAGTCTGTCCATTTGTATCATGTTTTGAGCTTGATTATGTTAGTAGACATGCTACTTTAAGAACTTACAATAAAGTTTGCTGTACTAATAAAGAGCTACCTTGGTCAACTTTTGCTTAAAATTCTTTATACAGGTATTTGACAATTCAGAAATGCCATTGCAGAAATCGAGAAAGGTAACAATAATGCAAGTTGTATGAAATGAACACAGAAATTAGCAGTTTAACTATTGAAATGGAAATATGAAAATTATATATGAGAAGGTTAGACTTAAATACTGAAATTGTTACCTGTTGTTACTCTAGGGCTGTAGTCTGAAAATTAGTGCTGAGAAACACTGTGGACAGCATGAAAGAGTTCAGAAAAATGAGGTTATAACAGTAAAATGTCTGTTAGTAAGAGAATAAATATTGCCCTGCACTGAACAAGTATTAGGCTTAACTTCTCAACTATTGTATGGTCTCAGACTGTAGCAGTCACCTTCCATATGATAACTGGGACACTCACATTTGTAAAGCACCATTTTTGATCATATTATAATGCTGCTACTCCATTTGTTTGTACTATATATTATTTCATCAACATGTGAACATTGCATATTTACTGTGTGAGATATTTTGTTCCTTACTTACCACTTAAAAAGGATATGTTAGAAGAAATTAATGTTTAGTTGAATAAATAAAATTACACTATTCTATACTTTAGTACCTTATTTATGCTTTTTGTGAAGCTCTGTGAATTTTATCTGGCAATTCATGCTTGGTTATATTGTGCTTTTTTTTTTTTTTTTTTTTTTTTTGTCTAAAACTAGAAAAGCCCAAAAACTGGTAATCTTTAAATCCTGAGTTATTGGTTATGTACTTTTATTACATACTTTTTAAATGTATGAGAAAGGTTTTTGTCATCACACTTGAAACAAAAATTTTCTGTATTATTAAAAAAGACATACCAAAAAATAGGCTTATAGCTTCAGAATCAACATTCTCTCTCTTGCACGCACACACGCACACACACACACACACACAATTACATTACTGTGAAAAAACGTCTTTATTAAAATGTCATATCTTGTTTTTCAATTAACAGAAATATTCTAGAATCAAATCATATGTAGCCATTGTAATCACAGTTTAAGATCAACTCTGGTGGCAAAATAGATAGGCCATATCAGTAGGCATTTCATATTTGCAATATTTCTTAATTTCCTTGAAATTTAATTGGTTAATCTTTATAAGTAGTTATCCTTCTGTGGATCTTTGCAATAATAGGCAAGTGTAGCTTCTCCAAATTATTGCCCTGACAGGCTGCTAATTACCAGTGGTTTGCATTAGAGTGAATGCTGTCTTTCCACTGACTGAAGTCAGCAGATTTGCATTAGAAAGTATGCAGAAACACAACACAGGGTACTCTTTTCTAAAAATTCTAAAGATGCGAATGAATGCAGAGAGAGAGAGTGAATGCTGTCTTGGCACTGGCTTAAAATTGGAAATCTGATTTGAAGTCTGCATCCCCCCCCCCACGAGTGCTGATTTCAGATTGGGAAACGAGGCTGGTTTAAATTTCAAAAAGGAGTTTCCTCCTTGGTGCTGGTTTAAATTGCAAAACGAGTTTCCTCCTCGGTGCTTTTTTAAATCGGAAAAATCGTTTGAAATCATTTTCCAATTTAAAAATAGCACAACCTGGGGAAAACTTTATTTCTGATTTTAAACAAGCACCAAGATGCCATTCACTCTCTCTGCATTCATTCAGATCTTTAGAATTTTTAGAAAAGGTACCCCATGTGTCCATATATTCTGACACAAACCTGTGAAGGTGCAGTGTGGTGCATAGAAAAGGATACCCATATTCTCTCTTCATTGCTTGTCGGCGAGATCCAAGGGAAAGCACCAGCATGGCGGCTGAGCATTGCATGACCAGCTTATGAAGGCAAGGCGTAATCTAGTCTGTTTTCTCAGCTTTCATGTCATCTGACATGATGTGATGAGTTGGGAGGAGCTATGCTTGCCAAGCAGCCTGTGAGAGCAATAAGTGGGAGGAACTACATTTATCTATCATTGCTTGTCCCAAAGATCCATGAAAGGGCCAGCCACTTGTAAAGATTAA
This sequence comes from Mastigoproctus giganteus, assembly GCF_048544385.1. NCBI lineage: Eukaryota > Metazoa > Arthropoda > Arachnida > Uropygi > Thelyphonidae > Mastigoproctus > Mastigoproctus giganteus. Next base: position 219,848,060 of record NC_143579.1, on the reverse strand, counting down.
CCATTTAATTTTAATTAAATTTAAATTTCTTTAATTTTCTTGTGAAGAATTGAAGGATTTTGCCCTATGTAGAGTCAAAATCTGTTTTTATTTCTTGGCGGGAATGATTATGGATATGGCTCAGATGTGTATATTTGTGTATTTGTCTGTTATACACTTTATAACTAAGAGGCTAAGATTTCTTGGGTTTATTCATTTGTCTGATCATATTTTTAAGTAAATTTGTTTTAGGATATTAGGATTGTTATTCTGTTTCATGGCAATTTTTTGATCTCCTTAAATGTTTATTTCCTGGATTCAACCCTTGGCACAAGGGTTGAATCCAGGAAATTAATGACTTCACCAAGGGATTGCAGATCTTCTTAGAGGTCTGTTGTACTACATGATCTAGCATGTCAGAAGTTATTTTAACTATCTATAATGAAGATTGATGTGTTGTGTGAATATAGGAACACCATCTCTTAACAAATTAACAAATCTGCTGAGACACGATAGGAGGGAGTATATGATGAGAGCCTTGTCAATCAATTTGGCCCTGGAAAGATTGTGTAAGGCTCAAGGGGTAGAATTTTTTTCAGCCTGGTCTGTACTTGTTAACAGGAGAGACTGCTTGTACAGGGATGGGATACACTTAAATAGAAAGGGTGCAAGAATATTTGCTGATGCTATCGAGCCAATGTTAGGTGGGTCGGAAAACAGCTAGCTTGGGGGGGACACAAGGACTAATAGATTAACAGTAGCCACTGGCAGAGGTGAAAGTGATTCTTGCACTTCTTCTTTTGGATTGAGCAGCAGCCTGGAAAACAAGATGCAGGGTATTTCAGAGACTGCTGAGAGTCATTGCAGTACAAGTAAACGTGTGGGTTGTGTTAGGTTAGCTAAGAATAGGAACAGGTGCATGTACACCAATGTTAGGAGTTTGGTAAATAAATTTGATGAATTTGAGGTATTCTCAGAACATCAAAGGCAGATATTGTTGGGATATCAGAGACTTGGTGTCACACAGATATAAGGAATGCAGAACTGGAATTTGGGGAGTACAATATGTACAGGAAGGATAGACAAAATAGGAAGGGAGGAGGAGTTATACTATTAGTTAAGAAACATTAAAATCCAAGGAAGTGAAGCCAGTCGACATTGCTGGACAGTGCAGTGTCGAGTCAGTTTGGTGTGACATAAGCACTGGGAAATCAAAATTGAGAGTAGGAGTATGTTATAGGCCTAATGACTCTGATGAGAATAATAACGAACTGCATAGAGATATAGAGTAGGCCAGTAAATCAGAGAGTCTTATAATGGGGGATTTTAATTTCCCAGATATTGACTGGAATTTGTGGGTTGGTCACTTGCAAACTAGCAAGGCATTTGTGGATTTATTGGATGATTGTTTTCTACATCAGCATGTTCAGGAGGCAACTATAGGGAGTAATAATCTTGATCTGATTATCAGTAGTGATTCTTCATGCATTAAGAATCTGCAGATAAAGGAACCACTAGGTGGCAGTCATTACAGTGTGCTGAAGTGGGATTTACTCAAAGAGATAACTACCATCAGGGGTAAAGGAAAGGGTTTTTACTTTTGTGAAGGTGACTACGGCGGTCCGAGAGAGTATTTAAATTCTATACAGTGGGACCAACTGATGATGTTACCAACAGCAAATTCAAAATGAGAAGAATTCAAAGATTTTATCTTGGAAGCTACTAGGCTTTACATACCAACGGTAATTTGCAGGCAGATATGAAGTTTCCTGAGCAGTGCAGATGGTCTGCAAGAGTAGCTCATAGTGTCTTGTCAATGATAAACAGGATTTTTCCCCTTATATAAGGCAATGGTCAGGCCACGCCTTGAGTACAGGTCTGGAGGCCTCATTTTAAAAAGGATGTAGAGCTGTTGGAACGAATACAGAGAAGGGCAACAAGATTAGTGAATGGAACAAAGTTGCTCTTATGAAGAAAGGCTTAAATTTTGCAAATTACAGTGTCTGGAGACTAGGCACTGGCAAGGTGATCTGATAGAGGTGTATAAAGCCTTGAATGGTTTGAGCATGCTCAATGCTGATGGAATTCTTGCTCAGAATAATGATCTGAGAAGGCATAAATTCAAATTGAGGAAAGACAGATTTAGAACAGATGTGCAGAAGTTTGCCTTTAGCCAGTCGGTGGTTGGTTGGTTGGTGGAACAGACTTCCATCCTTTGTTGTGGAAGTTGATAGCCTTAATAAATTTAAGGCTCAGCTGGACAGGTACTTGGAACAAACGGAGAGGTGAAATGGGCTTGCATAAGCTTGCTTTCTTGCATCATTTGTCTCTACCAATGCTAATGCTAAAATTGGTAAGATAGGATAGTATATGTTAAAACTGCGAACATGGCATCATAAATTTATTCTGTTTAGAATCACCAGTGAAATGCAGATAGACTTAAGAAATAAAAAATTCATGCTATTAAGCAGGGATGGAACTGTGTTATAAGTACAGTATTTTCTGTGACCTTACAAAGGTAACAGAAAACACTGCACTTGTAATATACTAACTATTGAATTTTAATCTGCTTATGAAAAATACATTCTTAAGAAGTGAGAAAATACTGACATGCCTTTTTGTCAGTAATTCATTACTGCGTGTTATTATTCATTATTGCATCTTATTTCAAAACACATTTTACTGTTTATTGACAATTGTACCATTATTATAGAAAGGCCCATAGTTTTAGACCAAGATGGCAGTCTTCTAATTTGTTGCATTTTATATGATTTGAGATAGATATTACATATAACAAAAGAGGTGTAATTAGGAAGCCCCATTCCACCACGTGAAGTTTAGCTTTATTGATGAACCTATGAAAAGTTGCTAACAGTTTTTGTTTTGTAATCTTTGGCTTTATTAGTTTTTAATAGTAGTAGTAGTAGTGGCATGTGATGCAAGAAAGCAAGTGTATGAGCTTATGCAGCATCAGCCAAAAAAAAAATTTTTTTTTCCAAAACAATCCCCTCTAAATATTTGTCCAGTTCCTCCTTAAATTTATTTAACCTATCAACTTCCACAGCGACAGATGGAAGTTTGTTCCAGCAATTAACCACCCGCTGGCTAAAAGCAAATTTCTGCACATCTATTCTAAATCTGTCCTTCCTCAATTTCAATTTATGCCCCCTTAGGTTCGTAATCTGAACAAGTGGAAGAATCCCATCAGAATTCAGCGTGTGCTCAACCCATTCAAGGCCTTATACACCTCAATCAGATCACCTAATCTCCAGCTGCTGCAATTTGCAGAACTTAAGCCTCTCCTGGTAAGAGGATCCCTTCATTCTCCTCACCAATCTTGTTGCCCTTCTCTGTACACACTCAAGCAAATCTGCATCCTTACTAAAATGAGGCCTCCAGACCTGCACGCAGTACTCAAGGCATGGCCTGACCATTGCCTTATACAGAGGGACAATCACCTCCTTTTCCCTGCTAACAAAATTCCTGTATATCAATGACAACACCCCATGACCTGCCCTGGCAGACTGTCTGCATTGCTCAAAAAACTTCATATCTGACTGCACAATTACTCCCAGGTCTTTTTCATTTTCTACAACCTTAAGTGTAGTACCACACAGTTGGTATGTGTCTCTGGGGTTACTTCTACCCATATGCAGTACGTTGCATTTTTCAATGTTAACTTCAGTTGCCACTTCTCAGCCCATCTGCCAAAATTTTCTAGATCCTGTTGTAGTAACACACTACCATTACTGTCATTAACAACCCTGCCAACCTTTGTATCATCTGCAAACTTCGATACTAAGCTTGATATACCTTCATCAATATCATTGATAAATATACAAAACAACAGTGGACCCAACACCAAACCCTGTGGGACTCCATTAATAACATTAGTCCACGAAGAGCAGCACCCATTGATTACCACCCTCTGTCTTCTCCCACTCAACCATCCTTTTATCCATTTTAGCAACTTACCCTTAATACCATTCTGCTCCAATTTGTACAATAGTCTTCCATGCGCAACAGTGTCAAAAGCTTTCCTGAAATCTTTATATGATATCAAAATTATTTTTTGTATCCAGTTCCTTTGTAACCACATCATAATAACCAATCAAATTTGTCAGACAAGACTTTCCCTTAACAAACCCATGCTGTGTCCGAATTATTGCTGCAGTCTTGTCTAGATGATCCTGCAATGCATCTTTAATCAGTGACTCCATTATTTTACCCGGAACAGAAGTTAAACTAACTGGTCTGTAATTACTCGTGTCACCCTTCGATCCCCCTTTGTGAATTGGGGACACATATTCACATCTCCAGTCTGTGGGGACCTCCCCTGAGTCCAAGGATGCTTTCATAATTATGCCTAAGGGTTTGCTTACTTCCTTTGCCTTTACTTCCTTTGTAACCTTTAAATACAGGTTCTTCACTAAAACTAAGCTTTTTTTATTATATGTTGTAGAAATATTTTGAACTTGCTTGCTTTAAGCATTTTTCATTAATTAATTTTCTTGGATATTTGTATATAGATATAAAACTTAATTGAAAAAAAATTGTGAACTATTATTCTTTCATGATAATTAGTAAAATTTCCTTACATAAGATTATTCAGTGTAAATTATTCTTTTGTAGTTCTAAGCAGACAGACCTGTATGATGAGACTTTCCGGCCGCTTGTAGATTCTGTGCTTGTAGGGTTTAATGGTACAATATTTGCATATGGACAGACAGGAGCTGGCAAAACATATACGATGGAAGGTATGTGTCAGTGAACTCTTGAATGTCATGATTTTCTGTTTCAGATGTTGAATATACACTAGTGTTCAAAGGTTTTTGCAATGGTATGTAACATTAATGACTAGCATCACAAATAGAAATATAAACAAAAGATATTTATTAATAGTTAAGGCAAAACTAAGTAATATTTGATAGACACTCTCAAAATATTCCAAAAAGAGCATTTGCAACCTTACAACAGTTTTGGTAAACACAACAAGGCTGAAATGTTATCAGAAGCCCTCAGTTTGCTTCACTTTATCATTTTAAATGGAAAACAAAATGAAAAGTTCACCAGGTGAAAACTAATATTTAGTTGAACGGTCTCTGGTCCTGATGACAGCAGCACACCATCGAGGCATTGACAAGATCAATTTCTGGAAATAATCAACTAATAATTCGTGGTTCCAAATACGAATTATTATGGCTTACTGAAGTTCACGAAGGGTCTTTGGTTTCTTTCTGGCAACTGCAGATTCCACACGATACCAACAGTTCTCTATAGGATTCAGGTCCTGGCTGTTTCTTGGCCAACTAAGAGTTGTAATGGACTGTTTTTCCAACCATTTTTTTACCTGTAACAAATGTAAACACATTATTGTCGAACTTCTAATGCAAAAATGAATGAAGCTAAGGTAACTACAGAAGTGCCTACTTACACTTTTGGCCCGATGACAAGGAGCAGAGTTGTCCTGAAAGATGCAGTTATTTGGCAGGTTGAAATGGTCTCTAATGGTTAGCAGCAATTTGCCTTCCAATATAGCCAGGTGTCCGTTGGCATTTACAGAATCTTATATAAACTGCAGGTTACCTACTCTGCGATATGAAATGCACCCCCATATCATTTGGCTGGTAGGGAATTTCACTGTAGACACCATACAGTCTGGATGGTGTTTGTCTCCCATCAGAGCCATGCATGTTGAATTTCTTCTCATCCGAGAAAATAACCAACTTCCACTGCTCAGGGGTCCATTTGATGTGCTCCTTACACCAAATTAATTGGGCTTTTTCATTTTTTGTGTGAGTAGAGGCTTCTTCTTCTTAGGATGACTGGCTACAAGTCCATTTTTGAAGAGGCGTCTTTTGACTGTTACTGCACTTGCTACCACTCCTGTACATTCTTCCCATTCTCTTTTCAGCTCAGAAGAAGCTTTACGATTTTTTAAGGCATAAGCATTTCAAAATGCAGTCCTGTTTTAGTGTAGGGACTCGTATGCATCTGGTTCCCTTTTTCTTATCAGCAGAACCAGTATTCTTGAGTTTGGAAAGAAATCTACTCACTGTTGACTGATTACAAAACACTCTATAAGCAATATGATGGGAAGAACATCCCTCCTCACGTAAAGCAACAATTGCACTCTTTCTTCATCAACTGCACATAACTCACCATCTTGACACAAGCAAGGAATGCCTACATCTCTTGCAGAGCGTGCTTATATAGCTGAAAGTAACAGCTGATGCAATATTATGTCATCACCTACATGTGCCAATCTTATCAGATGCTTAAGTTATTTGGACGACAATTACAATTTTAAGGGAAGATGCACTTTCTTTGAACACCAGTGTATATAAATAACTTAAAATAATTGATATAATTACTTTTTTTTTTTTTGATATTTTTATTACACTTTTGTTTCTCTTGAGTAAGAAAATTCAGTACTCAGAGAAACAATCTGAGGTGTCTTGATTAACTGACAGCAAGAAATGTATTAAGGAAACCTGATTCTTAGGGAGAGGGGCCTAAAATTGCTTTTAAAAATATTCACCATCTTTAGTAGTGGTCTCTAGGTCATTCTCCAGTGGCAGAGTGAATAGCTAACTTCAGCTATTGTTTAGTCCTTCAAAAAATCATTTGTCTTTCAGGAAAGATTTTTTGCTGTTTTTTTTTTTTTTTTTTTTGACGGATTGGTTCATTTCTCATAAAAAAAAAAAAAAATGTTTAATTTGCTTAAAATAATCTTATCTTTTAACCTTCTTTGCACTAACATATAACATTGAATGTTTTGCATCCAAAAAACTACATTTTCTCTTTTGCTCCCAGATTATTTTTCTTGATTATTTACAAACCCATATTTTCATAGAATGCTATTCCCATATTTCAAATATGGGAAAACTCAATTCTGTTCTGAGAGTGATCATTAATTAGTGGCACCACTCTCACAGATTACACTCATTATTACAGAGTTTAGTTTGTATTGCTTTTATTTCTGTTGATTTTTCCTGGATTGTTTTCCCAAAGCAGCAACTGTAATTTGGCCTCTAAACAACGGTTATTCGGCTTTTGTTCAGTAGGTTGAAAAGATAATTATTTACATTAGGTTCCTATCTACAGGCCATAAGATCAACCCCCCCCCCCTCTCTCTCTCTCTCTCTCTCTCTCTCTCTCTCTCTCTCTCTCTCTCTCTCTCTCTCTCTCCTTCCATAATATATTTGATTTTTTTTGATTGTCGAGGCCACATTATGTCAAGGATCTGGGTATATTCTTACCATGTGTACGCCATATCCAAAAATTTCATACAGCATGTCCCACCCACTTTTTCTTATTGTTGAATACACCATGAATTGTCAAACTAATAGAGTGAGCTTATCTGCGAAAAGATCTAAACCTCCCAAACACTTCCTAATTCATTTCACAAATATACGTGGTCTCAATTCTAATCTCAATGATGTCCATTTCCACTTGCAATCTGCCAAACCCCATGTACTTTTTCTGACAGAATCTCATTTATCGGTTGATTCAACTACTGCCCATCTCAGTTGCCCAAATTATTTGCGGTATGATTCCTTTCGCCTCAAAGGTGGTACTTGTGCATATGTCCATTCTTAACTTGATTTGTTTGTTTGTTATTTGGTTTTTAGGAGCATTAGCAACTAAGGCCATATTGCTCCAGGATATGCAGTGGTAATTCCCTGACCTTTCCGCATCCTCCGTATTTGGTAGTGATGGGCTCGAACCCCGGCCTAATCAAGAAGTGTGTGCTACGCACTGCTGCTCCTTCCCACCTGGCTATGGAGGTGCCTTCTGAACTTGTGGTTTGGTCACTTGCACGCTACCAAGACTTTTGTGTATTTATTGGAGGATTGTTTTCTACAGCAACGTATTCAAGTGGCAACCAGAGGGGGTAATACTCTTGATCTGATTATCAGCAGTGATGACTCATGCAGTAGGAATTTGCAGATAAAAAGGTGACAGTGATCACTAAGTGACAGTGATCACAGTGTACTGATATGATCATTCTCAGGCAGTTTTTGAATTCTATACAGTGGGATAAACTGATGATGTTAAAAACGGGGAATTCTAAATGGGAGGCCTTCAGGAAATTAATCTTGGAAGCTACTAGGCTTTTCATATCAACTAAAAAATACTGTTCAAGATTTAGGCCTAAATGGATGTCAGATGAACTAATGAGGCTCATGGCAGAGAACAAAAATGTGTGGGATATATATAAATTAGCAGGTGACAGAAGCCTATGGCAGATATAAGCTAGTCTGTAATCAAGTCACAAAGGAGGTTAGGCAAGCGAAGGCTGATTACGAGAAATCCTTGGCAAAGGATGTAAAGAAAAACAGCAAAGACTTCTTTTCTTATGTAAACTCTAGAAATAAGGGGATGAATCAGATTGGTCCAGTTGTTGGTGGTTCGACTGTTGATGATCCTGTTCAGATAGTTGACCAGCTGAATGAGTATTTTGCACCTACATTCATACGAGGAATTCTGTAAGGAAGGGGAGGACAGAAGTTTACTAAACTCTAACAGTAAGCTAAATGATTTTGTAATAACGAAGAGCAAAGTGGAGGAGAAATTGAAGTTAAACATAAAAAAGGCACCTGGGGCAGATGGAATCTATCCAGTTATATTGAAGGAGGCAGCGAGGGAAGTAAGCAAACCCTTGGCCATAATTACGAGAGCATCCTTAGATTCAGGGGATGCCCCCATGGACAAGATGTGCAAATGTATTCACAAAGGGGTTTCAAAGAGTGATGTAAATAATTATAGACCTGTTAGTTTAACTTCTATTCCTGGGTTAAAGAAGTGATCTAGGATCACCTAGACAAGACTGCAGATACAGCATGGGTTTGTTAAGGGGAGGTCTTGTCTGACCAATATGATTAGACACTATGATGTGGTCACAAAAGAACTGGATGCAAAAAATAATTTTGATATCATATACTTGTATTTCAAGAAATCTTTTGATACTGTTGCACATGGAAGACTACTGTACAAATTGGAGCAGTATGGCATTAAGGGCAAGTTGCTGCAATGGATAAAGGGATAGTTGAGTGGGAGATGGCACCTCATTACTTCGGATGCACTTCTTCCATTTAGGACAAACATTTGTTCAGGTTTTTCATAGTGCCTACCTACTCCCTGACATGAGACTCAAACAGGGTTGAAACAGTGGTCTTGGTAGTGGTGCACACTTTAGATGAATAACAATATAATTCTCTATTGAAACAGTACTTTTTATTTAGAGTAGTGCAGTACCAAGGAAACTTGTAGTGAAATGCCTCCACAATATGAGATTGATACACTAAGTAGTAAATCTGTTTTGCTCATTGCTATATACAGAATAAGGTATTGCGTTGTATAATTGTGTATCTTATGATTAAAATTCAATCAATGTGAATATCAGTGAATATTTTAGATAATACTCACATTATAATTACTAATATCACTTATTAATAAATCTGTAGAATAGCTACATATATCAAATATTTTTTTCCAGTATTGTTTTCATTTGCAAAGAGTTTTGAGAGAAATTTAATAATATGAAGACAAAATTTAATGTGAATGAAAATCAGATGACACATTGCTTTGCAAACATAAACTGCTGGTTGAATATAAAATAAAATTAAAACCAGCAATAATGACTAAAGCACATGAATACCTGTGTAGTTGGTTTTGGGTTCCATTTATATTCTATGAATAAATATTTTCTCTAGAATTACATGGGGAAAGTATGGTGCAGCATTTACAAAATAGACCTTTTTATTCTAACTGATAGCAGCAATCTTGTGAAAACATTTATAATGATAAAATACTGGGAACTAGGTGGTGTACTTTTCATACCTAACTAGGAAGGTGTTCTACTGGATGGAATATATGTAGCTTGATACTTTCAGAAACACCTGAAAGTTTGCCATGTGAAATAAAACATTTGCATTCATTTCGCTTAAAAAAAAAAAAAAACTTAAGATTTCTCAAGGAAAGTGAAGAAAGCCAGTACTGATTCTTTAAAGTATTCCACATTATCAGTAATAAAGAAACATATCTATTCTTTTGCATTTATTTGGATAGGTATATGTATTTATCCAAATTTTCTCCAATATAATTTGGAGAAATTTTAATAAAGATTTATCTTTTGATGTATTATAATTGAAATGTTAGATTTTATAACTTAACAGGTACACTGCTTTTTACCTGTTAAGTAAATCTTCAGATTGCCTATTCTTAATATCATTGCTACCAACTTAGCACACCTAGACTAATAATAAACTTTTCCAGTTGAAACAGGAACCAAAATTTTGGCACTCAAGCATCTAGACAGCTAGAAGGGAAGAAGTGGTACTTGCACAAGCAAGAATAAGACATACTCATCTAACCCACCTCCATCTACTCACAGGTGATGATCCTCCTCAGTGTCCACATTGCTCAGCACATCTAACAATTAAACAAGTTCTTATTGACTCTCCTCAATATCACCAGGACAGAACATCAGTCCTGCTTTCTCTGACTAAACTACAAGAACCGATATCACTAGAGCATATTATTGGCTATCAGGCAAATATTAATAAACTTTTCTTCTTTCTGAAAAACATTGGAATATATCATCGACTCTGAATAGGTTTCTAAAATGCAATTGAAGTGGCTTCAATTCGGAATTACTTCTAACACATCCCTATGGATAGGTGCACTATAGCCAGTGCAGCTTATGTGCTGCTAAATGCCAATAACGCGTGCGTGCACGCGCACACACACACACAACCTATACAACATTGCACCTTTAATAGATGTAACTGTTTCACATCATTAACCTCTATCTGGCCTATTCCATCTAACCTTCTTGCACAAACCATTTCCCTGACACTAGAGCCACTGACAATAGTTACTTCCTGTGGGACAGCACCTGCATTTGGAAATCCCATTATGCTCTCTGATTCACCATGAGTTGGGAAGCTAAATGCTTGATGGGTCCCTCATTTTAATTCTTTTGATTGGCAATAACCATCTTTTTCAAGCTTTCATATTCACACATCAGAAAGCTGGATTTCCACTTAATCTCCTCATGCACTTTGTTTTGAAAACACAAATTTGTCCACTTTGGTTGTATCATGTCTCACTGCAAATGGTTTGCAAATGTGTTTCAAGTTTATACTATGAAGTCAGATCATAGAACAGTTCCCACAAATCAAAGGATTCCTACTACTCTGCGTTCTTTGGTTTGTTGCTCTAGTCTGAGGCATAATTTTAGTTCTATGTATTTTTAGTATGGTATTTTTAATTTAAAATACCACACTAAATGTACTATACTGTCATATACTACTTAGGATGCATCTCTTCTGTTTAGGACAAACGTTTTACATTTATCATTGTTACTATATGCTTATTAGTTTTGAAATAAAATGAGCTTAAAATATTGATGTTTGCTCACTTGGCATTTAATTTAATTAAATTTGAAATTTAATCTTTGTGTATATATCCTAAAGTGTTTGCAGTTATTAATGTATATTAAGTAAAATTACCAGGGATAATATATTGTTTTAAATCTCAAGTGAGTAAAATCAACATAAGTGTTACTTTTCAATAGTTACTTCATGTAACAGTGCTACTTTCAAATGATGAACAGTTGGAATGATTTTGTTTACATATTTAATTCTGAGCAAATATGAGACTATAACTTTAACTAACTAGTAAAGTATCATTCTAAGAAAATTTTTAAGAATTGTTATCTTAATTGTAATAATTCTTGAAAGACAGAGAAATTTAAATAAATTAATATAGCATATTCCTTATCCAGGTATACGTAATGATCCAGAAAGAAGAGGAGTTATACCTAATTCTTTTGAACATGTTTTTAGCCACATAGCTCGTTCTCAAAATCAACAGTATTTAGTTACTGCCTCATATTTGGAAATCTATCAGGTATTTACTTTGTGTTAGGTTTTTCTTATAATGTATTTACATTCTTTATTTAAAAAGTATATTTTCATATACATGATGTTTCAAAACACAGTCTTGATATCAAAATAAAGAAATATGAAAACTATGCTACTATAAGTAAAAATTACATTATATCTTTGACAGTGGAGCAGTGGGTTGGGGGGTGAAAGAGAGAGATTGGTGTGTGTGCTCTATTACATTGCTCCATGTGTTCACATCAAAATGTTAATTAGTCTCACATCACATTTTCCCTAAGTTATCACACTAAAGTCATTCAGCTGCCAGTGATGCTCAAAACAATTTGGCAATATATGTACATGCTTTGCAAAGCATCATCCATTTATAGAATGCTCTCTTAGATGATGTTGTGTGCCTTCCGTGATTGCATCACCCTAGCGGCAGTATAAACACAATGCATATGCCACAAGCCCAGAATTCTGTGCTATTGCAAGGGCTAAGGTTTTTGCAATTAACACTACATAGGAAAAGTATTGCTGCTGCATTGAATGCAGAGGGACATTCTATGCATGAAATAGCTAAAAGGATTCACTGTAATCAGTCAACAGTGGTACATATATTACAAAAATTATCAGAAACTGGCAGTCTAAACAGAAAAAAAAAGAAATTGGACATCCATGAATATCTTCTGCAGTACAGGACATTTCTGGCCTGTCTGTGTGTTCAAAACAGAAGATTCTCATCAACAGATCTCAAAACAGCATGAAACGAGGGTACAAGAGTAAAGGTAAGTACTGCTACATACATAGACACCTTTTCTCATAAGAATTAGTAACATGTCATCCAAAAACAAAAAAAAAAAAAAAAACTTTTGATGCAAAAAATGAAAGCCCAGCATCTAAAGTGGACAAAAGAGCATGCTAGTTGGTCTGAGGATCAAATGTGTGAGTTCTCTGATGAATCAAAATTCAACTTGCATGGTTCAGACAGCCAGCAGGCTGTTAGACAAGGAAGCGGAGAAGAATTTCATCCTGACTGCATCGTCACCACAGTGAAACATTCTGCATATCAAATGATATGAGGATGTATTTCACATAGAGGAGTCTTTCATCTTGAATTTTTGAAGGGTACAGTGAATATTGAGGTGTACAAGGGCATTCTTGTGATAAAATTACTTCCCACAATTAGAGATCACTATGGGATGTTGCCAATTGCATTTTTCAGGATGACTTTGCTCCATGTCATAGAGCCAAAACCATAAGTACTGCTTCATAAAATTAGCAAAAGTTTTAAATTTATGAATGTCATATGCTTTCTTAAATAAATGTAATTTATTTCACTGTCTTTATTGTGCAAAAGTGGTGGAAGGATAATTAAATTTGTAGAATAACATGGTCTGAGAATGGTCCAGACCTCAATCCAATTGAAAATGCAAAAGAAACCAAAAACACTTAGAGAGCTGAAGGAGACATTAATCCATATTTGGTACCTTGAAATTTTCCAGGCTTCAGAATTCAGAATGATCCAGTGTGATTCAGAATATTTTCCAGTTGATGCCATGTCGATCTTCAGCAGTCATCAAAGTAAGGGGAGGGGGGGGGGCAACAAAATATTGGTGTGCATTTTGTTGTTTTTTTTTTTTTTGGTTATATAGCTGCCAGTTGTCCTAGTATGAGCAAAGTAATGAAAACATCACTACTTTATAGATTTTTGTTAATATATGAACCATAAGTAACATTGCTGTTATTTTTTTCCACTTCACTTTTAGAACTGCCCTTATGTATTGGAGATATTAGCACTTTTCCAATCCAAGAGAATCACTCCCAAGTCCAGTGATGCTCTCATAATTATCCTCATTGGTTCAATGTACTCACTTGCTGCCTTCCTTAAGATTATAATGTATATGCCATCAACCCATTCACAGACTAATAGATCAACAGTAGCCACAGGCAGAGGTGAAGGTGATTCTTGCACTGCTTCTATTAGAATGAGCAGCAGCCTGGAAAGCGAGGTGCTGGGGATTTCAAGGACTGCTGGGAGGCATCATGGAACAAGTAAATACATTGGTTGTAAGGGAGTAATAATACTGTACATCCAGTGGATCAGTAACTAGATTTTTAATAAGTTAAGATAATATAAGGAGCTTTCAGGGTAATGAACCCCTTCAGCAAGTGAAAATAAACACATACAGAATACTAACAAAAATATAGACATTAGAGGTAGAATAAAAATAAAATAAATACTAAATGAACTGTGCATGCTCAGGTGACTGAGAGTGCGCACATGACCACGAGATTGTGCAAACATTCATTCACTAGATCGGCACTCATTGTTGGTGCACAGACATGTATGGGATTGCTGCCAGCGTTTGTCGAGTTTCAAAACTGTTGATTTTAAGATAAGGTGTAGCCTTGTATCCTTGCAGTGATTTAAGGCTTTTGGACAGCTTGATATATTTAACGATTCTAACAAGGCGGCAACAGTAGTGTTGGGATTGGTCAATGACCTCACAATCGCGTCTAGGGTTCAGGGCATGATGAGTTGGCCAGAAATGTTCTGTGAGGCGATCCTGAAGGCGTCTGGAGCTCTCCCCTATATAGCAACTGCCACAATCGTGGCATGTTACGTGATATACTATTCCACCGCATAACAGAGGGGCAATGGGAGTTTTTATGTTCGAGACCCAGAGAATGTAAGCTCCTACCAGGAAGTTGTACACATTTCACACTTTGATGAATTGCAAGTTCTTGTGCTTGTAGTAAACACCTGTCTAATGCATGGGTACCCAGAATTGACTAGGTCAGCTTTTACTCTGGAAATCTCGGTGCGCCTGGCTTCATCTGAGCTGGAATGGCTCCAAGCTCGAGAGAATAGAGCGCATGCAGTGCTGTTTACATGGCAAGGGCTGATCTGTAGTTAGTTAAATTGCCTGCACCACATTGGCTTATGGTACACTGAGGTTTCCAGGCTTGGAGCCATTCCAGCTCAGATGAAGCCAGGTGCAGATTTCTAAGATCCTTTCATACGAGTACCGCATGAAATGCATACAACTCCCTAGTAGGAGCCTATGTTCTCTGGTCACGAACATAAAAATTCCCATCGCCCCTCTGTTACGTAGTGGAATAGTATTCCGCATAACATGACACGATTGTGGCAGTTGCTATATAGGGCAGAGTTCGAGGCGTCTTCAGGATCGCCTCACAGAACATGATAGATCGATTCGCCTAGGTGACACTGAACACTCCGCAATCACAGAACATTTCTGGTCAACTCATCATGACCATAACCTTTAACCTTAAGCTTTTCAGTACCACAGGCCCATTCTCCTTTATACATGGAGTGCGTTAGGGTAACTAAGTGTAAGAATAGGTGCATGTGTACTTGCATTTACACCAATTCTAGGAGTATAGTAAATAAATTTGATGAATTTGAAGTGCTGGTGAAGACATCAAAGGCAGATATTGTTGGTATATCAGAGATGTGGTGTCACACAGAGATAAGGAATGCAGAATTGGAATTTTGGTGAGTACAATATGTACAGAAAGGATTGACAGGATAGAAAGGGAGGAGAGGTCATGCTGTTAGTTAAGAAACACACAAAACCTAAGGAAGAACATCTAGTTGACATGGGTAGACAGTGCAGTGTTGAGTCAGTTTGGTGTGACGTAAGCACCGGGAAAGCAAAGTTTGAAAGTAGAAGTGTGTTATAGGCCTAATGACTCTGATTTTTTTTTGGTTTTTAGGAGCATTAGCAACTAAGGCCATATTGCTCCGGGGATATGTGGTGGTCATTCTCTGACCTTTCCGCATCCTCCATATTTTGTGGGCACGGGCTCGAACCCTTGTCTACATCAAGAAGCGTGTGCTACGCACTGCTGCTCCTGCCCACCTGGCTACGGAGGCGCCAATGACTCTGATGAGTGCAACAAACAACTCTATAGAGGAATAGAGTGGGCCAATAATTCAAATTGTCTTATAATGTGGATTTTAACTTCCCAGATGTAGACTGGAACTTGTAGGTCACTCACACACTAGTAAGACTTTTGTGGATTTATTGCCTGATTGTTTTCTACAGCAGCATGTTTGAGAGGCAACCAGAGGGAGTAATACTCTTGATCTGATTATCAGCAGTAATTATTCTTGCATTAAGAATCTGCAGATAAAGGAACCACTAGAACCACAGTGATCACAGTGTACTAATGTCAGATTTACTCAAAGATGTACGAGGGGTGTTCCGAAAATATGTGGACTGGCAACACTGCTTTGTTGCTATGGAAACGGGTGACGAGTTTGCGGTCTAGGAATGTTCCCCCATTTTTCTTAGTTAGTTCCTGCAAGCACATCAAGTAGTATTCACTTTTGTGTTCATTATAACGGTTTATGTGAAGTGTGTTTTATGATAGGGGATGAGAGAGATATTTCTTTAATTATTAGACAAAGAATTGGAATTGAATTTTGTGTAAAGTTAGGTAAAAACGGTCAGAATATGTTTGAGATGATTCAAGAAGCATACATTGAAGAAGTCTTGGACAGAACGGTCATATTTAAATGGTGGATGCAATTTAAGGACGGGGAAAAAAATGTACGAGATAAACAAAGAAGTGAGCATCCGTCAACCTCAGTGAATGATGAAAACATCGAGGAAGCTGAAACGTTATTGAAAGAAAATAGATGTTTATCGATATATCGGTCTGGCAGTTCAGTTGAATGTTGGTGTAGCAAGTTGTCACAATTGTAAAGACGCACCTTAACATGTCACGTGTTTGTGCAAGATGGGTACTGCACGAGCTTATCGCAGAACAAAAAGAACGCCGCGTTGAATTTTGTCAAGCCTTTATTGACAAGGTGGAAGAAGAGCCCGATTTTGAATAAAATAATCATGTGTGATGAGTCCTGGATTAAACCTTTTGATCCCAACTCCAAACAGCAGTCAAGCACATGGAAACACCACGATTCACCACCTTAACAAAAAAATTGAGTTTTGGTTCATCAAAAAAATTGATGTTGATTTTGTTTTTTTACCATGGAGTAATACTGCAGCACTGGGTTCCTGAGTAACAAACTGTAAATGGAGAAATTATGCTAACATGTTGCGAGTTCACCTTAAAGGAACAATTCGCAAAAAAAAAAGACCAGAACTGCTTAATCAAGAATGGTTTCTTCTTCAAGAATAACACTAGGACACTGTTGTACAACCAGTAATGCAAGGTTTAGTGAAAATTGGTGGTCAACCACTAGACCACCCTCCATGCTAAGAGACCTCGCACCATGCGATTCCTGGACTTTTCTGAGGCTCAAAAAAAGAGTAGAGTTAAAAATTTAGCACAGATGAAGTTAAATCTGCCACATCTGTTATCCTGCAATGCCTTTCAGAAAATCAGCTGCAGCACACGTTTCAGAAGCTAGTGAACTGCTAAAAGGTGTATAGAATATGAAGAATGCTATTTCAAAAAGGAGATCCGTACCAACAACCCAAGTGACTCAGAGCAACGATCTCAGTCCAGGTATTTTCAGAACAGCCCTCGTAACTACCATCAGGAGTAAAGGGAAGTGTTTTTGCTTTCGTAAAGGTGACTACAATGGTTTCAGACAGTTTTTAAATTCTATACAGTGGGATCAACTGATGATATTACCAAGAGATGATGTTACCAAATTCTAAATGGGAAGCATTGAAGGAATTAATTGTGGAACCTACTAAGCTTTTCATATCAACTAAGAAATACTGTTCAAAGTTTTTCTGATGAATTAATGAGACTTGTGGCAGAGAAGAAAAATGCATGGGAAGCATATAAATTATTAGGGGAGACAGATGCCTATGATCTGTAATCAAGACACAAAGGAGGTTAGGCAAGCAAAGGCAGATTCCAAGGAATCTTTGGCAAAGGATGTGAAGAAAAACAGCAGACTTCTTTACTTATGTAAACTCTAGTAGGAAGGGAATGAATCAGATTGGTCCACTTGATATCGATGGTTCAATTGTTGATGATTATTCTACT
The DNA here is from genome assembly GCF_048544385.1 of Mastigoproctus giganteus. Classification (NCBI taxonomy): domain Eukaryota; kingdom Metazoa; phylum Arthropoda; class Arachnida; order Uropygi; family Thelyphonidae; genus Mastigoproctus; species Mastigoproctus giganteus. Next base: position 219,830,190 of record NC_143579.1, on the reverse strand, counting down.
CAGGTAGCTGACAAACAGAATGAGTATTTTGCATCTACATTTACAAGTGAGGAATTTTATAGGGAGGTGGAGGCCAGAAGCTTATCAAACTCTAACAGGGTGTTAAATGATTTTGTAATAACTGAAACCAAAGTGGAGGAGAAATTGCTGAAGTTAAACATAATGAAGGCACAAATTGGGTGGATGGGATCTATCCAGTTATATTAAAGGAGGCAAGAAAGAAAGTAAGTAGGCCTGTAGCCATGATTATGAGGGCATCCTTAGATTCATGGGATGTCCCCATGGACTGGAGATGTGCAAATGTATCCTCAATTCACAAAACAGGATTGAAAGGTGACACAAGTAATAACAGACCTGTAAGTTTTAACTTCTATTCCAGGGAAAATAATGGAGTTACTGCTTAAAGAAGCACTTCAGGATCATCTAGATAAGACTGCAGTTACAGTTCAGACACAGCATGGATTTATTAAGGGGAAGTCTTGTCTGACCAGTTTTATTGGATACTATGATGTGGTCACAAAGGAAATGGATACAAAAAATAATTTTGATATCATACACTTGGATTTTAAGATAAGAAAGCTTTTGATACTGTTGCACATGGAAGACTACTGTACAAGCTAGAGCAGTATGGCATTAAGGGAAAGTTGCTACAATGGATAAAAGAATGGTTGAGTGGGAGAAGACAGGGAGTGGTAATGAATGGACACTTCTCTTCATTGACTAATTTTATTAGTGGAGTTCCCCAGCTGTCCGTGTTGGGCCCATTGTTGTTTACTGTATTTATCAATGATATTCATTAAGGTATATCAGGCTTAATGTCTAAATTTGCAGATGATATGAAGGTTGGTAGAGTTGTTAATGTCAGTAAAGAGGGTACGCTACTGCAACAGGATCTAGATAAATTGAGTAGATGGGCTGAGAGGTGGCAACTGAAGTTTAACAGTGAAAAATGCAAAGTGCTGCATATGGGTAGCAGTAACTCAGAGTAACATACCAACTGTGCTGTCCTACACTCAGGTTAGTTGAGAACGAAAAAGACCTGGGGATAATTGTGCAGTCAGGTATGAAGTTTTCTGAACAGTGCAGACAGGCTGCCAGAACAGGTCATGGAGTCTTGTCAATAATATACAGGAATTTTGGCAGCAGTGATAAGGAGGTGATTATTCCCTTGTATAAGGCAGTGGTCAGGCCACACATTGAGTACTGGATACAGTCTCGAGGCCTGATTTTAGGAAACGTGTTGAGCTACTAGAAAGAGTACAGAGAATGACAGCGAGATTAGTGAGTGAAAGAAAGGGTTGCTGTTACCAAGATAGGCTTAAGTTTTGCAGATTTCAGCATCTGGAGACTAGGCACCTGCGAGGTGATCTGATTGAGGTGTATAAGGCCCTGAATGGTTTTAGCAAGCTCAATGCTGATTGATTCCTCCTTCCTCTTGCTCAGATTCTGCACCTAAGGGGGGATAAATTCAAATTGAGGAAAGACAGTTGTAGAATAGATGTGTGGAAATTTGCCTTTAGCCAGTGGGTGGTTGATTGATGGAATAAACTTTCATCTGTCGTTGTGACAGTCGAAGCTTAATGGATGGGTGAAACAGGAAGTGTTGTGTTTTTTTTTTTTTTTTTGGCTGATGCATATAAGTTTGCTTTCCTGCATCAAGTGCCTCTATTAATGCTAATCCCAGGAGCCTTACTGGCCTGTAGGCTCAAGTTTTTTCATTAAATAATCATGTGAAATTTCAATATATTATTAATTACATATATTTCAACTTCACTCCCATAATTTCTCTTTGACATAAAGATTTTTTTCATCTCTAAACATAGATGCTAAGTAACTGTTGAGTTCATCTGCAACATCAGTTGGAGTATTTAATACTGTCCCATGTCCATTAAATAAGGGTCTGACCTGGTTTGTCCTTCTCTTCTTTGTATATATGTGAAAAATTCCTTATTTCCCACTCTTTGCTCTCTATTGCTCTCCTTTGCTAACCTAGCCTTTTCTGTGGCACTATTGCAGATCAATTTGTAGCAGTTATAGGCTTCATTACTTTTTATTGCTCTGTAATTCTTTCATGCTGTCTTTTTCTGCTCAAGTAATCTGGCAACTTCATTATTCATCCAACTTGGAATCCTCCTCGTGGAGTCTTATTTTAATGGTATATATGCAACAGTAATCACAGAAGCCTTGTTCAAGGCTTCTGTGATTACTGTTTTAAAGGTTTACCATAATTCAATTGTATTTGCTCTCTGTGCGATATCTACCCAGGTAATAGAGGCCATGTAGCACTTTAAGCATTGTAATTTCCTTTTCTGAAATTTTAACCCATTCCCTTGCCTTTAACTACTGTTATCTCTCTCTCTCTCTCTCTCTCTCTCTCTCTCTCTCTCTCTCTCTCTCTCTCTCTCTCTCTCTCTCTCTCTCTCTCCCCATCATCATCATCATCCACTGTGCAACTCCATGATCACTTCCTGGTACTGGTTCCTGTAGTTCATGGGTGATGATGAAATCTAGAATATTCTTTTCCCTACTTACCATACTAAATGCCAATAATACACTCACTCACTCACTCACACACACACACACACACACACACACACACACACACACACACACACACACACACACACCATACTGAAACTCATCATCCCCTATCTCTGGGTGGCACCACGTTTCTGTAAGCCCTATAATGTCAGCTTTACTTATCCTAACCAGCAGCCAGTTTCAAGTCCACAATATGACTTATTCTTCATAACTGGGTTGTCACTATTGCAACAACAGGGTACCTGCCCACCCACCGATGAGTAAGCCAACAAGCTTCGAAATGGTGCCATCTGGGTGGTCGTGGTATCTGCTGAGAATAAGTAACATTGGTCTTTTCCACTGGAGAAGCAATACTTATTCAAAGCAGTGCAATACCTTGGCAACTCATTGTAAAGGTTGATTCACAATATGAGATACAATTAAAACAATACCAATTATCGACTTGAGCAGTTCATTACAAACAAAACATGGTGCAAAAACGCTGATTGTTCAGTAGCGAATCTTAAGTGTAGTCCCATTGCTTCATGCAAAATACTTAGATTTTAGTAAACCATTTGATGAGAGGCTGCCATAAAAGCTGGAATATATTGGAAATTACTGAAAAGATCCTAAGTGGATTGAGGAATGGTTTGAAGGACAGAATACAGAGGGTTGTTGCAAAAGGTCACTCTTAAAAGTGGCCAGAGTTGTAGGTGGAGTCCTTCAAGGGTTAGTGCTGGGACCATCTTGTTTCTAATATTGATTAGGAAAGAAATGATATGTTGAAATTTGCAAATGATATGAAGATTAGTTACAATAAAAGCCATGCTGAACTCCTTTCAAAGGATTTGGACAGGCTTCACGGATGGGCAGAGAAATGGCAGTTATGTGTCAATGACAATTACATTTGGGAAATAACAATCTGAGAATAATTTAAAGATTGGGGGAGGGGCTGATGGATGTAAATGAGGAGAGATTTGAGTATTATGAAACAGTCAGGCATGAAGCATTGCAAACAGGTGACCAGCGAGATGTACATTGTCTTATGAATGATTTACTACTATACCTTTGTATATAGGGAGTAGATGATTATATTCCTGTTGTACAAGTCAGTGAGGCTACATTTAAAGAATGTCACTCAGCTTCTTGAAAGTGTCCAAAGATGGGCAACACTTATTGTGAGAATAGCCAAGTGACATCCATATGAGGAGAAGCTGCAAAAATAACTTCTCTTGTTAAGAGAAGCTGATAACTTAACTTGTTAAGTTATCAGCCTGTGCTCAGTGCCTGATAACTTAACTTGTTAAGTTATCAGGCACTGAATCCTAAGAGGTTTACTTTTGATCAGTATGGTGTTGACCATTGGAACTAATTGGTTAATGTACACACACATTTTACATTTTTGGCACATTTGAAAACAATCATTTATGATTTATATATAAAAAAAAAAAATAAAGAGCAAAAGGCAACAACATTTATGCATGAACTAAGAGAATTTCATTTCTGTTTATCTGCCACATTGTCGATTCATTCCTCCAACCAGCACATGGCAACAAACATAATATCTAGTGCTTCAGTTAATGTGGTTTATAGATAGCCTGTGTGATATGCATTTAAAAAAAAAAGTAATAATAATAATTGCTGGATTTCTATTGGTCTGATTTTAATTAAATTTGGGAAGGCTCAACAAATCTTTCAAAAATGGGCTCAAATATAAAATTTTGTGAAAATCTGTCAGTGGAGTAGTCATTACATGTGAATGGATGGACAAAGAAATAATTGTTCAATTTCTATTGGTTCAATTTTAATGAAATCTGGGATAGCTCTACAAATCTTTCTGAAAGGCTCAAAAAAAAAATGTCATGAAAATTCATTTGTTGGGAGTATAATTATTACATGAGGATGAGAGAAAAAAAAAAAATGTCAGATTTCTATTGTTCCAATTTTAATAAACTTTGGAATGACTAGACAAGTCTTTTTAAAAGACCAAAATAGTGAATACCCAAATTAATAAAGCCTAAAATAAATAAAATTTTATAAATGCCTCCACTGGGAGTCAAGTTGTTATGTGCAGACAGATGGACATGTTTAAGACAATAGGTACAAGGTTGCATTAAAACTATGGCCAAACCGGCCGTGGCTGGGGGCCTCACCCGAAGAGGGGAGGGCCTCATTTTCAGTGTAAATATTTCCTAAAGTAGTGATAAAAATTTCTAATAGTAATAATAAACCAAGAAAACGTATAATATAAAAGAATACTAAAATTTTATTCTTATACCTTTTTATTGTACAATAAATAAGTTAAGAGTCTATTAAAATTGTTTTCATTGTTACTTTATTTTCAAAGTCAAAGAACATAAAACATTTTGACCTCTTATTTTGAATTTTTATCAAGGAATTATTATTCACAATATAAATATAAAAACATAATGTAGTATTTGTATATATATGTATATATTAAAGGGGCCTCAAATTTAAATATCGCCAACGGTCTCTTTCATCCATTATCAGTCCCTGAATAGGTATATTATGAATATAGTAATCGTGGTATATGATGCAAGAAAGCAAGTGTATGAGCTTATACAGCATCAGCCAAAAAAAAAAAAAAAAAAACACACAATTCTCTCAATGTTTGTCCAGTTCCTCCTTAAATTTATTTAACCTATCAACTTCCATGACAGATGGAAGTTTGTTCCAGCAATTAACCACCCGCTGGCTAAAGGCAAATTTCCACACATCTATTCTACAGCTGTCTTTCCTCAATTTGAATTTATGCCCCCTTAGGTTCGTAATCTGAACAAGTGGAAGAATCCCATCAGAATTCAGCGTGCTCAACCCATTCGAGGCCTCAGATCACCTCGCAGGTGCCTAGTCTCCAGCGGCTGCAATTTTCAGAACTTAAGCCTCTCTTGGTAAGAGGATCCCTTCATTTCCCTCACCAATCTTGTTGCCCTTCTCTGTACACGCTCAAGCAAATCTGCATCCTTCCTGAAATGAGACCTCCAGACCTGTATGCAGTACTCAAGGCAATGTCTTATACAGAGGGAAAATCACCTCCTTTTCCCTGCTAGCAAAACTCCTGTATATCATTGAAAAAACCCCATGACCTGCTCTTGCAGCCTGTCTGCATTGTTTAGAAAACTTCATATCTGACTGCACAATTACTCCCAGGTCTTTTTCATTTTCTACCACCCTAAGTGTGGTACCACTTAGGGTGGTAGAAAATACGTTCTTGGTACGTTCTTCTGAGGTTACTTCTATGCATATGCAGTAATTTGCATTTGTCAATGTTAAACTTCAGTTGCCACTTCTCAGCCCATCTTCCCAAATTTTCTAGATTCTGTTGCAGTAGCACACTGCCATTACTGTCATTAACAACCCTGCCAACCTTTGTATCATCTGCAAACTTCGACACTAAGCGTGATATACAGGGTGTTCGGAAAGTCACTGTGCACTTCTCTAATCATATTTTGTTTATATTTCAGATTTTGATCCCAATGTGGTTTTAACAACTGAAGAACGTGTATGGCTTGTCGAACATGTATTCCGAGAAGGTAGTAGATACACAGATGTGGTGCGACAGCGATTTGCTGACATATTCCCAGATACACCTGTTCCACATCGCAATACAGTTCGTAACCTTGTCGATAAGTTTCGGGAAACAGGAGCAGTGGATGATGTCAAACGCTGTGGAAGGCCAGAAAAGCTATCGGAGGAGAAACTGTTGGATATTTCTGACAGTATGCTGCAGAGTCCATCAAAATCATTTTGAAAGTTAGCTGAGCAGCATGATATTGGTCTTGGAACTGCTCATAAAGCCATCAGAAATAAATTAAAGCTCTTTCCATACGAAATAATGGCGGTACATGAACTGAAAGCAACTGATCATGAAAAACGAATACACTATTGCAGATGATTTAACCGATTTATCGAAGAGAATACAGCTGATATGTTGGATGTGACCTTTTTCACCGACGAAGCATGGTTCCATCTCTCGGGTTATGTTAATTCGCAAAATTCAAGATTGTGGTTATCCGATAATCCTCACACTTTGCCCGAAACACCCCTACATGATTTCAAGGTTGGTGTGTGGGTTGTGAGTTCCAGACATCAAATTGTTGGTCCTATTTTCTTTATGAACACAATAAACAGCAAGCGCTATTGTTTGGAGATTCTTCACACCTTCATCGGTCAGATGACAAGTGACGAAATCAATTACTCATAGTTTCAGCAGGATGGTGCTAATGCCCACAGATCTATGCAGTTATTAAAGGAATGTTTTGGAGACCGCATTATTTCGACATACATGTGGCCCCACGCTCACCAGATCTAAATCCACCAGACTTTTATCTATGGGGAGCAGCAAAATCTGCAGTGTATTGAGCTTGTCCACACACACTGGATGACTTGAAAGCAGCAATAACAGGATTCATTCAGTCTATTTCAAGCGAGCAACTGATAGTGGTGTTTAGAAACAAAATAAGAAGGATCCAAGCCTGTATTGATGCTAAGGGGGGGGTCACTTTCAACATTGTTTATAATTATCATTAATATTTACCTCCTGTATTCTATATTGAAACACATCTGTTAATAAATATATAAGTACACAGTGACTTTCCGAACACCCCGTACCTTCATCAATATCATTGATAAATATACAAAACAACAGTGGACCCAACACCCGAACCCTGTGGGACTGCATTAATAACATTAGACCACGAAGAGCAGCGCCCATTGATTACCACCCTTTGTCTTATCCCACTCAAACATCCTTTTATCCATTGTAGCAACTTACCCTTAATACCATTCTGCTCCAATTTGTACAGTAGTGTTCCGTTCTCAGCAGTGTCAAAAACTTTCCTGAAATCCAAGTATGTGATATGAAAATTATTTTTTGCATCCAGTTCCTTTGTAACCACATCATAATATCCAATCAAATTGGTCAGACAAGGCTTTCCCTTAACAAATCCATGCTGTTTCTGAATTATTGCTGCAGCCTTGTCTAGATGATCCTGCAATGCATCTTTAACCAGTGACTCCATTATTTTAACCAGTACAGAAGTTAAACTAACTGGTCTGTAATTACTCGTGTCACCCTTCGATCCCCCCTTGTGAATGTGCTAATGCACCTAATAATCTGTGATTTGGTTTACTTCAAAGTAAACTGGATCCCAGATTATTCTAGATTTCCCAGATTTCATCTTTTTGCCTTTATAATTATTGTCATATTGCTGAAAGCTATGTTGAATAAGTAATATTTAAAAATTTTTCTTCAACTTTATAAAAACCCATTTCTGCAATTTTCAGGAAGAAATAAGGGATCTTCTTTGTAAGGAACAAACTAAACGATGTGAATTAAAAGAAAGACCTGATACTGGAGTTTATGTTAAGGTGTGTATTAAGAATTCCTTTGTAATTGAGAAAGTAATTTATTTTATTTATGAATATTGTTGCGAATAATTTTCGATGCATGTATTATATATGTTTTCATTTATGGAAGTTATTTCATATTTAACTGTCATTATGAATATGATATTTAACTCTTAGTGTTTATATTATATTGACCAATACACATGTGCACACATGCATGCACATACACAGTGTTCATGCCGACCGGGCTAGCCGAGTGGGTAAAGTACCTGCCCGGCAACCCAAAGGTCGCGGGTTCGATTCCCGCCTCGGGCTTGGATCAAAGTACTGCAAAAAACCTTGGGAGGTGCAATATGGCCACAGAAGCCGATGCGCCAAAACTAACAAATCAAAAAAAAAAAAAAAAAAAACGCAGTGTTCATAAAATGGCTGTTCTGTAAACATTGTGTGTCTGCTGATGAGTGCCCTGAGTGCCAAACAAATAATCAGAGTGATATTCAAAGCAATATCAAAGCATTTTCTCTCACAAAGCAGTCTATTTCAGACAGTGTTAAAGCCTTCTAAAGTAAAGAAGTTAGCCTGCTTAAAAGAAAGGAAAGATGTCTTTCTCGTGTGTGTATATATATATATATGGGTTTAGCAATAAAGTTCCCAGACTGGCTGGTGCAATAAAAAGAACACAAATTTATTCTTATTCAAAGTAATCACCATTTGGTTGAATGCACTTATTACAACATCCAAATGTTTCTGAAAAGAGTCAGCAAAGCCATCCAAATAGATGACGTTCAGTTCAGCAGTTATGTTCTTCTTTATGGCCACAACATCCTGAAATCTCTTTCCTTTGAAGGCAGTTTTCACCTTGGGAAAGATGAAGAAGTCTGATGATGCTAGATCGGGAGAGTACAGTGGCATGTTTTATCAGAAATGTCTTCATAACAAGTGCGGAATGAGTGAAGCATTGGTGTGCAACAAGAACCAGTTCCAGTTGCCTTTCTCTTGAAATTGCGGCCTCACCCAGGAAAGGCCCTTCAATAGTTTTTGAAACACTTGTACATAGAATGCAGCATTTACTCTCTCCCCTTCAGGTACAGATTCCTTGTGAATCACACACCCTGTTTGTTGAAAAACATGATTGTCAAAATTTTGATATCGGATTTCTGTAAACAAAACCTTTTTAGGCCTTGGTGATGATTTTGTAGTTCACTGCATGGGCTGACACTGTCTCTGGGTCATACTGAAACACCCAACACTTATCTCTAGTGACAATATTCTCAAGGAAATTAGGATTTTCTTGACAAGTCTGAATAAAGTCTGCATGATGACACTCTTCATTGCCTTGCTCATTCTTCAGGCTGGGTGTCACAGATTTTGCAAATACCTTCCTTTTCCCTAAATTTCCATGCATAATTTGACAAATGGTCTCCTTATTCATATCCAACTCAACAGTCATCATTTTGAGGGTCACACAGTGATCTCTTGCCACAATTTCCCAACCTTTTGCAACTCTGGCCACATTTTGAGAGGTTGACAGATGCCCACTTCTTGGGTCATTACAAACATCCTCACATCTGTCTTTAAACCACTTATATCATTCAGACACACTGGTATGACTTTAAATTTCATCACCATAAGCAATTTTTAATATTTAATACATTTCTGTTGCAGATTTCCCAGTTTAAAGGAAAATTTGATATATATATATTTTTTGTTCTATTGCAAAATCATGACATGGAATGTTAATGCTACTAATGAAACTGGTTGTTACTTGCAACCTGTCATTAGTGGATCTGTTGGAAGAAGTTTGGACTACAACATATAACTTTTGTTTATTTTCAAACTTATTGAACATGACCGAAAAAGCACCAGTCTGGTAACTTTATTGCCACTCCTTGTATGCATTTAACTAACTTTAATACACTGTCTCCTAACCTCCTCTCCTTATCACTTAGTCTGTGATGACACTGCTCCTACCACTACATGGCAGGGCTGGAAACCTGGGAGAAGAACGCAACCTTCCCACTGCTAAAAGGAGCCAGAATGGATCACTAAAGTTTTCCATCACTCGAGCCTTTAGTCTCTAACTCTGAAAATGATCATGATACATCACAGGCAAAACAACAGAGAACAGAAGTATTCCAGAAGAAATCTACCTTTTCTCTTTTTCCACTCTCAAATTAGCCACTCTGTAAGCTCCCTCTCTCCATTTCGGGTGTATTTCAGTACCAGAAATGTCTTGAAAATGTGGGATCACTTTAATTGGTGAAAATATTCTGTTCCAGAGATCTTATAGAAACCACAAATTATAGAAATACTGAACCTTTACTGATACTTACAAATTTTGCAGGTATTACTATTAAAGTTACACTTCATGCCACACTAAACTCATTGAAAAGTGTCCTTGCTGAATGTGTCTGAAGAAGAACTAGTTGTACAGGTAAGAAGAATTAAAATCAGAAAAGATGGGGAACTCATAACTGCACACAATATAATTCTTACATTTTCTACTCCAGTCTTACCAACAACAGTTAAAGTTAAAGCTGTTGTATACAACTATACATTCCAAACCCCATTGGGTTCTTTGAGTATCAAAAGGAAATAGTTTGTAGAGGGGACTCATTGTGCCCCAAATGTGGATCCAAAGAACAAACGCAAACTGATTGTACAGCACAAACTCCAATCTGCCCAAACTGTAAAGGCAGTCATCCAGCTTATTCCAAAGATTGCCCCTCTCAATGTGGATACCTGTACGTGGTGAGAGGACCTCCCAGTGACACTGCTGGGCCTCCAGAATAAGCATCTCTGGGATCCAATGCCTACAGTCTAGGTTACAGGTTAACATCATGAGAATCTGGCATGTTTGCCATGCAGTGCAACCGATGGAATTCAGAAAGGGGTATTCTGGTGGTTGAGGGCCCAGCTTCAACACACCACTTTGGCCCCAGCTTTGACAAGACAGGTGATCCTTGATAGCTTGGCCAGGATCAATTGGTTAGTGGGTTCACCTGCGAGGGTCAACCGTGTCAATACCATGTCCCTACCCTTATCACTCAAATGACAGGATTCGGGCCGGCAGTGTTGGGTATGCCATCTGGGTAGCCCTGGCATCCCACTTCCGAGCCCATATATTGCTTGCTGGGTAGTGGGCATCCCTTTGGGCTCTGTGCTGGGTGGGGAGCCCAGGCACTGAACAAAATTAAAAAAACTCTTGAATCCTGATAAAGTTATTTCTTCTAGTGCCCCAATCTAGGCCCTCTCTGAAAATTTTATCGTTGACCCAGATAATATCACTTCGGCTAAAAGACATAAAACCGAAGTCATATCAGGTCCAACACCTTGATACCTGACAACACGATTTTTATCTCCAAGAACTTAAATACTGTTTTTAACCAATTTTTATGTGTAGGTTTTGAAAATCACCACACCATGATAGTTTCATAACATGTCACAGTTATTAAATAGAGTGGAAGTTACATTTTGCCAAAATGCCAATTTCACATAATCTAGCCAGTAATGTGTGACATACTGATTTATTTTAACAGATATAAACTAATTCTTTTAATTTTAGCAATCGATAAACATTGTGTGCCTTGTGATAAACATAATCAGATAAACAAAATAATGGTTCTTAGATTCAACTTACGATGCAACAATTTACAATTTGAAGAGAGCACACTTAGCGTTTTTGGTGAGGATTTTTGTAGGCTGTGCCAAAGTTTTCCAAGTAGGAACAAAGGAGCAAAGATTTCAGTGTTTCAAAAAAGACAAAGTTTTCGAAATATTTTGCTATGGAGGACAGCATGGGTTTTTGCAAAGACATTATTGGACTTCTGAAAGAACTAGGTATCATAAGTCAGATGAATGGTGTTTATCTATAGATGCCTCAAAATTAAGTTTAAAAGCTGTTTTTCTTCATAATGGCAATGAACTTCCATCAGTTCCTGTATTTCATTCAGTAAAGTTATGAAAGCATGTCTAGGGTTCTACATGCTATAAAATACCAGGATTATGGTTGGAACATATGCAGTGAACTTAAGGTTATTGGTTTGCTGGGGGGGGGAGGCAGGCTTTCACAAAATATTTTGTTGTTTTTTTTGTGTGTTTGTGGGACAGCCATGCAACAAGACCCCAGGAGCTCACATCTAGTGAGTATGGGCTTGGCACACCCAGGGTCTTGAGCTGGATATGATCATTCTTCTTTTTCTTGGTGATTCCCTTCTACTCTCTCTCTTGGGGTAATTCAGAAATTGTTTTTTTTTTTTTGGCTGGTGCAGCATAAGCCTCAGGCTTCCTTGCACCATATGGCTAATGATAATAATAATAATAATAATAAAGAACATTATGTTGTGCAACATTTGGACAAGTGGGACAAGTTTGTACCAGGACAATATAATGTAAAATATATTCCTTTAGTGCAGTCAAACAAGGTTCTTTTTCCACCCCTGCACATCAAACTGGGATTGATGAAAAATTTTGTGAAGGGACTAGATAAAGAAGGTAATGGATTTGCATACTTGAAGTGTGTTTCCTAATTTAACATATGCCAAACTTGAGAAAGGAATTTTCATAGAACCTCAAATTAGAAAACTGAAACACAATGTGTTTGAAACTCCGGTTAAAGGAGATTGAATTGGTAACTTGGTGATCATTTAAGGCAGTAATACATGGTTTTCTGGGTAATAGGAAAGAAGAAAACTATGAAACGTTGGTGTCTAATTTATTCAAGTTCTACAAAAACATGGGCTGTCGAATGTCACCGAAAATTCAATTTCTTCATTCCTATCTCAGATTTTTCCCCGAAAATCTGGGAGATGTGAGTAATGAACAAGGGAGTGGTTTCATCAAGATGGAAAAGATTTCACCACGATGGAAAAGCAGTACCAAGATAGCTGAGATCCTGTAATGATGGGAGATTACTGTTGGTTCCTTGTGAGGGAGAGTAAGCAGGAATACAAGAGAAAATCCTTTAGTAGAAAACATTATTTAAGGACAATTACAGGTATGGTGATTATATATTATTGAAATATAACTATTTTGCTATGATTTATGATATTTTTTCCAAAGTTAAATGAGTTGTAGAGAATGTATATTTTTTTACACGTGTATTACAAACTTGAATTATACATATATCCTTCTATTTTAACATTAAACGTTGGTGTATCTTTTGATGTAGACGTGATAGAGAATTTTTATGGTGATGTTCTTAATCAGTGCATTTATTTTCTCCAGAATCACATATTTTCATTGCGAAGGTATGACAAAAAATATTTTTTGTTGGCTAGTGTAATTCATTCCACTAGTGAGAAGCCCTTAGGAAGAATATCACCCTTCTTTATCCAGAAGGGTTTGCAGGCTCTCCTAAATCTGCCAGAAAAGGTTTATTCAGGCAACATACTTATACAGACCAGAAGTGACAAACATTCAGAACAGCTCCTCCGAGCTAAATCTATGGGGGGAACCTTTATAGCTATCAACCACAAGACACACTCTTCCCGTGGTGTCATTGCTTAATGGGATTTGGTGGAAGTGTCAGAAGAGGAGGTCTGTTCTCACTTAAAACCATAAGGAGCGATAACTGTGAAATGAATATCCATGTATTGGGATGGGAAACTTTTTCCAACCAGAAACATCATCTTGACATTTTATTCCCCAGTATCTCCTAATGAGATTAAAGTTGGCTATATTAACTGTCCCTTGTGTTCTTACATACAAAATCTTTTATAAGTGCCAGAAATATGGACACTCGCAAATGGCTTATCATGGAGCCATTTGTGAGTGTCCGTAAATGGCTTGTCGTGGAGCCCTTGCATGCGCTCGCTGTTCTGCAAAGGACCATGAAACCACATCCTGTTCAGCTTCAAACCCATTATGCATTAACTGACAAAGAGAACATCCTGCTTATTCACAAGTATGCCAGAGGGTGGAAAGAAGAAAAAGAAATTCAATGACTTAAGGCAGAGCTGAACATATCATATCAGGACGCAAGAAAAGTGGTGAAACCTATGAATACAAACAAACCTACCTATGCTCAGAAGGTAGCAGAGAGATGTTCCATTGGAACTCAGACCAAAAGAGTCATTCACTCCCATCGCAACCTACCTGTTGTTAACAAAAACCCCATGCAGAAGTACCAGTCAACTGCCACTCATATATCCATGCCTCCTAATGCTCCATCAGTGCCAAAAGAAATTGCTGGAGAAAAGAACAAGAAGCCCGAAATACCCTGTAGTTCCCAAGAAAAAAAATGGATGTCGAGGAGAAAGAGGTACCAGATTCAGTCTTGGAACTCTTTGTGGAGGAGGAAATGGATACAGGACACTGTCCATACTTCCACAAAATAGATAAATCTCAGACTGAGAAAAATAAGTTCTCAGCACCTTTGAAGCCACCTGATAGACCTATCAAGCCAAAATAATGGCTAAATTCCTACAATGGAATTGTTGTGGATTCCACGGAGATACTGATGACATCAAGGCCTTCTTGCAAAAGCATGAGCCAGTCTGCTTTTCTTTGCAAGAGATTTACCTAAAGGTTAATGATGATCCCACCACGCATAACATCACAATTTTTTGTAAGGGTAGAATTGTAGATGGTCCTGCTCATGGAGGAGTGGCTATCCTTGTGGGCAACCAGATCCTAGTTCAACCTTTGCTGCTTACAACCAGTATAGACCGTTGCAGTTTGCTTTACAGTGGATTTTTTTGTTAACCCTCTGCTCTTATTTATTTGCCACTTGGGACTGACATCCCCCAGAAAGAGCTTGATGATCTTGTAATGCAGTTGTCTCCCCTTTTCTTACTTCTTGGGGATTTTAATGGACATAACAACATGTGGAGTAGTGCTAGCACCAGTGGAAGGGGACGAGTCATAGAGCATATACTCAATGACCTCTCACTCCTAAATGAGGGAACAAACACCTTCCACACACCTACCCGTATGTCTTTTGCCATTGATCTTTCTATCTGCTTCCCTTCTCTCCTCCCGTCACTTACTTGGGAGGTGGAGGAGAATCCGTATGGAAGTGATCACTTTCCTGTGATAACCACCCTAATTAATGGGAGACCATGTTTTCCTGTTATGCTACTGTGGTGGAAGATTGATTAGGCTGACTGGAATGCCTTTCAACATCAAGCAAATTTTGACATCACTGCAGTCAGTCAGCAGCCTAATCAATAATGCAGTTATGTACATTACAGAAAATATCGTCCATGCAGTTGCAATTGCAACTCCAAAAACATCCACCCGGTTTCCATCTTTCCCTAAACTATAGTTGAATGCAGATTGCACAGCAGCAAAAAGACTCAAGACAAAGTAGGGGGATATTCCGATGATATCCTACCACATCCAATCTTATAGCCTTTAAATGCACACGAGCCAAAGCACACTACATCTGCTGCCCGAGTCAAAAGGGCAGCAGATGTAGTGTGCACAGGGGAAGCATTGTCGAGGTCACGTTATGTCAAGGATCTGGGTATATTCTTACCATGTGTACGCCATATCCAAAAATTTCATTACTTCATACAGCATGCCCCCCCCCACTTTTTCTTATCTCCAACCCAAGCACAGTACTAAGTACTGTAGGTTCTAATACCTCTCGTGTTTGGGGGTGTCATAAAAAAAAAAAAAGTCTACTTTATGTATTTTTTCACTATATTTTAATAGAGTATTATTTCTTATGTTTCATTGGTAGTTGCAGGATTTATTTCAGTATGCTTATTCCTGATGCACAAGGCCTTTTTGCTAATACAATTATGTTAATACAACCCCTATAAATGCGTCGGTGTGGACCCAAATTCTATGTGCTCCGTGTGTACGTTTAATAGTGAATGATATTCCCTATGAACTGTTCCATGTGTAGTATCTACATGATCCTTAGGATACCAGGTACATGGTGACATTCATCTTTGACCTGTGTGTTAATCAGGTAATTATTTATTAATATTTTTATTAATAGTAATTGAACTATGGACGTGGGCCATAATACCGCCTGACCTCGTTTCAAGATGATTGTTAATCTCCATGAAGAGAGCTATTTGACCGGATAGCCTCAGGAGTCGAAAATGGTCACTGCCCCACCTCTTGGAACTCTAATCTCTTAATTCAGCAAAAATACAAAGCCGCTTACTAACGGCAATAATGACTCAGGCTGAGAGCACAGCACTCGCAGTAACTGCTGGGACATGCGACCTTTGCCACGCCTCGGCAGACAAAACCTTAATCTGTAGCAAGTCAAAGCACAGAATATGCCTGTTATGCTCGGGGTATTCAAGCCTCTCTCTCTCTCTCTCTCTCTCTCTCTCTCTCTCTCTGTCTCTCTCTCTCTCTCTCTCTCGCTTGTCACTGAGCAAAAGGAAAGGGTTCTTGGGGAAATGTTGTCTAAAGAGTAAACAAATAGGTACCACGGCAACAGCAATTAGAAAAGGTGATACCCCCCCCCTCCAAGAAAAGTAGTAAATGCATCTGTAGAAGTACTTCATACTTTGGAAGAGGGCAATTCCGTAATCCTGTAACCGCTGCACAGATATGCAAAACAGTGACTTGGAGGATAAAGAAAGCAATTTTGATAAAGAAGTTACACATCATTGGAATATGATCGAGACCGGGCAAATGACCCACCAAACGATGTTAAGGAAAATGCTGGGAGTTCACAAATGCAGCCCAATACAATCAATGAAAACAAATCGTGTTATCGTATCTCTCCTGACAACTGCCAGTCGTCGCAGCTCTGTGAGTGAACAGTCATACGCCCCACATCTCAGCAACCTCACTAATAGCCTTAGCAGCATAATAGCGGAAGCATTTACACAATTTGTTTACCCTGTTACTATGCAGGCTGAAGAGTATATGCACAATTTAGAGGAGAAATTTCCAAAAATTTTTGAATGTTTATCTGCTCTACTCAGTATAAACCAAGAACTTCATGCACAGAATGAGGAAATTAGAAAGGAAATGAGCTTTTTGAAAAACCAGATGATAGACCTGAAGAGCAATATTATGCTATCGGAGAGATCCGCATATCAATCGTCTCTGCGGGGTCCTCAGACCTCAAAACCAGCTTGTAGAAATCTGGATACCATATCTTCTCAATTTGAAAAAGGTTGTGTCGACCATGCATCCTTCTCCACGACTAGCTCTCGTGTTAAAGCTGATAACCAACCAGAACACGCAGTCGTGAACACGCCACCCATTACTCTCTATGAACATAATAGAGAAACAGAATATTTCATTGAACGCTCTTCTGAGAGAAATAAATCATATCTAAACGCACTCAAGCTAAACCTGCCCCAGGAAACAATAGGTGGTGATGTGCCACCCAACGAAGTTAGCTGCGATCAGCACATAAATAAAAATGCCACAGTAAACACCCTTGAACTGCACCCAGGAAGCCACTTGTCAACTGGTCCTAAACAAGACCGAACCACTGCCAGGCCTGCAACCAACTTGGTGATGGGTGCCGAACTGGGAAATAACCAGACTACCAAGTGCAAGACAGCCAGTAGAAGCAGTTTAAACAGGAAGAAAATCACGGACAGGCACCACATTAGACTCGAAGCTTCGGCCTTTCAAACGGGATGGTTCATCACCCAGACTCCCCCCCCCCAGCAGTTTTTGTCTCACGTTTGGCCCCAGACACGTCAGAACAACTCGTTACAGATGTACTGATTGAGGAACTACAATTAGAATTAAAGATTCAGAGATTGAACACTTGAAACACAGCATATGCTCTTTTTGCATCTATTGTGATAGAAGTCAGTTTGAAATGATTGGAACGTACACAAATGGCCCCTCGGCACCATCATCAGGCCATTTTATGAAGCACGAAGTAGAAAAGAAGTGATATTCATAAACGCTCCTGAGATGTGTCCACAACAGTCCAGACTCTGACAATATGATGTATCTCTATTCTCCACTAACAACCTAACTGCCCCGCATGGGAATAGCCGTAGGAAAAACAAGGTAAATCCATGCTTTGCCCTTAACATACCCACAGAAAAGTGGCTCCCAATGGTGATTGCAAATGATGAGATTGAAAATCACCCAAAATCTCTGTCATCTCTCTCCCCGAATTTTGCGATCCCTGTCATGGTTTCAACATATCGAAGACCAGCAACGCATCACAGACGGATCAGACTGCGTACATCCCTCGCCACGGTAAAGAGAACGGCTTCATTCCAACTCCTATTCCAAAATGTGCGATCCACGAGGAATAAACTGAATGAAGTTGAGGAGCTCTTGCTGTCCAGTTCAATGGACGTGGTTTGCTTCACAGAAATGGCTTGACCCCAATGAAGAAACACTTTCCTTTACTTGGCCTGCAAGGTATCAGATGGTGTGCATGTCTAGAGAAAACCGGAGGGGGAGGAGGAATTGCAATTTTTTTCAATGAGCAGGTATTTTCTATCCTCCACTCAGTATCGAGCCAGTCTGACTCTTTCGAGGCAGTTCTAGTTACGCTAAAACCTAAAAACAATAACAGCCAGAACAATTCTCTTGACATTGTCGCAGTGTATATCCCACCGGTTCTAGACGCACAAGTAGTTGATGAACTCCTCAATTGGCTGCTTAACTATCTCAATTCATCACTGAAACATGTCATGTGTGGGGATTTCAATCTCCCGAATACTCAGGGAAACCTCAAGCGGAGACTGAGTCAGTGTCTAGGTATATTAGGTCTCAAACTGGTTAGCACACCACCCACAAGGGGCGAAAACGCATTAGACCTTGCATTAGTGTCAGCAAATTGTGTGGCTAATCAAAACCCTACAAGCAACATACTGTCTGATCATAACCCTATCATTCTCTCTCTGCAAATAGAAATGCCCATCACTTCTGGAAGAAGGAAAGTCACAACCAAAACAATTAGAATTACCTTAATCCTGAAAAGTGTGTTTATGCGGCTCAAGCAATCCCATGGGATGTCCTTGAGGAATGCGATCCCGAACTCGGAATTGACCTGATGACAAGATGGATAGCCGCTGTTTCTCTCTATGCTGCAACGAAGAAACTAACCATCACAGAGCATTCAAAGGCCTGGTGGAATCCAAAAGTCTCTGGAAGTTTCCACATTAAACAGAATTTGCACAAAAAGTGGAAAAACAGGCTCACCCCTGGACAGAACTGCCTATTCCCGAGCTAGGGCGCTTTTTATTCGGAACAAGAGGGAGGCGATAAAACTTCACCTAGAGGATATCATAAATAAGCGGAAGCCCTTCCATAGAATTCAATCAGAGGACGCCATTGACTCATTCAATATGAGTAGCTGGCTCGGCCATATAACTAGGTTCGCTGCTCAGCCAGAATCCACTACGCCCATGGAATTCCCAGTCAATCCGATTTCGACAGACCCCTTAAATTCAGTTCACCTCACCAAATACCCAGCTGATCAACGCAATGAATAGCTTAGCACCTACGGCCGCATCAGGTGTCGACGGAATTCCTCAGTTTATGCTGAAATGCCTCAGTACATTTGTTGTTGATCCTATCCTGTCGTTATTTAACAAGATCCTTAATCAAAAATTTTTTCCTCCTATGTGGCATGTCTATCTAGTAAGACCGCTGTCAAGATCCACTGCTACAAATCTAGTCACCACCACTACCAAGATCCTCAGGGCATTTGAGCACCGTTCGGAAATCACCGTTATGTATATCGATGTCCAGGCAGCATTTGATTCCGTATTCGTTCACGCATTGGCAAGGCTACTATGTGAGTATTACCTCATTGGTGGAGACGTGCTCTGGTTTATTCAGACAATGCTGGAGAACAGGACCATTATTGTTCGCAATGGCAATCTGCACTATACCAGGACTACTACAGCTGGAGTCCCACAAGGAGGGGCCCTGTCCGGAATCTTGTTCTCAGCTGTTCTCGTGCCATTTGTGACAGGCCGAACTGACATCCTCACCTTTGCCGATGACATAAAACTATTTACTCCCATAAACCCTGGAGACACTGCTGAATACATCAATACCTTAATCCTTCAGAAAATCTGGAACCTTGAGGCTTTCCTCTCCGGTTTTGGACTTCAAATCAATCCTGAGAAGTCAAAACAGTTGATTTTTGAAACAGTTGAAACAGATCTGTGCGTTAATTTTGATCAAAAGCTCTCCTTCTACCGCACATAGACCACTTGCAAATAAAGTTCTGTCGACTCCAGTGGATGATTAAACAACAATAATGCACGTCCATGACCAGGCTGTTGGGTGCAGATATATTAAGACGTGTTTATCCGGTCATACTCTATGGCGCCGAAGTCTGGACTTAAACTGCTACGATTCATCTTAGATGGATTTTCGCGGGGGAATTCTGGCTACTGAAGTGGGCCATATGGAAATTTCGGCTTCCCCCTACACCAAGGACCACCCAGATGGTGGCAGATCTCAACATCAGACGTCTTCCTGCCATCATTCACGAGAGAAGACTCGTCTTTGCCATCAAAATGATGGTCGGCATTATTTCAGTACCAGATTTCTGGGCTAACTGCGGATGGAGGATCCCAATCCCAAGCCTTAGGGCTAATCCAACCCTACAGGCCATTCCAAACCGGTTAAAGCTAACTGATTGGTTCCTACCTGTACAAATGCTACAAGACATACAGTCCTTGGACGGCGACTTCTATAAATTCGCAGTCGACAAGGAATATAGGCAGAAAGTACTCGGTCGACTTCCTTCCCAGGATCACATCAGAGGACATTAGAACCTGCTCCCGGAGACCTATTCATCACTGCCTTGAATCTATCATCCCAATGTTCAAACCTTTCAGGAGTCGTAATGCTTTTTTTTCCCCCCTTTTTTTTTATTATGTTGTGTGATTTCTTTTATGTAAACTCCTGGCTTGCAGCCATGAAGGGAGTTGTATACAGCAATGTGCTTTCTGTATATAATAAAGAGTTCTTCTTCTTAATACTCATAGCAGAAATGCCATCTCTAGAAGATTAACTGCCATTTACTTAAAATATGAGACTGTGATTAAATTGCAGGTTAATGTTTGGTAATTGAATGACTTTGACCAATGGTGATCTGCCAAATGCAATATTAAAGAAATAGGTTTAAAAGTAGTGCAGTACCAGGGCAATTTGTCTGTGACAGTATGATTGTTTCACCACTGGATAGTCATTTGGAGCAGTCTTGGTCCCATTAGACTAGAGGAAATTCTAAAGACCTCTTCAGTCAAGACTCTACTTAGTTCATCTCAAGTGGAGATAGTAGGAGTTCCCCTCCATGAGTTGTGTTATTTTCAGTCCACATAACACAAATTGGGCCATGAATACACAATGGCGCAATATAGCCTAAGTTTCAGATTCACCTAAATACCTAAACTGCTACGACTCATCTTAGACGGATTTTTGCGGGGGAATTCTGGCAACTCATTGTGAAGGCAAAGTTTGTTATGTTGAGAGCATTAATATCACATTATCAAAGCAGTTTGAATACAACTAGCCATGAAGCCATATAGTTTGAGAAAATAATCCTCCTCTGCATTGTTTGATTCTCTGAAGAGACACTTTGGTCCTTCCAGATCCCCTTTTGTTCTGACTGACATAGCTTGGGTTTATGCTCTTTAGAAATTACTGTATTTATCTACAAGTCAGCTTAAAGCAACTAATATCATTTTTAATGAAATAACATCACCCAAACTGCAAGCTCTTTATTAAAGTTCAAGGTTGCTGTTTGATGAGTTTCAAAACTATTTAGTTCACTCATCAGACAACACGGTCCAATTTTACAACTGTAAATTCTGAAAATGAAAAGTTTTATGCACACTTCTCTCCTTTTTTTCCCAATTTTATAGTCTATAACCATTCTGGACCGAAGATATATGTATTATATATATATATATCTTTGGTTTAGACTGCCATTTTGATTTTATTTGACAATCTATCTTCTTTTCTTTATAAGTCTAGACTCTGTAGACTCCCATTTTGAAGTTCTATTATAGTTTATATAGTTTTATAATATCATATAATTCTTTATCAAAAATGTTGCAATATATATATATATATTTTTAAACACTTACTTGATTTGTTTTAAACTGTTATTTAGTTGATGCATTTCTCTTCATCAAGCTGTTAGAGTGATTATAAATTTAGATTTATTAATGATAATTATGTAATTTGTTAATATTGTAATATTGTTACATATAAATATTACCTAATAAAATTTTTAATTTTGTTTTTTTTATATAATTCTTGAAATTCTAGGATTTAACAGTATTTGTGTGCAAAAGTGTGAAAGAAATTGAACATGTCATGTCTGTTGGAAATCAGAACAGAAGTGTAGGGTAAGTATATAGATAACTTATTTAGTATTAGAATGGCTAAATGTTGCAAGGAAACAGACTTTGCATCAGTCAATAAATAAAATAAAAAAAATCTGCAATCATTCATTAGCATTACCATTAGCATTACTAGAGGCATACAATGCAAGAAAGCAAGCTTATGCAGCATCAGCCAAAAAAAAAAAAAAAAACCTCTCCCATTTCACCTTCCATTCGTTCCAAATGCCTGTTCAGCTCAGCCTTAAATTTATTAGGCTATCAACTTCCACAACAAAAGATGGAAGTCTGTTCCACCAATGAACCATTTGCTGGCTAAAGGCAAACTTCTGCACATCCATTCTTAATCTGAGCAAGAGAAAGAATCCCATCAGCATTCAGCTTACTAAACCCATTCAAGGCCTTATACACCTCAATCAGATCACCTTGCAGGTGCTTAGTCTCCAGGCACTGCAATTTGCAGAACTTAAGCCTTTCTTGGTAAGAGAACCCCTTTGTTTCACTCACCAATCTTGTTGCCCTTCTTTGTATTCGTTCTAGCAACTCCTTCCTAAAATGAGACCTCCAGACCTGTACTCATTACTCTAGGTGTGGCCTGACCATTGCCATGTACAACGGGATAATCACCTCCCTGTCCCTGCTAGCAAAATTCCCATATATCATTGACAAGACTCCATGACCTGGCCTGGCAGCCCTATGATCTATGACATGCTGTCTGAAACGAAACTTCATGAGATCCAGACTTTTTTTCATTGCCTCAGAGTTAATTTATATTTGTAGTCTCTGTTTCATATCTTCAGAAAGGATATGCCTCTCTTGTTCATTTTACTGATCCTGTTTGAAAAATTACACACATCAATTAGATCCACTGCCCATCCAAAGATGTCTAGTTATTAATATCTGTAATCCATGCCTTCTAAACCATTTTTCATGTGGATGTTGATTAGCACCCTTCACCCCCCCCCCGCTTTACTTCAGGTATGAATTCCAGACCTGAATACAATATTCTAATTGCTGTATTTTTGAGTAGCAAAGCATACGTAAAAACAGAGGAAGTAACATTTCCAGCCACTAAAACAGAAGTAAAGTACATATTATAAGGTATAAGGTATGTTCGTGTCAGACGGCGCCTGGGATTTCTCCCATCTCCGTGTATGTTCGCTGTATCGAGGACAGTACACTGTCAAGCCAGAGACTTGAAAGTGTGTGGGTCATGTCTGTGCAGTGTGATCTGTTGTGCCCATTGTTTGTCCAGCTTATTGGCCGCCTGGCCCCTGGTGGGGCCATACCTTGCCACGTGGAGGCTAGCCGGGTGTCCAGCATCATGACGAGTTGCTCCGGCAGGTCCTGCCACCTAGTTTCCTGGGATTTCAGTGGCTAGGACCTAAAAAATAAATAAATTAATAAAAAAAAAAAATAATAATAATAATAAATAAAATAAAATAAAATAAAATTAATAATAAAATTTAAAAAAATTAAAAAAATAATAATGATAAAAGTAAAAAAAAATAATAAAATAAAAATAAAAAATAATAATAAAAGTAAAAAAAAAAATAAAATAATAAAAAAAAAAAAAAAAAAAAAATATATATATATATATATATATATATATATATATAGGCGTTTGACGTTAATTCTTAAGGAGATTGCTGTTAGCAAATCGCTGGTTGGGGTTGAACGCTAGAAAGATGTGTTAAAAGGCCTAATAGGTCGGGCAGAATTTTCTTGTTATTAAATTTAGACCTGTGGGCTATACGTTAGATGAAAGATAAAAGTGGGAGGAAGGGGAGGCTGAAGACTGGGGGGGTAGAAGTAAGGGGTCGATAGAGGACATGACCCCTGCTAGGCAGTATGACATGCCCATGCCACACCAGAGGGGAGTTTGGATGGCGGGTGGGGGAGACGAAGAAGAGCTATCTCCCCCTGCCATGGATAAGGTATACAGTTAGAGTGGGGGAAGAGACTGAAGACTGGGGGGGGAAAGGCAGAAGCATGGAGACGATAGAGAAGGCGACCCCAGGTGGTCAGTGAAGCAGGCCCATGCCTCACCAGGCGAAGAGATGGGTTGGCAGGGGAGGGAGGAAACAAAGCATGTCTCCTCTCCCTCCTGCCCGGGATAGGGAATTTAAGATGAATAGGGTAAGGGTATCCCATTCAGCTCGCCATATAGCATTTGGCAGCGGAGCTGCTAGTGGTTCTAGTCCGTTTCCAGGAGCGATCGGACCGAAGCATGATCGGTCATGGGGTGGTTCCCGTCCGTTCTGCAGTCTTTACCGTCAAAAGGTCCGGGTTTGCTTGTCGGCGTTTGTGGGGTCTTTCTTGTGACATTTCCCATCCATGTGGTGTTTGCGTCAATGTTGTTTATAGAGTCATTTCTCATTTATTCAACTTTAGGGTCCACTTCAGGGTTTAGTGCCTTGATTATCGGAGACCATTGGATTCAGGCGTCTTCCACGGGATGATTTCCTTCGAGATTTGTTCATTTCCTTATTGTGTCAGTTGTTGATTGCGATTTGCTGCGATAAGAGCTCTCCGTCTTGTGAACAGGGCCAGTGCATAGCTGGAGAAAGCCTGATATTCTTCCTTGGTGTCCAAGATGTGGTGCTCCTGGCCGTATGGTAGATACTGTATTTTGGTGATGAATGTGCTGCGGAGGTCGTCATACAGCTGGCAATCATGAATGAGGTGCTGCCAGCTCTCCAGCCCCCCGCAGGTGCAGGTGGGATCTTCCTGTATTCCGAGTAGGGACAGCTTTGCATTCAGAGCTCCATGTCCTGTCAATAGGTATGTGACTTGTAGGCCCGGGGAAAACCAGGGTGGGAAGTTCGGAAAAACCCGGCCAATGTTGGGCAGAAACTTTCTGGTGATTTCGCCTTTTTGCGAGGTGGCCCATCTATCCTGCCACATCTGCAGCAGGTGAGCATGCAGCTTTTTCTTTTCCATAGTCTTGCTATTGATGATGTCGGTGGTGAATCCCAAACATGTCTGTGGGATACCCTTGTCCAGGTGGTGCGTGAGGCCCCGTCGAATGATCTCTAAGTCCAGTGGAAGGACACCAGCAAGGACTTGCAGGGCATGCGTGCTCACTGTGCTGCAAGCTCGAGTAATGGTCAGAAGGATTGATCGGTGAATCGAGTCAATGATTCGTTTATTGACAACAGTTGTGGCTTTTTGATACCATGCGCCAGATGCATACGTGACTATTGGGGTGAAGATGGTTTTATAGAAAAGACGTACCACCCGTCTGTCTAGGCCCCAGTCTCTGCGAGTGACTCTGGCAACCAATGCAGTGTATCGTCTGACTTTTGTACGCAAATATTTCAGGTGGTCCTGAAATGATAGATTTGGATCTAGAATCATGCCTAGGTACTTCAGCTGCTTTGAGAATTTAATTGTTTTCTGGTCAATCTTGATTTGTGGAGGCCGCCTGAGGTTGAGGCACCCCTTGAGCAGAATGGAGTTTGTCTTTGCAGGGGATATTCTAAGTTGATTTTTCTTTGCCCATTCCTGAAGGGCGGACAGAGCCCGGTTTGCCAGTGTCTCCAGTTGTGTCCTTGAGTCCGCTGACACTGTTAGTAAGAGGTCATCAGCAAAGGCCTGCGATTTTACCTCGTCAAGGTCTATAGCTAGGAAGGAGTCCATTACTATGTTCCACAGTAGTGGTCCAAGGACCGAACCCTGTGGACAGCCGCGAAATGTATTCTTGGAGGGGTCCCATAGGGAGCAACAATCCTGATGGATCTGTTTGTGAGGTAGCTCTTGATGACCCTGTAGAGGTTGCCTGGGATCCCAGCAACCCGAAGCCTTGCCAAGATGCTTGGCCACCAAAGTGCATCGAAGGCCCCAGCAAAGTCCACGGCAATCACAAGGAAATACTTCTTGGTGCATCTTGTTACTTGTTCTTGTAGGTGTATTAAGGCATCCACAGCTGAGCGACCCCGCCTGAAGCCAAACTGGTTGGGTGAGGCCAGGCCAGCCCTGTCATAATATTGCTCTATTCGTCTATAGAGAAGGCGTTCAAGTAGTTTACTTGCAACTGTGAGAAGTGCGATCGGTCTGTACGATTCTGGGAGGTGTGGTGGTTTGGTCGGATTTTTCAGGATTAGTTTGACGTTTGCTTTCTTCCACGAAGTCGGGAAGGTGCCACAGTGAAGACAGAAGTTGAAGAGGTTGAGCAACAGGTTCGGGGAACACTGTACTGTCTTTTTGATGATTTTGGGCTCCAAGAGGTCTGGTCCAGGGCATTTATTTCCCCTAATGAGGGTGGCAGCACTCTTGAGCTCCTCCATGGTGAAGTGAGGTTCTGTCGTTGCTGTTTGATAGCTTTCATTTTCTAAGCAGAGTTGGATCTGCTCTGTTGTCTCTGGTTGTATAGCCGGGTGGAAGACTGTGTCCAGGATATTGGAAATAGTCTGCTCCCAGGTTGTGGACATGCCTCCTTGGGTCAATGTTGGTGGCGGCAATAACTTCCCCTCGGGGGAGTTTATTCTTGGTCAGTTTGTAGACGATTCCCCAGGGGTTCTCATTTCCCATAGTGGAGACCATGCGCTCCCAAGATTGCTGTTTACAGCTTCTGATTTGGGCTGTGTAAGTGTTCCTTGCTTCTTTGTAGCGTTGTCAGAGTACTTCAACCTCTGCCGTCGGCCAGGAGCGCCTGGCCCGCTGAAAGGCCTTTCTTCTGGTTTGTGTTTCTTTCCGGAGTCGTTGCAGTTCTAGGTTCCACCACGGCACAGCCCCAGGGGTTGGATTTTTCTTTTTAATAGCGATGTCGCTTGTGTGCGTTATGATCTCTGTTATCTTGCTTTGGAGGTGATCTGGGTCTTCGAGGCACTCAAGCTCACTCTGTCTCTGTTGTATGCTGGTTTTTAAGGTACTTTGGAAGAGTTCCCAGTTTGCTTTGGATATGGAGTATCTGTGAGTGGTTTGTCTAGCTGCCGGTACTCTAGTCAGTGATCTGTTGAGTTGGAATGTAATGGCTCGATGATCAGATGTTGTCCAGGCCTCTTGGACGGACCAGTCGGTAGTATTATTAGCGATGTTCCTGGAAGCCAAGGAGACATCTATGGTGGCTTCCCACAGTGTATTACTAAATGTGGGCAGATTGTTTGGTTGGTTTAACACTGTCAACGTTGAATTTGCAAGGAACTCTTCCAATATAGTTCCGTTTCTGGTGCCATGTCTGTCTGCCGGTCACCAATATGACTATGCCACATTGGTGACCGGCAGTTCACGTCTGCCCCTACTATAATTTTAGCGTTGGGAAGGGTGTCAGCAGCCAGTTGGAGGTATCTTGTGGCGAAAGTAAACCCCGCTGTTCGCGGTATCTGTATTCGCGGTCGCTGATTTAACATAAAATGAAACCTAAAAAAATGTGAATTTTAAGGCGCCGTGAACATTTTCCGCCATAAAAAAACATGGGCGTGGCTAAAATTATCTTTCCCAGTCAAAACAGCGCTCAGTGGATGGGGGGAGAGGGGTGACAAAATCGCGAACGTGGATGTTTCTCGCTAATCCTTGTTCGGTATGTGTTATGCGCTTGCCATGGAAGGTTTCGTCGTTTGTTTTTAATTTATATGCTTTTAAAATTGAATAAATTTATCAATTTATAAATTCATATGCTTACAAAATTGATAAATCTACCATTTTGCAGTGTAAAACAGACTTTTTCGAGTGTGTTAATGGAAGAAAGTGACCTTTATTTGGACAAGTTCTTTCTAACCCGTACAAAAATATTATTATTATTAGCCATATGGTGCAAGGAAGCCTGAGGCTTATGCTACACCAGCCAAAAAAAAATTTGAGTACCCTGAGAGAGAGAGAGAGAGAGACGGCTACGAATAACAAGGGAAATGTGAATGTGAAATTATCAAAGAAGGTGATGAATTGGCAAATAAAATTGAGTTATTAGACAAAATTTCTAATGGTGAAAGTGTCTTCTCAGTGGCAAAACATTATAAAATCAATGAGTCAACAGTACGATCAATCAAGAAATCGGAAGAAAAAATCCGCCATAGTGTCTGTGAAAACGCGCTAATTGCTTCAAAAATTTGCTCTGTAACTCGTGATGTTAAATTAGAAAAAATGGAAAAGCTTTAAATCTGTGGATAGAAGACTGAACTCAAAATAAAATTCCGTTAAGTTCACTCATTATTTGTGAAACGGCAAAACTCCTTTATCAACACTTTAGCGAAACTGGTGATAGCACTGTCGGGATAAGTTTTTTAGCCAGCTAAGGCGCTAGTTTGAAAGATTTGTTTGAAATTTCTAATAAATATTACATTTAATATTAAACCGTTTCTTATTTTCATTTCGATGCCATATGCTTGCATTTCACTATGTACTGTCTATGTACATAGTCATATTATGAAGGTACCTATAATACTACATAGACAAAATTTTAGACTAGTTTTTCTTATATATTTCATACTTTGGAACGGAACCCCTTTATTACTATGGGAGCCATAACTCAGTATTTGCGTTTTCGGTATTTGCGGCATTTCTCAGGAACGTAACCCCCGCGAATAGCGGGGGTTTACTGTACATCAAATATTTAAATCAAGACTTGAAAACAAGAAAGTTTAAGAAAGATTTGGAACGAGACTAAACTGAAGATTGGGGGGAAAGAGCAGTTGATTGATTTTTAATTTAGAAATCATAAAATCTAAACAGTAATGCTTAATTAATTTTAACATCAAATTCAAAAATTTCGGGCCCAAATTGCCTAAAACTTAAAAATAAGTACGATAAATCTTCACTGTGTTTTAATTGGAACATCCTGTACATTTACCCCCCCCCCCCAGCAGGTGTCTTGAAATCCCCAACACCATGCTTTTCAGGAAGCTGCCTGGAAAGGCTAGTAGTTGTTTAAGTGTATTCTTTCCTTGTAAAAAATCCTGTTTCCTGTTAACAAGCATGGACCACACTAAGAAAAATTCCATCCCCTGAGCCTTGCACAGTCTGTCCAGTGCTGAAGTGATTGACAGGATCTCAACATGTACTCCCTCCTATCGTGTCTGGGCAGAACTGCAGACACTTTCAAATTTAATCCTAATTCATGACATTTTCCCAACATTGCCTTTTACTTGTTAAGTAAATCCTCAGATCTCTTAATATCATTAGTGCCAATGTCTACAACAATATTACCTTTTGTACCTTTAAAAGATATCTGCTCTACAATGTAATCTACTTTTACCCCTGGCAGACATACTACTCTGGCCCTATTCCACCTATCCTTTTTTCCACAATATATTTTCTGTATTCCTGACCAGAATCCCTGATCACCAATTGATTCACCAACAATAACTACCTCCTGTGGGTCCAGCACATTATGCTTTGGGGATTGCCGCTGTTGCCTGATGCACAAGCGTATGCTCTGGCATTGAAGTGGACAGATGATGGGCCCTCACAGTTTAATTCCTTTGAATGCATCCATCCTATTCTTCAAGCTCTCATAAAAACCATCAGAATGCTGAATTCATGTCTAATTTCCTTATGCTCTTTACACCAAATGCACATAAAGACATCTTGGCTGTATCATGACCGTTTCCAGAGAGGACTACAAACATCACACAGGTAGCGCATTTTGTAAGGCTGCGATTTGTTGGAGAACAACCCCTTTGGTTCTCAGGCGCCTCCGTAGCCAGGTGGGAAGGAGCAGCAGTGCGTAGCACATGCTTCTTGATTAGACCAAGGTTCGAGCCCGTCACCACCAAATACGGAGGATGCGGAAAGGTCAGGGAATGACTACCACATATTCCCGTAGCAATATGGCCTTAGTTGCTAATGCTCCTAAATAACAAACAAACAAACAAACTTTGGTTCTCCCCCAAACCACAGCATTCCCGCTGTTTTGAACCCATTGCTTTGCTTCTCTAATCTGAGTTAAGATTTCTGTTTAAATTCAGTTTTATTTGAGAATACTACACTAAACTAATAGATATCTAAATGTAGTAATAACACTACTCTGTTCACAGGTTATGCAGCAGTGATATGTATTATGCTAGCAAGTTTACATTATTATATATATATATTACAGTGTTGAGGTTTATGTTGTTTGTGTTTTACTATACTGTTACATTTGTAAAGTTATAAATCAGTTATAATAGATAATAAAAATATCTATTAAGTAATTTATCTTAGTTTAGTTAACAATAAAAAAAAAAAAAAAATGTCAACCAATGTGATTAAAACTTTCGAGCAGCCTATTTACCTCATTTAAAAGAATGAAGTACAAGTAAACCTCAATATATGCGTTTTTGATCAATGCGAGTTTCAGTTAATATGGTCACAAACATTTATACCATTCCTCTATATATACCCCTAAAATTTCGAATAGTGCAGCCGATTATGAAACAAAAAGTTTTTGACAATGGGGAAAAAAAAAGACGCCCGAAAAGTTTATGCTGTTATTGAAGAAATTAGCATCATTGGAAAGTTGTTGTTGTCATTTGGTTTTTAGGATCATTAGCAACTAAGGCCATATTTCTCCGGGGATATGTGGTGGTCATTCCCTGACCTTTCCGCATCCTCTGTATTTGGCGGTCACGGGCTCGAACCCCGGTCTAATCAAGAAACATGTGCTACGCACTGCTGCTCCTGACCACCTGGCTACAGAGGCGCGCTCATTGGAAAAATCGAGGTTTACCTGTAGTTTCAATTGGCAGATTTTGTAAGTTAGAGGTGCTGTAACTTACAAAATCTGTAGCTAAATTTAAAAATAAGCTAACGAATGTGACTTGGACTATTAAAGCCCAGTTGAATGCAATTGAATATGTTAAATAAAAAAAAAAAAAACAGCAAATTTTTCAAAAAACAAAACTGCACTAAAAGGGAAAAAAGGGAGAATAATAGTGGGTAAAAAAGTCCATGCATCACAGAAAATTTCAAACAAGAAATGGGATAAATTATTTAAATAATAATAATAGATCATGCTCACTTAAACAAAAATTAATTTTATATATTTTTAATAACAAATGTTCTTTTGGTGCACAATAGATGGTACTGTTATTAATTTGTTTTTTCTCTTAGGGCCACAAATATGAATTTGCACAGTTCACGATCACATGCGATCTTTATAATTACTGTTGAACACAGTGAGGTAAGTAATTTGTTTTAAACTAATTGTGTAGAACTGATTTATTTTTCATTGTATCCTTAATGTTACATGTAAGATTATAGCAATCATTTTGGTGTTTATTCCTTAATATGATTAAATCCTATAAACATAAATAAATTGGCTTTATTGGCTTCAATTAGTCCTGAGTTTCAATTCATGCTGTATACTTTTAAAGTGAGAATTTTATGCTTTTACAATTTACCCAAAAATGTAGAATATGCCTATATTTAGGGTTTTGATAATGATTATCCTTTTTTTTTTTTCTTTTTCTTTTTTTTTTCAGTCACTGCTTATGTTTGTTATTTACAAATAGAGATTTACAATGGATGGTCCATTTTTGTCCTTTTTTTTTTGTTTTTTTTTAATCCATTCTCTTGTTTGCCATCCTGACTGGTTTTGCTGTTAAATTCAGAATTTTTTAAATAATCATGTGAATTTCTACTTGAATTTAGTTATTCATTTCTAGTTAGCAAATTGACCATTGTATTTGCTAGTCTATTTTACATAAATTTTTCATGGAATATGCAAAATGAAATGTTACATAGTATTTAAAGAAATAAAAGCCTTTGTGTTTTTTGTATGTGTAGTGTGAAGCTAAATTTGATTTAACAAGATCCTTCAATAAGATGCTAAAGGAATATGATGCAATGTTTAATAATATCTAACTGGACAAACTATTTGAGGGAATGAATAGGTGAAATGGGAGATGTCGTGGTATTTTTTTTTTTTTCAGATGTTGTATAAACTTGCTCTCTTGCATCATTTGCCACTGCTAATGCTAGAGACATCTAAGATTCTCCATATATTATAAAATCTAAAAGAGGTAACATGTTTGTTTGGTGGGCTGTATGTCCAAAATCAAGCATGTTTTGTAATTCGCAGGGGCAGGAAACACAATATAATAAGACATTTACATAGAAAGCATTGCACATTTTCTGTAAAACTGCTGTTTTTCCACTTACATTATTTATCTTTTATCTTATAATTGGAATCATCATGTGTTTTATACTTTTATACTCATAGTTACATCAGAATGATAATTCTACCAATGCTGAACCAGTTTGACAGTAATTTTGCTGATATTTGAAGTCATCATTTTGGTGCTTCATATGTACTAATAAAATACAATAATCCAGCCTTTTTGTAATAACTTATACATTATATGATAAATTAGTTATAAATTAATAATGTTATAAACTATATAATAATCCATCAAAATGATAACATTTTATTTTAATATTAAACTATATAGCACTTATTTCGTATACCAGCACTGACAACTATTTAAATGAAGTTCCGGGATGATATTTCCTTGTGAAAACAGTACCATTAGTGTCATTTATGCCAAATGCTTATGCAAGCATGTTATTCAGACATATGTTTCCCAGAAGTGAAATAGCAAAAAAAAAAAAAATAAATAAATAAATAATAATAAAAAATAGACATGGAAGTAAAAAAACAACAAGCATTTTTTCATAAATTAGGCTATAATTAGAATAAATGGCACGGGGGGGGGGGGGGGAAGAATTAGGGTTAATTTTTTGAAAGATGTGCCACTTTTTTTTTTTTTTTTTTTTTTTATGAAAACCCCAAACACGAGAAGTATTAGAACCTATAGTACTTAGTACCATGCTTGGGTTGGAGATTTAGAAGACGAGAGAAGATATTTGTTGACAGTAGACATGAACTTCTGTAGACTGTAATTTTCAGGAAATACGTATGAGGGAAGGTTGTTCCAGAAAACAGCAGTTGAATGAATAAACGAGGAAGATGAAAAGTTGGTTCTGAGTTTGAAGTTGGACAGTAAATGGATGTTGGCTGGTGGCGGCACGTGCTCGGATTGTTTTGAAAGAGAGAGAGAGAGTGGGAATTATAAAAGCCGATTCAGAAGAACAGTGCCCATGGAAGTATCTGTAGAAAAGGCATGCAGCAGAAACAGTACGTCTATGAGACAGCGAGTGGAGAGACTCTGTTAGAGAGGAGTCATTAATTAACCTAACTGCCCTCTTCTGAATGGAATCAAGAAGCATGAGAGAGGTTTTGAGGTCACCGCCCCAGATGTGGGAACAATATTCTATGGTAGGGCGGATTTGCGATTTGTACAGAGTGAACAGCTGTTTGGAAGAAAAGTAATGCCGAGAGCAAAACAGAAAAACCCAAGTTTTTTAGATGCAGTGGAAGCAATATTTGTAATGTGCTTGTGCCAAGAGAGATTAGAAGTCAGGGTAATCCCCAAAAGAGATATATCATCTTGCCTAGAAATTGGAGTGTCACCAAAGATAAGCATAAGGCAGAAGAATCCTTTTTGCGAGATATAAGACAAGACTGAGTTTTAGAAGGATTAAAATCACCTAAGTTGTCTTTGCCCCACTGGATATTGACATTTAAGGAATTGGTAGCAGATATTTGAGAAGTTGAAGCTGATTGAGCAGGGCAAGGTTTCTCAAAATGGAAAGTGGAATGCAATGTGCTATCATCGGCAAAACTATGGATAGGATTTCCGGTCAATGGAAGAAGGTCATTAATATACAAGAGGAAAAGAGTAGGGGAAAGAACTGAACCATGGGGGACACCAGCATTAGTGAGAAGTTAGAAGACAGAGAGCCATCTACCCTCACCCTCAGTGAGCGATCAGAGAGAAAACTGGATAACCAATTACAAAAAACAGTTGGCAAACCATAAGATGGAAGCTTGTTTAGAAGACCTTTATGCCAAACATGATCGAAAGCCTTTGAGATGTGAAGATCGAAAGCCTTTGCTTGTGTTTCACAAAACTTTTCTATTGAATTTGTCCTTAAATGGGTAACATAAGTCAGAATATCGCCAGTGGATCGACTCATACTGGCCATCGTTGATCAGATAGAAGGTTTATAGGTAGTTTAAAAGTTGGCAGTTAATTGGTTTCTCCATTACTTTAGAAAGAGTAGAAGTAATTGTGATGGGAGGGATTTGTCACCCTTTTTAGGAACTGGTTGGATATGAGCAGATTTCCAAGCAGAAGGAAAAACACCTTTCAAATAAGAAAGTGAAAAAAGGTGGCAAAGAAGAGGAGTAAGTTCAGGAGCACAGGTTTTGAGAACAAGTGGAGAAATACCATCGGGACCTGGAGCTTTCTTAGTATCAAGGTTTGTCAAAATCCTTCTGACATCCTTTTGATGGAAGACCACAGGAGGCATTGAATGGAGCGTGTTGGGAATGGTGGGAGGTGTTTTACCAAGATTATTAATACAGGAGTTGGAAGAAAAATGGGATGTGACAACAGAACCATCTGGTTTTGACAGAGGTGCGAGCAGAGATGGGCAAAAAGTTGTTGCCAATAGCTTTGGCAAGAGACCAGAATGCTCGGCTACCATTAGGGCAAGAAGCAAGTTTTCTACTCTTAGCCTGTTCAAAATCTAGTTTGGACTGATTAATAACTGCTTTACAATTGTTGTGAGCTTTGGTGTAGGCAAAAAATGAAATCGAAGAATTGGAAACAAGCCAATTACGATATTCAACATTCTTCTCCTGAACGGCCTTAGCGCATTTATTGGAAAATCAAGGTTTAGATAAAGCAAGAGATTTTGAAGTGGAGTGTGGGATAAAGGATTCCATTCCTGCAAGAATAATTTCACTGACATGATCTGAGCAAAGGTTGACATCAGAAGTTTTGAAACAGTAATCCGACCAAGGAAAAGAAGAAAAGAAATCTCACAGGTCATCCCATTTTGCATTATTTTAATGCCAAACAACACGAGGTTGGGAATAGCCAATTGATTGCCACGGATGGCCGTAATCAAAATGATTCCAAGCTGTACCCTGTTGTGGTGAATTTTTCTGGAAAAATAAAAAAAATTCTCAAATTGAAAGCAGCTTGCTCTCAGTGCTAACGTTGGATGGTGACTCTACAGGGTGCACCTTTCTTCTTTTGACCAACTAGAAACCATATTGAATTCCTTTGAAAAACTGTCTGGTGCATAGTGTTAATAATACCTCTGTTATGGCAGGCCTAAAAACTGAAATAACAAGTATATTAAAAGAGGAGATTGAGTACTTTGTGGTAATAAGCTGTTCTTATGAAATTTGATAAAAAGCACAGCTAATTTGATTCTGGATTTGAGGCTACAACATGTGGCTCCATATTTCTGAAGCTCTTCATTGCTGGTTAGTTTTTGAAATAA
Source organism: Mastigoproctus giganteus (assembly GCF_048544385.1). Taxonomy (NCBI): domain Eukaryota; kingdom Metazoa; phylum Arthropoda; class Arachnida; order Uropygi; family Thelyphonidae; genus Mastigoproctus; species Mastigoproctus giganteus. Next base: position 219,794,755 of record NC_143579.1, on the reverse strand, counting down.
TTTTGAGGTTTTTTTTTTTTTATTATTTGAATGTAGTAAACCAGTGTTTCTCAACCTGTGTGCCACAAGTATGCTTCAAGTGTGCTGCGGAAAATACAAATAAAAAAAAATAATAATAATAAATCCAAGTTTTATAATAAAAATTAATTGAAATAATAAATTCGTTTATTTATGCTGCGCCAATCCAAGCCCTTTCCAGCAGTGAATGATGTCACGTTTTGATTCCTAGTACTAGATCTGTTCACCTTTATTCACCTTTTGATTCTTAGTACTAGATCTGTTCACTTTTATTCACCTTTTGATTCCTAGTACTAGAATTGTTCACCTTTACTCAGCCATTCTTATTACTTGAGAGTCTCTCTCAGGCAGCCCCCAGTGCATTTTGCAGTTGTATAAATGCAACTTGTAAACTTATCAGTAGTAAGAAATTTCCTTTGTGTTTTACTTTTTGTGTTTTTATCTCTAAAGCGTCATATTCAGTTAATTCATATAGAACAGGTATTTTCAATAAACTGTATTAGTTTCTAGAAGTAACTTTAATTTTTTTAGAAATTATTAGCGATGGATAAATATTTAGTGAAAGAAAATCAGAGGAGGCAACTTTATAACTATGAGCTTGGAGAAAATAACAAAAACGAGTAACTATCAACATCAAAAAAGAAAACATGTCGTACATATGATGATTATTTGGTGATGGGATTTTCATATATTGGTACTCAAGGTTGTCCTCAATCTTTATGTGCAGTATATGGTTTAAAATTGTTGAATGAATCAATGAACCAATTGTTGAATGGTGCCGAGTAAATTTCAGCATCATTTTTCTACGAAACATTAAAATTTATTGTTCAAAACTATGGAGTATTTTAAAAGACTACAGGCCTTTACTAGAAAATAAGATACAGAATTTTATAATATGGCTAAAATATCTGATAAAATGCAAGAAGACAACTATTTAGTAGACAAACTGGTGGCAAAAAAAAAAAAAAAAAAAAAAAAAAAAAGAAATCTCACCTGATTGCAGAAAGTCTGATTTTACCAGCATGTCAGGTAATCATGAAAAGTATTTTGCGGGAGGAAGCTGAAAAAAAATAATGACAGTACTACTTTCGAACAGAACAATTAGCAGGTGTATAAAAGAAATGTCTGATGATATTGAAGAACAATTGTGTAACATATTAATAATTTTGGGTGACTGTTTACATTGCAAGTAGATAATTCTAAAGATATTAGCTGGAAAGCCCAATTAATAGTATTTGTCAGGTTTATGGAAAACAACACAATTATTAATCTTTTTTTGTTGTAAAGAACTCACTGAAAGAACAATCGACCAAGATATTTTCAGAGTAATGAGTTTAAAATTGTTGAATGAATCAATGGTGCCAAGTAAATTTCAGCATCATTTTCCTATGAAACATCAGAATTTATTGTTCAAAGCTATGGGGTATTTTAAAAGACTGCAGGCCTCTACTAGAAAACAAAGTACAGAATTTTATAATATGGCTAAAATATCTGATAAAGTGCAAAAAGACAGCTATTTAGTAACTGAACTGGTGGCAGAAAAAAAAGAAATCTCACCTGATTGCAGAAAGCCTGATTTTAGCAGCATGTCGGGTAATTGTGAAAAGTATTTTGAGAGAGGATACTGAAAAAAAAATAAAATAACGACAGCACCACTTTCGAACAGCACAATTAGCAGGTGTATAAAAGAAATGTCCGATGATATTGAAGAACAAGTTGTTCAACATATTAATAATTTTGGGTGACTATTTGCATTGCAAGTAGATAATTCTACAGATATTAGCCATAAAGCCCAATTAATAGAATTTGTCAGGTTTGTGGAAAACAACACAATTATTAATCTTTTTTTTTTTTGTAAAGAACTCACTGAAAGAACAACTGATATTACAAGATATTTTCAAAATAATGAATAATTATAATTATTTATAAAAGTATGGTTTACAGTATTATGGAAGTCGTGTGTTGGCATTTGTACCAACAGTGCTCCCGCAATGACAGGAGCACTAAAAAGATTTGTAAACTTAGTAAAATGGCACAATTCAAATATTATTATAACATACTGTTTTTATACTCTGGGCCTGGACAAAGTCCCCTCAATTAAAGTGCAAAATAGGGCAAAACCCCCTCGGGCAAATAATAATACATGTTTAAACCGTAATTTTTATTCTTATTTGTAGTTCTTTAAGAATGAACACTTAAAGAACATATCTCTGAGATGAAAGATATTACATTCATCATATCATAAGCCTGCAATAAGGAAGGCATTATAAGTATTGTACTGTAGCATACATTAACGCTGTCCCGAAGGAACTAGTAGTTGTTGGTGACTCTATTGTCAGGGAAACGGGGAACATGCTTTGTAAAAAAGATAGGTGGAACAGGACCAGGGTATGTCTGCCAGGGGCAAAGGTTGATGACGTTGTAGAGCGAATATCATCTTTTAAGGGCACAAAAGGTGATATAGTTGTACACGTTGGCACTAATAATATTAAGAGTAGGAGACCGGCAGAATTACTTAACAAGTACAGGTCACTGTTGAACAAAAGCCGAGAATTAGGGTTGAATTTGAAAGTGTCTGCAATTCTGCCCAGACACGATAGGAGGGAGTATATGATGAGAGCCTTGTCGATCAATTCGGCCCTGGAAAGATTGTGCAAGGCTCAAGGGGTAGAATTTTTTTTCAGCCTGGACTGTACTTGTTAACAGGAGAGATTGCTTCTACAGGGATGGGATACACTTAAATAGAAAGGGTGCAAGAATATTTGCTGATGCTATCGAGGCAGTGTTAGGTGGGTCGGAAAACTGCTAGCTTGGGGGGAGAAAGGCAGATATTGTTGGGATATCAGAGACCAATAGATTGACAGTAGCCACTGGCAGGTGAAAGAGATTCTTGCACTGCTTCTATTAGAATGAGCAGAAGCCTGGAAAACAAGATGCATGGTATTTCAGAGACTGCTGGGAGCCATTGCGGTACAAGTAAACACATGGGTTGTGTTAGGGTAGCTAAGAATAGAAACAGGTGCATGTATACTTGCGTGTACACCAATGCTAGGAGTTTAGTAAATAAATTTGATGAATTTGAGGTATTGCTCAAAACATCAAAGGCAGATATTGTTGGGATATCAGAGACATGGTGTCACACAGATATAAGGGATGCAGAACTGCAATTTGGGGAGTACAACGTCTACAGAAAGGATAGACAGGATAGGAAGGGGGAGGGGTTATGCTATTAGTTAAGAAACACATAAAAACCAAGGAAGTGAAGCCAGTCGACATCGCCGGACAGTGCAGTGTTGAGTCAGTTTGGTGTGACATAAGCATTGGGAGATCAAAATTGAGAGTAGGAGTGTGCTATAGGCCTAATGACTCTGATGAGTATAATAAGGAACTGTACAGGGAAATAGAGTGGGCCAGTAAATCAGAGAGTCTTATAATGGGAGATTTTAATTTCCCAGATATTGACTGGAATTTGGGGGCTGGTTACTCACACACTAGCAGGGCTTTTGTGGATTTATTGGATGATTGTTTTCTACATCAGCATGTTCGGGAGGCAACTAGAGGGAGTAATACTCTTGATTTGATTATCAGCAGTGATTCTTCATGCATTAAGAATCTGCAGATAAACCAACCACTAGGTGGCAGTGATCACAGTGTGCTGAAGTGGGATTTACTCAAATAGGTAACTACCATTAGGGGTAAAGGGAAGGGTTATTGCTTCCGTAAAGGCGACTACGATGGACTGAGACAGTATTTAAATTCTATACAGTGGGACCAACTGATGATGTTACCAACAGCAAATTCAAAATGGGAAGCATTCAAAGAACTTATCTTGGAAGCTACTAGGCTTTACATACCAACTAAGAAATATTGTTCAAGGTTTAGGCCAAAATGATGAACTAATGAGGCATATGGCAGAGAAGAAAAATGCATGGGATACTTACAAATTAACACATGACACAGAAGCCTATGATAGATACAAGTTGATATGCAACCAAGTTACAAAGGAGGTTAGGCAGGCAAAGGCAGATTACGAGAAATCCTTGGCAAGGGATGCAAAGAAAAACAGCAAAGAGTTCTTTACTTATGTTAACTCTAGAAGGAAGGGGATGAATCAGATTGGTCCACTTGATATTGATGGGTCAACTGTTGATGATCCTGCTCAGGTAGCTAACAAACTAAATGAATATTTTGCATCGACATTCACACATGAGGAGTTATTCAGCAAGGGGAATGCCAGAGGTGTATTCAACTCTAGCAGTAAGCTACAGAATCTTGAAATAACTGGAAGTAAAGTGGAGGAGAAACTGTTGAAGATAAACACAAGAAAGGCACCCGGGGTGGATGGGATCTATCCAGTTATATTAAAGGAGGCAGCAAAGGAAGTAAGCAAACCCTTAGCCATAATTATGAGAGCTTCCTTGGACTCAGGGGAGGTACCCATAGACTGGAAATGTGCAAATGTGACCCCAATTCACAAAAGAGGATCAAAGGCTGACACAAATAATTATAGACCTGTGAGCTTAACTTCTGTTCCAGGAAAATTAATGGAGGCACTGGTTAAAGAAGCACTGCAGGATCATTTAGACAAGACTTCAGTTATAGCTCAGACACAGCATGGTTTTGTTAAGGGGAAGTCTTGCCTGACCAACTTGATTGGATACTATGATGCAGTCACAAAAGAACTGGATGCAGGGAATAACTTTGATATTATATACTTGGATCTTAGAAAGGCTTTTGATACTGTTGCACATGGAAGACTGCTACACAAATTGGAGCAGTGTGACATTGGAGGCAAATTGCTGCTATGGATAAAGGGGTGGTTGAGGGGGAGAAGACAGAGAGTGGTAATCAATGGACACTGCTCATCGTGGACTAATGTTATTAGTGGAGTCCCTCAGGGCTCAGTGTTGGGTCCATTATTGTTTTCTGTATTTATAAATGATATTGATGATGGTATATCAAGCTTAATGTCCAAGTTTGCAGATGATACAAAGGTTGGCAGGGTTGTCAAGGACACTACTGACACTATGCTGCTGCAACAGGATCTGGAAAGGTTGAGCAGATGGGCTGAGAGGTGGCAAATGAAGTTTAACATTGACAAATGTAAAGTACTACACATGGGAAACAGCAACCCCAGAGCAACGTATCAACTCTGTGGTACTACACTGACAGTGGTAGAGAATGAAAGGGACTTGGGGGTGGTTGTGCAGGCAGATATGAAGTTCTCTGAGCAGTGCAGACGGGCTGCAAGAGTAGCTCATGGAGTATTGTCAATGATATACAGGAATTTTTCCAGCAGGGATAAGGAGATGATTATTCCATTTCATAAGGCAATGGTCAGGCCACACCTAGTGTACTGTATACAGGTCTGGAGGCCTCATTTCAAGAAGGATGTAGAGCTGCTGGAACGAGTACAGAGAAGGGCAACAAGATTAGTGAATGGAACAAAGGGGTGCTCTTACGAAGAAAAGCTTAAGTTTTGCAAATTACAGTGTCTGGAGACTAGGCACCAGCGAGGTGATCTGATAGAGGTGTATAAAGCCTTGAATGGTTTAAGCATGCTCAATGCTGATGGGATTCTTCCTCTAGCTCAGAAAAATCACCTGAGAGGACATAAATTCAAATTGAGGAAAGACAGATGTAGGATAGACGTGAGGAAATTTGCCTTTAGCCAGCGGTGGTTGGTTGGTGGAACAGACTTCCATCCCTTGTGGTGGAGGTTGATAGCCTAAATAAGTTTAAGGCTCAGCTGGACAGGTATTTGGAACGAACAGAGGGGTGAAGTGGAAGTGGGGTTTTTTTTTTTGGCTGATGCTGCATAAGCTTGCTTTCTTGCATCAAATGCCTCTACTAATGCTAATGCTAATGCTAATTAACACTTGCATTATAAATCTGTAGTTTACTGTTTTACAGGAAAACAAAATTATTTACACAATCATAAAAATTAACATAATAAAAGGAACAGCAGACCATATCTATGAAAAATCAAACAAATAAAGCAGAATATTAAAAATCTCATTAAGTGTATTTTATGTTCATTAAGGTTAATTAATAAGTTTCATATTACACAGTACTGCCATAAATACACGGTACTGCATGTAGCCACAAAATAAAAAGACATAGGAACTCAAAACTCTGTGGGTTTATTCTTGAACACCCAAAAAAATGAAGCAACACAACACTCATTCAAAATGCCCCACCCCTTTTTTTACACAAGACCTCATACGTTCCGCACATTCATCAGTAGAAGTACGCACAACGTCCAGCGGGAAATTAGCCACAGCATGCTCCAGTGATCTCTTCAAGCTCTCCAATGTGGCATGCCTTTTACCACAGACCATCCCTTCCAAAATAGCCCAAAAACTGTAATCAAGTGGATTAAGATCTGGGCTGGCAGGAAGCCATTCGTCATGCTTGATGAACTCAGGAACATTCTCTGTCAGCCCTGTTTGGGTGATCTTTGCTTTGTGGGCAGGTGCTGAGTCCTGTTGGAAGATCCAGTGTTGACCATTAAAGAGAGTCTGATTGAGGAGTCACATGCGATTCCAGAATATCATTCAGGTACACCCTTGCACTAGTTTTCACCCCTAAACACAAAAATGAATCTTTGTTACACCTTCATAGGAGACTCCCCACCAAACCATCAGTGATTCTGGGTGATGACCCCTTTTAACAGACTGACATGCTTCTGCAGAGCTATGAGCATACATCTTGTCATTTTGATGGTTGTAACTCTCCTCAATAGTAAAAATCTTTTCATCTGTGAAGAGTATCTGTCGATGCTTACCATTCACGTACCAACTCTGCAGTGCCTCTGATCATTTTTGCCTCTGTTCCATCAGAGCTGGAGTTAGGAACTATCCTGTTCTCCTGCAGTAGGCACTCATCCCTAGATCACTTTTGATTATGCGTGACATAGATCTTGGTGATATTCCCATTTCTCTGGACACAATTTTCTGTTTTCGTAGGGGATTCCTACGAATTATGTTCTCCACTGCCTTGATAGCTGCAGGAGTCCTCACAGTTCTTGTGAGGACTCCTGGCAGACCCGGGTCTGTCATCAATTCTCTGTTGTTCATTGTACCTATCAATTGCCCTGTAGACAAATCTTCCGCTTATTCCAAGTGGTTTCAGAAGTTTGAAAATGTAGATGCATCATGTCCTGCCTTATGAAAACTTGTGACAGTAGTCCTGTTTTCTTCATCTCCCCATTACATTTTCACTGGCTTCCTTTACTAGTTGATGATACCTGTTGAAGAAAACCATACATTAGTACTACACCTGATGCAAAATCCACAACTCTGTGATATCATTTTCTATTTTTATTGGAGCCTTACTTTTGTGACAGTATTTATGGCAGTACTGTGTATAATAAGGTATAATAAGTTCATTTTACTTCCACCTGATGTTTGACTCATTTTTTGGAAGCTCACCATGAGATTCCTTAATCAGGGCTGTTGATTCAAGAGCCTGATCCTTTCTAATACTTTCAATGGCTTTCCAGATGGTTGGGTGGTCATGTCCCACAAGCCCATGGAAAGCAAGGTTCCAACTCTTGCATAGGTTGTTGGTGCAATCCTCCTCATCAATAGTTGCCTGATGGCCATTTCATAACTGTGGTGGAAACAGGAGAGGAATCATTCTCATGTGTACTGGAGGAAGTATTCCATCACGAAGAGCTGGTGGCTGGATGCGACGACAAGTGCTGAACACTTAGGTACTACTGAAATAGTCCATTAGGCCTTCCAGTCCTTCAACAAACTTGGAGGAATTTCTGAATGCCGTAGGTCACAGCATCAGATGGAAGTAAAATTAACTTTACCTTATTATAATATGAAACTTATTAATTAACCTTAATGCACTTAAAACAAACCTTACACTTAATGAGGTTTTTAATATTGTGCTTTATTTGTTTGATTTTTCATAGATTAGTGTGATGTTCCTTTTATTATGTTCATTTTTATGAACATAATAAATAATTTTGTTTTCCTGTGAAACAGTGAACTACAAATTTATAATGCATGTTAATGTATGCTACAGTACAATACTTATAATGCCTTCCTTATTGCAGGCTTATGATATAATGAGTGTAATATTTTTCATCTCAGAGAAGTGTTCCTTCTTAAAGAACCACAAATAATAAGAATAAAAATTATGGTTTATAAATTTTGTATTATTATTTGTCCTAAGGGATTTTGTCCTACTTTGTGCTTTAATTGAGGGGATTTAGTCCAAGCAGGTTTTGTCCTACACCTGTTTTAGACACAGAGAAGTTCCAGTAGTGAAGGCAGTCATACCTGATTTAAAACTTGTACTTGATCAAGTGGTTAAAATGGGCAGTTATATCAAAACTAGACCACAAAAAATATGCATTTTTGGAAAATTATGCGAGGAACTGGAGTTTGATCATTTTCTTTTAATAATGCATTCTGAGGTTCGATGGCTAAAATGGGCAGTTATATCAAAACTAGACCACAAAAAATATGCATTTTTGGAAAATTATGCGAGGAACTGGAGTTTGATCATTTTCTTTTAATAATGCATTCTGAGGTTCGATGGCTATCAAAAGGAAATGTAACTGTGTGTATGTATGAGTTGCCTGAGGAAATGCTCATCATTTTTTTCACTATAGCAATCAGAATTTTTGTGATTATTTAAGTGATGAAATTTGGGCTGTAAATTAGCTTTTATAGCAGATTTGTTCGCACAGCTAAATAAATTAAATATCAATATGCATGGCTCAGAGGAAACTTTATTCACTTCTACTCACAAATTGTTCAACTTTAAAGAATAGTTGAGTATGTGGAAAAAAAAAATGTAAGTGAAAAAATTTATATTTCTCTTGACTGCCAAAATGAATTATTCTAAAATAGTGAATGTAATAAGTGAAACATTAGCTGTGAAAGACAAAAATTGAGCTTTACTTCCCATCCCTTGATACCAAAAAATATTTGTAAGAGACCCATTGCAACAAGAACCTTCCAACGTTAGAGCTTAATTTGCAAGAAGAAGAAGAATTGGCTGAGATCCATAGTGACAAGTCACTGGAAATTCTCTTTAATAATACTAATATTAGCAAATTTTGAATCAAAATTCAAAATGAATTTCCAAAAAATTTGGAAAAGGCAATTACAATTTTATTGCCGTTTTCCACTTCCTGCTTGTGCCAAATGGGGTTTACTGCTCTATCAAGATTAAACAAAAGAGAGAGAGAGAGAGAGAGAGAGAGAGACTAAAGTTGGTAGAAGAGGAGCTTAGAGTAAGCCTATCCACAATAAATCCTCGTATTAAAAAACTGTGTGCCTCCCATCAGACCCAACTGTTTCAATGATTAAAATGTTATAATTGTATATTTTTTTGTTTTTATATAATTATGTTAATTTTTTTTATATACAGTAGAACATTGATTATCCGAACTAATTGGGACCAAGGTGGTTTGATTAATCAAATAGTTCAGATAATCAGGGGCAATCGAGCGGTACAGCCGCACAGGGCGCCAAAATTTAGGCGATGCAAAAATGCCCCACAAATTCACCGATTTGCTGTGAATCTCAAATTGCGATATGAAGTTAATTGTACGTTTCGATTCAAGCAATTTGAGCAAAATGTGGTTAATTTATTCATTTCCTAAATAAAATATTTGATTCTATCCATATTTGGTTAATTTATTCATTTCCTAAATAAAATATTTGATTCTATCCATCAACGGCTTTCATCAATTGTTTCTTTTTTAAAATATAAAAGTAAGTATTTTTCAGTTAATAGTAGTAATATAGTGCATAAACTTAATAGGAAGTTTGACAGGGCATACCAAAAAATCTTACACGGGGCACCGATAGCCCTGGGGGCCAGTTCTGCTGAGGATAGCAACGTTTCAAATGAGAGGGAAAGATAAAGCTTGCGATACAAACCTAAATAACTTCAAGTGTATCAAGATAGTAAAATATAGAAGATTACTTAGTCTCAACTGTGTCTACAGTAATGTCAAGAGTGTTGTTAATAAAATTGCTGAATATGAACTCCTGGTCAGGACAACTAATGCTGATATAATAGGGCTAACAGATGCATGGTGCCACCTGGAAATTGGCAATGATGAGTTCCACTATGGTACTTATAATGTACAGTAAACCCCCGCTATTCGTGAAGGTTACGTTCCTGAGAAATGCTGTGAATACCGAAAACACGAATACTGAGTTATGGCTCCCATAGTAATAAAGGGGTTCCGTTCCAAACTATGAAATATATAAGAAAAACTAGTCTAAAATTTTGTCTATGTATGTATTATATGTACCTTCATAATATGACTATGTACATAGACAGTACATAGTGAAATGCAAGCATATGGCATCGGAATGAAAATAAGAAACAATTTAATATTAAATGTAATATTTATTAGAAATTTCAAACCAGCACCTTTGCTAGCTAAAAAACTTATCCCGCCAGTGCTATCACCAGTTTCGCTAAAGTGTTGATAAAGAAGTTTTGCCTTTTCATGAATGATGAGTGAACTTAATGGAATTTTATTTTGAGTTCGGTCTTCTATCCACAGATTTAAAGCTTTTCCATTTTTTCTAATTTAACATCACGAGTTACAGAGCAAATTTTTGAAGCAATTAGCGCGTTTGCACGGACACTACGGCAGATTTTTTCTTCCGATTTCTTGATTGGTCATACCGTTGACTCATTGATTTTATGTTTTGCCACTGAGGAGACACTTTCACCATTAGAAATTTTATCTAATAACTCAATTTTATTCGCTAATGTCATCACCTTCTTTGATCTTTTCACATTTCCCTTTTTATTCATAGCCATATTTTGTACGGGTTAAAAAGAATTTGTCCACAATAAAGTCACTATCTTCCATTAACACACTTGCAAAACGGTATCAATTTATAAATTGATAAATTTATTCAATTTATAAGCATATAAATTAAAAGCAAACGATGAAACCTTCCATGACAAGCGCATAACACATACTGAACAAGGATTAGCGAGAAAAATCCACGCTCGCGATTTTGTCACCCCTCTCCCCCCACCACCCACTGAGTGCTGTTTTGATTGGGAAAGATAATTTTAGCCACGCCCATGTTTTTTTATGGCGGAAAATGTTCACAGCGCTTTAAAATTCACATTTTTTTAGGTTTCATTTTATATTAAATCAGCGGCCGCGAATACAGATACTGCGAATAGCGGGGGTTTACTGTATTTAGTATTGGTAATGGCCATATGGTGCAAAGAAGCCTAAGGCTTATGCTGCCCCAGCCAACAAAAAAAAAATAATAATAATAATAAAAATAAATAATAATAATAAAATAAATAAATAATAATAACAATAATAAGAGAAAAGGAAATAGGCAACCTATGCATTTCCGTCCTGCTATAGGTAACTCTCCAGCTGACCTTTGAATTTCCCCAAACTATCAGCCTCAACCATTAATGTACGTAACTTATTCTAGTAATTTAAAACTCGCTGGCTAAAATAAAACTTCCTGCAATCCAGTCTAAACATCTCTCCTTATAACTTGAATTTATGGCCCCCTAGTTCTAGAATTATTTATAACCATGAAAATTTCATCCTCATTCATTTTACTATTGCCTCTCAGAGCCTTAAATACCTCAATCAACCTGCCTCTAAGGTGCCTAGTTTCCAGGCTGTGCAACCCACGTATTTGAAGTCTTTCCTCATAAGGACATCCTTTTGCTGATCTCGCCAGGCGAATTACCCATCTCTGGACCTTTTCAAGAAGCTTGATGTCTTTTTTTAGGTGCGGTCTCCATACTTGAACAAAGTATTCCAAGTGTGGTCTAACAATAGCCTTATATAATGAGATTACCACCTTATCTCTACTAGCAAATGTTTGATAAATCATCGATAGGACACCATGAGTCATCCTTGCAACCTGTCAAATGTCGGAGAACTTCATGTCTGTCCATATCATAACTCCCAAGTCCCTTTCTTCAACTACTGACTTTAGTTCAGCTCCACCAAATGCATAAGTTATTTTGGGTTTCTGTTCCCCAGGTGTAAGACCTTGCACTTTGCTGGATTAAAGCATAGCTGCCTCTTTTCTGACCATCCCTGAAGTCTATCTAGATCACTCTGAGGATGCTCTGTTTGGCAGCGATCATTGACCACTCTACCAAACTTTACATCATCTGCAAATTTAGACATCACACTCTCTCTATCCCTTCATTGATGTCATTTATGAAAATCAAAAACAACAGTGGTCCCATTAATGATCCTTGGGGCACCCTCCCACTTCTTACATTAACCAAATCTGAGGAATAACCATTTATCACAACCCTCTGCCTCTTGCCCTGAAACCATCCTGCTATTCATCTAAAGATTTTCCCTGTGATTCCAACCTGTTTCAGCTTATAAAGTAACTGCTTATGTGGTACTGAGTCAAATGCTTTGCTGAAATCTAAATAAACAATGATTTGTTAAACATCATTTTCCCCTTTACAAAACCATGCTGCGTATCCTTCAGAATTCCATTTCTATCCGAATGATCCTGAATTCCACCCTTGATCATTGCCTCCAAGATTTTTCTAACTACTGAAGTTAGACTGACCAGTTGTTAATTTCCCACTACACTTAGAAATGCCCTTTTATATTGGCAATACATTGGCACTTTTCTAATCCAGTGGAATCTCTCTTGAGTCCAATAATGCTTTTGTAATTAGCCTCAATAGTTTGATGGACTCACTTGCCACCTCCCTTAAAATTATAGGGTATATGCCATCAACCAAAGGAGCCGTACTTGCTTGTAGGCGTGAAAGTTTTTTTCATTAAATAATCGCGAAATTTCACTATCATTAATTACATAATTTTCAGCTTCACTCCCATAATTTCTCATTGATGTGAAGAGTTTTTCTTCTGTAAATATTGATGCAAAGTAACTAGTATTTAAGGGAAGATAGAAGGGGTGGGGATAGAAGAGGATAGAAGGGGTCATGCTTCTTATCGAAGCAGCCTGATCACAAAAAAAACTTTCTGAGTCTGAAGTTACATTTGCCAGCATAGAATCTGTGTTGTGTGAATTAGCTGGAAGAAAAGGAACAATGAGAATGGGAGTAATCTACAGAGCAGAAAATTGTGAAGTATAACAAGAGTCTTTACATGCAGATGGAATGGGCAAGCAAGCATGAATGTCTTGTTATGGGTGGCTTTAATCTTCCCAGATTGATTTGAATAAGTCGGAAGGAAACTCACAATTGGGAAAAACTTTTTTCCCAATTGTGATATTATCCACAGACTCTAAAAGTAATGATATATTAAGAATAAATTTATACTTTATTACCCTACCAATTAAAAAATTAAACGATACATGAAAATCAGAAGAATGTTTTCCACAGGTTAGCAAAATAAAAATAAATTTATTCTTACGTGCATAGCTGAATTAATATATACAGTAATATGTACATACTAACTAGTTGATATTTCTGTTCACTGACATTTTGGGAGGGAGGAGTTAAAATTTAAAACAGTAAAAAAGATAAGCAATCAATAACAAAGAACGTGGCACACACAAATTGCAACTAACACGATATGTGCAAGTGAGATACGGAGTAACAAGTTAAGAAGCTTAAAAAATAGGAATGAAGAGAAGATTCTGAAAATTTATGATTTTTATATGATTGAAGATTTCATGGAAGAGGAAACACATTTTACCGTAATAACATAAAAACCCCAAAAAATCCAGCTGTCAGTATTATCGCAAATTCAATAAGATAGTTTACTATCCATTTATAATAGATTGCACTAACAGAAAAGCCCAATAAACCAGAAACTGCTAATTATTTTTATTGTTTTATGGTTGTGATCTTCATAAATCTGACCAGACCACATGGTATGATCGGAGTCAATCATTAAGTAATCTCGAGTGCTGTGATCTCCTGCCCTGATTAAACAGCGTGTTGTCCCAGTTAAGCAAAGAAAACCATGGCTATTTTCTCGATTTGGTTCTGTTTAAGATTTGTCCCAAATAAATGGCTGCCCCAATTAACCGGTGTCCGAAATAACCAGAATCCACTGTACTAGTTAAGTCCTGAAATGCTCACATTATGAAAATATCAGAAACATGGTGCCACTCAGACTTAGGGAATGAAGAATTTGAATATGGTGAGTACAATGTGTACAGAAAGGACTTTTATTTATTTATTGTACTAGGTAGTCTGCCGAAGTTTTAAAGCGCACTGCATATTTACAGTATTGTACAGACAATATCATGCAGAGACTGAGGTACAATTTTTACAAACAGTATCTTATAGATTTAAAATATCATACAAAAACATTATTGTTTAATAATATTTCTAAATTATAATTTGGCTCGTTATATATTCAATTGAGAGATTCCAATACAAATCATAGGTCTTAAATTTACTCTAACTCAGGACACTCAAGTCATCAAAATAATAATGTCCTCTAGTGAATAAAAATAAAATCCAGCTCATAAATCCAATTCACAGATCTGATATAGATCCTTATATTCAAATAATAACTCATGCCGCCAAAAAATTCTTAAATTTTGCCCAAATAATTGATACCACTAAAGAGAAGCTATACAGGACAGGAGAGGGAGATAGGAGTTATGTTTTTGGTTAATAAGCACATAGAATCTTAGATAGTGCACCTGATTGATGTTGGTTGCTATTGTAATGTGGAGTCAATTTGGAGTAACATAAGTGCTGAGAAAGGAAACAAAGAGGAGAGTAGGAGTTTATTACAGGATAAATCAATGTGATGAGTATGATTAATAACTGTATAGACCAGAATGTCTTATAATGGAGAATTTTAACTTTCCAGATGTTGAATGGAACTTTTGGGTTAGTCACTCATACAGTAGCAGAACATTTCTGGATTTATTGACTGACGTACTTTCTACACTAGCACATTAGAGAGCAACAAGAGAAAGTAATACTCACTCTTTTTATCTGATTATCAGCAGTGACTCTTCATGCATTAAGAATCTTTAGATAAAGGAAATACTACTATCATACAAGGAACTTTTCAAATACCCCTTTCTACAATGGGAGTTTGAAAAGTTCCTGGCCTGAGTATGAAGGGTTTATTTGAGGAGTTTAGTAACACATTACTTTTCAACATAGTCCCTTCCCCTTTGGAGTCAATACACTTTTGCCACCGATGCTGTGTTGATTCATCTGAGAAGGAAGTTTTCTCTTTGGCCTCCTGGAATGCATCCACTGCAGAAATGACATCACTGTTGATGGGAAAATGGATGCTAGCAGGTGTTTTTTCCAAGTTAAGAAATAGGTGGAAGCGTGACATTGCTAGATTTGGTGAATGTGTGGATGGCCCAAGGTTTCAAAGCCATCCTCATGTGCAACCATGGCAGTGACTGACTTGTGAGCGAGTGCATTGTCCTGGTGGAACAAGACTTCTTTGAGTTTTTCTTGGCATTTGTCTATGATGTTTTCACACAAATGCTTCTTGCAAGGCATTTGTGTGGAAACTCCAGTACCATCCCAAAAACTGAATTACACTGAGAGAATTCAAAACCTGCCTGATCATCCAACATGGAAATATAATCCATGTATAATCCTATGATCGTGTATAATCCATGTTATGAAATGTCATTTAGAAACAATCCAAAGATTTGCAAACCAGCCATTATCCAACTAAAAGAGTTGTTTATGGAATGGAATATAAACATAGACAGAATCCTCTATGATAATTCCATTTTCCATTCGCCATGGGAAATCAGTGTACCTGACTGTGACACTCGTGCAATGGAAAAAATCTCAAAACAACAAATCAGACAGTTACATTCTGCATGCTTAATGCAATACTAGAACTGTATGCATCTATACATCAACAGCTCTAAAGCAGACACATGTAGGAGCTACAGTAGTCCTACCAAATGATACAATTATTTCTCAGTATCTTCCAGTAGAATGCTTCTTTCTACACTATATATATATAACTGTAATATTATGTTACAATAAAAAGAAATGGAGGTATGCCAGTAGTGAGGCAAACCAGTAGAGCAAAGAATTTAACATGCAAAAGTAAGGTTAGAGTAAAGTTGGGGAAACATTATTTAGAAAATAGTCCTAATTAAATGAGAATGTAGTGGCGCCCCCCCCCCCCATGATAAGCACCAGTTTCCGAAACACGTGAAATATCACATATGTAAATGTAATCTGCCAACAATACAGAAATTAAGTTTAAATAGCGAAGGAAGGAAGGTTAAAATAGAGAAAAGAGTAGAACAAACTATAATAACGAATTGAATTGGAAAGACTGACTGTTATGCCCCCTCTCATCAGTGGATCACTAGGCCATAATAGTCCTGGAAACAGAATGATACAATGAAATTTAATGGCGCTCCCCTCTGATGGGCACCAGGTCCAAATTTATGCGAAATATCACGAGCAGAGATTGCGAACAACTACAATAAAATAAAATATAACAAAAACAAAAATAGACTGATAATAAACAAAAATAGGTTAGTCTATTTTTGTTTTTGTTATATTTTATTTTATTGTAGTTGTTCACATCTCTGCTCGTGATATTTTGCATGAATTTGGACCTGGTGCCCGTCAGAGGGGGCGCCGTGAAATTTCATTTAATTGGCTATTCAAAATTTAATTGATTATATTTTATTATCTTTGTATTTAGACTTCTAAATTATCTTTGAGAGTTTCTGCTACAATAATTTTATTCTCTTCCCTCCCTGTTGGTTTGATCGCTATGTATAATTTCACAATTTTCGCTCTTCTGCCTTGCCTTTTTCTTTTTTTTTTAATCACTATTCTCACTTAAGTTTATATCTTAAGCGTCATGTAGAGGAAAATGCTTTTCGCTGCCTCTTATGCTTTACTCCCCTTTTTATGTAAGATTCAGTTTTCAATTATTTCAAATGTAAGTGTGTATATATATATATATATATACACACTTTTTCATATATATATATATATATATATATATATATATATATGAAATATGAGATATAATAAGGTGTTAAAACATGAAGTTTCGCATAAAGTAATAGTGGAAATATAAAAATAAATAAGATATGACAAATGCACCTGAGCACGCAAAGCAACCGTAAAGGATGTAAAAGGTTATATGTGTATGGTTAAATTAATAAGCCAATTAAGTGTGAAGATGGAAGTGTAAATTACACAAAATGCCAAAAGATTAATAAGAAAAGCACAGCAGAAAAATGAAAAATTGTAGGTGTGAAAAAGAATGTGAATATCCTATGTCAGGGATGGTGAAACTTTTTAAGGGTGCATGCCAAAATTGGCTAAATCTTTTTAAAAAACTATCCTTGCATATCACACAGAATTTTGCAAAGTATAATAGAACGTCAATTATCCGAACAACCATCACCCCACCCCCCAAAAAAGTACAGTATCCACTTTTACTGCACTGCTTGTTATGCTGAAATATTACTCCTTCCGCTTAATAAATTTGAAGGTTTCCACTCACACGGAGGCCTTCACTGCACTAGAAACTGCAATGACATGGTGAGCAACAGTCTGAATGCAGTTCTATCTATGGAGATGCTGCTATTAAAGAGGGTGAGAAACCTCACCGCGAACAAAAGACGATCTTGCATGATTCAAAGAAAAATTCAAGATTACATATTTTGAAAAATAAACCTTTCCAAGATTCATTTGTGTGCAATTACTTGTGTTTGTTTATTTCTGTTTATGTAAAAACAAGTGTGGTTTATAGTTGAAACCATGTAAAAGAATTAGATAATTTCAAAATAAATATAATATACAATTGTTTCTAAAAAACGTTTTGGTAATTATTTACAAATTATTTCTTAAATCAATTATTTTTTATAATACTTCATATTTCAAAATACCTTGCATACAATAATTTAATTGCAAATCCAATTACACTTTGTTTCGTATAAACTGGGTATTCTCATGTATATTTGCTTATCTGAACGATTTAATTAACCGAACCAACTTTGGTCTTAATTAGTTCGGATAATCAACGTTCTACTGCATTGTTATCTTTCTCATACGTTTTACTTGACAAAAGCGTAACTGAAAAAAGAATGAAATAAACAACATTATTTCAAAGATGCTTTAATAGAGGTATTCAAAAAAAAATCCTTCATAACAAAAGTGTAACTTTTAGCTTACAGAACAAATTTAATATAAAATGATAAAGCCTCTCTTATATTATATATTATAAATATAAAACATAAATGTGACTTCTGTTGCTGAACCATTGACGACAGATACTTTACATCAGGATTACACTTTAACTTTTAGAGCTATGCATGCAGCACTAGTTTCATCCTTAAGACTACTTCTATGACTAGCCTTAACAAAGTTCAACACTGAGAACAATGACCCACAAGCAGTAGTGAGCTATAGTGGGCTCGTGAGAGCCCATTGTTATTTTTTTTTTTAATTTGCAAGCCCATTGTTGAGACAATCATTTATTTTACAAATGAAATTCTGAATGCAATTATTGAGTATCCAGAGCTGAAACTACAGTGGGGGCGAGTGGGGTCCCATTCCCAGCATTTTCATGGCGCAATCGATCGGTTATGTATTTTAAAATTGCTTCATTTTTGATTTAATTACAGTCGGACCTCTGTTTAATGAACTCCTTTATAGCGAATTTTTTTGATTCCCATTGGTAATTACATTTAAAATAGTTTCCGTTGAACGAAGAAAATTTCCATGTAACAAACGGATTAGGAGAGAACGTTTTGTATGCATTGTTCTCACCTCTGGCCTTTAGGTAATTAGAAAGTGCGAATTAAGGATGAAAGGGATTATGGTGTCCGTAAAACCTATGCAGTCACATACTGAGAAGTCGCGCTAGTCAACTTGCTTTCCATAGCCAGTCAGAGGATTAAGAAGATTCTCGACACGCATTATAGTCTCTGGTCAATGTATGTTGTGATTCCCCTACTTCGACAAACACACGTTTTTCGGAGAAGTTAGTGATCCATGCCTTCCAGTAAATTTCTCCTGTCTATGTTTACATTGTCACAGTAGCTGAATATCTGTATGATTCCAACATTTTGCGTTGTATTCAAAGAACTAGTGAGAGTAGCAATGTAGAAGTGGCGGGGGGGGGGGGTTGAGGCAACTAAGATATTATATAAATTTTACGAAGATGAAATGTTGGCAGATTTTGAAACTTTGTTGAGCCTTTCACTGTGTAGAAAATGTTCTAAAATATAATGGCATACAGGCAATAATTTAAAAAAAAAAAAAAAACTGTATCACCAATCTCCAATAAACTAGCACGAATTAAGAATGATTGCTAAAGAACTTGATGTGGAACTATAAAGATCGGTCTTGTGTTCGGGCCACAATGAGCAGCGTTTAGCTTGCAGGCGGCAATTGTGGGTTGGAGGAATCATTCTGCTTTCTGCAAACATTTTGAATCAGAAGTTAAATATTCTGGATTACTAAATCGACTTTTAAATTTGGAATTTCTTACCTATTTAGCACTAATGATCGACATCCTGCAGGAGCTCTCTTATCTTTCAGAAGCTTTACAGAATCACAATGGTAAAAGCATATAAATTAATTATTCGAACTATCAGTGCTATTGCTAATTTGAAAAATTTTGAAGGAAATTATGAAGCTAAAATTGAGAGCATGTTGAAGTGGAAAGAATTTGAAGGAATCAAAATCGAAAGTAAAAAAATTACCTTGTGACAACTTATTAAATGTATTGTTTTATCCTTAAAGGATAAGTTATTACTGCAACAGGGTGATTTTAAATTAAAGAAAATAACAATACCATTGAAAGAAATTTTAAACATATGCTACCCAAAATCGTGGAATGTGAAATAACTTTCGTCTTGGTGGCAAGACGGTGAAAACTGAATAAGAAATTTAAGTTTTCTGATAAAATATGAAATAAAAATTAATGATTTTAGAGATTTTGTCGAAGATCGTATATCTTTTAATATCGAGTGAAATTACCTTTTCAATTAAAAAAGCCTGAAAATATCTTTGAAACCATTGCGATTAGCAGTTCTGAAGCTGAGCGAGCTTTCAGCGTAATGAATAATATTGAGTGAATGAATGAATAATGTTGACAGTTAAACATGTTGCAGATTGGAAAACCACTGCTTCAATTTGAACCGGATCATTATGTCAAATCATTCCTCTGTAATCATTGCTCATCTATTGAGCAAAGCAGAAGATCGACAACAAATATTAATAAAGAAGTAAGAAGTAAATTCTATATGGCAATTTTTAGAATGAATTTTTCTTGAGTATTTGTGAAATAACTTTTTTTCATGTAATCTGTGATTTTTGTGTACTTTTCTAGAAAGTTTGTTTTTATATTGTGGAATTCTTTGTGATATTTTTTGTTATTTGTGATATGGGAAATATTTCGTGTTATTTTTTATTCGCAATATTAAAATTTTATCATGAAAAAAATGTATCCATTATATTTCCCTAGTTGTTAAAAAAAAATGATGAATAAAAAAGTTGTGTGTGTGTGTGTCGAGCACACGCTGTAGATGGTTTAAGAAATTTAAGTTTTCTGATAAAATATGAAATAAAAATTAATGATTTTAGAGATTTTGTCGAAGACAGTTTATCTTTAAAATCAAGTGAAATTACTTTTACAATTAAGAAAGCCTGAAAATATCTTTGAAACCATTGCGATTAGCAGTGCTGAAGCTGAGCAGCTTTCAGCGTAATGAATAATATTGAGTGAATGAATGAATAATGTTGACAGTTAAACATGTTGCAGATTATAACATCTAAATGGAAAACCATTGCTTCAATTTGTTCGGATCGTTACATCAAATCATTCCTCTGTAATCATCGCTTAGCTATTGAGCAAAGCAGAAGATTGACAACAAATATTAATAAAGAAATTTATTATTATTAATTAAAATTAATAATAATTAATAATAATAACAAATACAAAGTCTATATGGCAATTTTTAGAATAAATTTTTCTTGAATATTTGTGAAACTTTTTTTCATGTAATCTGTGATTTTTGTGTACTTTTGCTAGAAAGTTTGTTTTTATATTGCGCAATGCTTTGTGATAATTTTTGTTATTTGTGATACGGGAAATATTTCATGTTATTTTTTATTCGCAATATTAAAATTTTATCATGAAAAAAATGTATCCATTATATTTCCCTAGTTGCTAAAAAAATTGATGAATAAAAAAGTTGTGCGTGTGCTGAGTATGTGCGGTAGATGGTTTATGCAAAACATCCTTCGTGTTTCTTTTAGGTATTTTGATTTGTATATATAGATTACGAAATAAAAGAGCTTTTTTATAGTAAATATTTTATTGATCATTCTCAGATTTTCATAATTTCTGGAAGAAAAGATACAATGGATTTATGATAACTAAAGTAAGAGATCTATACTTGCGTGTGCAACGTATCTAAA
Organism: Mastigoproctus giganteus; assembly: GCF_048544385.1. Taxonomy (NCBI): domain Eukaryota; kingdom Metazoa; phylum Arthropoda; class Arachnida; order Uropygi; family Thelyphonidae; genus Mastigoproctus; species Mastigoproctus giganteus. The sequence goes on along the minus strand of NC_143579.1, from coordinate 219,773,350 downwards.
TAGCTCTGTAAAATAGCACCGATTGATGTACCGATCTTGCAGTTGAAGCGACATACGCAACTGTTACGGGAACCTAACAATAGAATGTAACGAAAATGCGAGATGAAAAAAGAAATTGTTGACAAATATTTTTATTGTTGCAGTCATACTTGCTGAGTAAGTATGATTGTGACATCATACCATTCAAAAATTCTAAAAGGTTAGAACTCCAGACACTGTCGTATCCAGTTATCATCATAAGGCGAGGCATGACAACCAGGTTTTTAAGGGTTTTTTTTAGATAGACATAGGAACGTTTTACACATTCACTTATATGCATGGTTAAGGGGGTAATAAGCCACATCCGCTTCTGACTCGAGATATCATACCGGTCACGAAAAATGCGTTGTGCTCTAATCACGCTGCTAGTAGTGTGAGCGTGGGAAGCGCCTCTAGTGGAAGCGGCGGATGATGTCATTTCCGTGACTGATAAAATTTACTCGGTAGAAAGTTGGAAAAACTGCGAGCCCATTGTTAAAATATTCACAGCTCACCACTGCCCACAAGAATGTGTTGATGAGAAAATTGTTAGTAATGCTGTTTAAAGATTTTTTTTAAACAGACAAAAGTTTCAGGAATGGAATTCCAAACTTTTAATACCTCATTTTCTGCAGTTACTAATCCTGTCACTAATAGTTCCCTTTCAATATTTTCTAACTCAGCTCTGAGGTGGATAAATTTTTGCCTCCAAATTGAGCTGCTCTGAAAATCAATTGCAAAATCATCCAGTTTGATCCACAAACATTTTCAGGTTCAGTTCGGCTAGTTTTACACTGTCTTCAAACTTAATGAATTTTGCAGTCTTCCAATTCTCTGAACTTGACAAATCTGAAGAAAACTGTTCAATTGTTGACTCGGGTTTTTTTTTTGGGACGCTCTGAATTCTGCATGCCCAAAAAATTTGTATATGTGCCCCTTCGGGAACGCGTACCATAGGTTCACCATCCCTGTCGTATGTATTATAATGAATTAGATAAAATTATAAGCTGAATTGTAAAGCCAATTAGAGAGGGTGACATGTAAAGTATAAATGATTAAATTAATAAAGGTAATAGTAACTAGCGTCAGATACAGATTTGGCTATAAGTCGTAAAAATGGGGGTAGGGTAAATATGCAATAAAATCTGATGTTAGCCAAAGTAAATATTGATACATGATCAGATATTTCATCAGGGGACTACACCTGATCATGCATCAAGGACTGCATTTCTATACTTGTCCATAACTGTGGAAGAGAGAAAATTTAAGAATAAACCAAGTGGGATCAAAAGGGGGAAAGCAGTATAACTCCCACAAAGTATGGACAAGGTTAGTCCATATATAGCATCAGCTAAATGAGAAGCATTCTTCCCTGAATGCTTCTCATTTTGAATTTTCTGTTGATCCCAAAAAAAAAAAACTGCATTAGACCACTGTATTCACCATTGTGAAAGCAAATTTACCCTCGACAGTAGTTATGTCTTTATGGAAATTCCACATTATCACACTGAACACTGCCACCCAGAATGTCTTTTACCTGCAGATTCTTAATGCCCAAAGAATCCCTGCTAATAATCAGATCAAGGGCATTGCTTCCTCTTGTTGCCTCTCTAACATGCTGCTGTAGAAAACAGTTGTCCAGTAAATCCACAAGCCTTGCTAGTGTGTGAGTGATCAACACACACACACACACACAAGTTCCACTCAATGTCTGGAAAGTTAAAAACCTATAAGACATTCTGATTTACTGGCCCATTCAATTTTCTCCATAAAGCTGTCGTACTGATCACCAGTGTTCTCTCCAGAAAATTTTGCTAGCTGGGTGGCATTATGAAGTAGCCGGGTGGGGAAGTGTATTAATTCTCAATATTATAAAATTTTCTGTTATAAATGTGACTTAAGCGATCCAGAGCAAAAATTAATTGCATAATTTAACATTATATGCTCCTGTTTCATTGACCTCGATCTCATAGTATGTTCGAATTAATATTGATCGAGATCAGTGGGCAGTACCATACGGTACCATGAGAATCATTTAAATTTTAGCCGGGCAGTCAGTTAAATTCACCAGGTGGTGCGCCCATTTAATAAGTCTTGGGGAGAACACTGTATCACAGTCGTTAGGCCACGTCTCTGATATCCCTACAATGTCTGTATTTGATGACTTGTTCGTACTTCAAATCACCAAATTTATTTACAATGCTCCTAGCATTAGTTTACATGCAAGTATAGATGGACCTGTTCTTACTGTTAGTTACCATAACACAGCCCATGTACTTGTTCAATGATGGCCTACAGCAGCACTTGAAATCCCAGACACCTTGTTCTCCATGCTGCTGCATGTTCTGATAGAAGCAAAGCAAGAGTCACTGTCATTTCCCTGTGGCTCTAGTTAATCCATTAGTCTGTGTAACCCCCCCCCAAGTTAGCAGTTTTCTAACACACCTAACGCTGCCTTGATAGCATCTGTGCATATTCTACCCCACAAGCCTTGCACAGTTGCTGTCTCTGCAGGACCAAATTGACTAACAAGGCTCTCAATATGTACTCCCTTTATCATGTCTGTACATGATAAAGGGAGTACATATTGATTGGGACAGACACTAGGTGGACCAACCTTCCTGAATACTTTGCCTTTCAAAATTGCATTAAAGTTAAAAATGTTTCACATTTTTAATTCCAAGATTTTTTTTTTTTTTTTTTAAATACGGTCCTCTGTTACAGTGTAGTGTGTGAGAGGACCATATTCAGTGAACACTTGCCACTCATTTGTAGAGCTGTGAATTGAATTTCTTACAAACTTGAAGAATTTTTAAAGAGTTCTTCCTTTGGGTTGTGGTTAGCTAATCTCAGAGAATGTAAGCTTCTTCCCCCTGCTCGGAAACATTATCTACTTCCCTCTGTGTTCCTTCCCCCAAGTATGTACATGTAAATTAATCCCCCCACACATTTTACAGACATAATATATCAGTAAAGACAGTATGAGTTTGCTTTCTGTGATAACAATAGTCAGTCTTCCGAAACAAGCAACCATAGATGGAAATAAGAATGAGAAAGGATGGAAGCAGGGGAATGCATATTTTAGTGTGTTGTGGGTATTGGTGTTTCTTAAAGAAGTAATTATGCCATAAATTATGATCAAGCTTCATTATCTATGTTGCCATATTTTTAAGTGTTTGTATATATTTCATACAATATAATTTTAAATATTGACCTGACTTTTGAGGACTAGCACATGGTTGGTTGAATCTTAATTTTGTTTGCCGTTCAGAACCAAATATTTTCAGTGTTTTGGATAATATCTTCCATCTCTAATAACTTAAGTGGTTGACTCCAATTTCTAGATTACGCCACTTTCTTATAAAATTTCTTTTAAAAACTTTTAAAGTCAGTCCCTTTGACTGACCAATAATGATTTTTTTTTTTTTTTTACAAAGCAATTAAACCTGTCTCAAATCTGATTGCAAGTTGCAGGATAATAGTACTGAGAGCTGATTAATAGCATCCCTGTTAAATGATAGGTTCTGTTTGCAGAACCTATGTTTGTAGAACTTGTGTTCTACAAACATAGAACATGTCTGTTTGTAGAACTTGTGTTGAATATGAGAAGTTTATTTATTGTTACACTTCAGAGGATACAAAGAAAAATGCAAAAGTTTTAAGTTAATCAAAGATGAGAAATTATAATTAAATTTAAACTGTAGGTAATAATATTTTATCAATAAAGCATTATGATAAGTTTTTGGGAGTTTATTTATACCATTTAAAATATTTCTGTATTATGAATCTGAAATTTCATTTAAAATTTATATTTCATAAATTTCAGCTTGGTCCTGATGGAAAACATCATATTAGGATGGGTAAACTAAATCTTGTAGATTTGGCAGGCAGTGAAAGGCAAATTAAAACAGGAGCAGTGGTAAGTTTAATAAAGCATTCCTGGCACTAAAATTAATATTCACAACTTTAAAAAATAGCAACTTTAAAAAAAAAAAAAAAATTCTGTTTTGTATGTGTTTTTTTTTTACATATTTTATTCCTTAAAGAGAATAATAGCAAAGCTTAACTAATGGTACTCACCTCAGTTAATTTAAACTTTGCTGTTATTCTCTTTAAGTCAAATTTCAAAATAATGGTACATTAAGAAGCTCTATCAATTAATCAAAAATTTTATTCCTGTAATTATCTTTTTCTGCTTGGAGCTCATATTTTGATTTGTGTACTAGTTGTACTTATGCCAAATTGGGTACAAAATATACTTCAGTAAATTATTACCATTATTTAAATTAATGTTAGATATTTATTCTGCATATTACTTTTCATCCATCACATTTACCTTCTATGGATTGAATCCACATTTTACCTTTGTGTAATTTATGACCTTGCCTTCATGATTTTCTGTTGTGTTTTTCATGGTTAATTCATGTTAATTCTGTTCCCATCTAACTTATATATTTATTGTATGTAGTTTTCCTATATTTTCCTATATCATTAATCTGTGCAGGGTTGAAAAATCAACCCTGCACAGATTAAAATTTTGTTGACTATCAGATTGTCATTGGATATAAGAAATGTGGTCTGGTCACCAAAAAGAACCAATAAACAGAAAAATACTGACTGTGCCAATTCTCCTTGAATTATGACAGCTGAGATTCTCCTAATAAATCTTTTTTTTTTTTTTTTTTTTTCCAACTTATAGCACTGTCAAAATTATGCATGAATTGCACTGCTTTGACCAAAAATTAATAAAAGTCATAACATAGCTCTTTTAAAAGAAAAACTTGTGTATGTTTTGTTGTTCAGTATTCTGTTGCATATAATTTCCTCTAATAATCAATACTGAACAGATGTGCAACTTAGCAATGTACTTAAGAGAAACAAACTCGGTTCTACCATGTGTCCTTCTCAAACAATTTGTTTCAGCCAGAATTCTGTCAACCATTATGCACAAAAAAAGTTTATTCATTTAGCATAACATATAATAATACAACGTTGTATAACATATATAAAACTACAATATTGTATAAAATATAAACAATAGCTTTATATTTCTGAAAGTGTGGGTTGTTAAAATTTTATAAAATATAAACAATAGCTTTATATTTCTGAAAGTGTGGGTTGTTAAAATTTTATAAAATATAAACAATAGCTTTATATTTTATAAAATTTTAACAACCCACACTTTCAGAAATGTGGAATAGTAAATATAGTCAGTCATTACTTTGCACTTGTTAATATGTCAAGTTTTTTTTTTTTTTTTTTTTCCTAACCTATAGCACTGTCAAAGTTATGCATGAACTGCTGTGACCAAAAATTAATAAAAGTCATAACACAGCTTTTTTAAAAGAAAAACTGGTGTATGTTTTGTTGTTCAGTATTCTGAACAACAAAAGTTGTTCAGAATAATGAACATATATACAGGGTGTCTCAAAAATACACGGCATAACTTCAGGAATGAGTTCCTCATATGTAGACAATAAAAATATTTTATATCAACATAGTTCCGGAAATGCTTGGTTCCCGAGTTATTAACCGGAATGTCCTATCTCCCTCAGGTGATATAGGCGCCTCTGTAGCCAGGTGGGAAGGAGCAGCAGTGCGTAGCACACGCTTCTTGATTAGACCGGGGTTCGAGCCCGTCACCATCAAATACGGAGGATGCGGAAAGGTCGAGGAATGACCACCGCACATTCCGGAGCAATATGGCCTTAGTTGCTAATGCTCCTAAAAACCAAACAACAAACCCTCAGGTGATAAGCACATTTCATGCATGGTGGCACTCCTGCACATTTCAGCCACCTAGCCTGCAATTACCTGAATCGAAGGTTTCCTGGTCGGTGGATAGGTAGAGGTGGACCAACTGCCTGACCTCCGCACTAATCTGATTTAAACCCACTAGATTTCTTCTTGTGGGGCCATTTAAAGTCATTGGTGCATTCGACTCCGGTACCTGATGTGGAAACTCTCCGCAATCGAATTGTGGCAGGTTGTGAGACAATATGAAACATGCCAGGAATTTGGCATCGTCTTCGCAAGTCCACGAGATGTCGATGTGAGGCCTGTATTCAGGCAGAAGGTGGACATTTTGAACAATTGTTATAAGGTGATGTGAACAGTTAAGTGTCATAGACAGACCTTCAAAACTCGGAAACCAAGCATTTCCGGAACTATGTTGATATAAAATATTTTTATTGTCTACATATGAGGAACTCATTCCTGAAGTTATGCCGTGTATTTTTGAGACACCCTGTGTATATATATATATATATATAAATAAATTAGAATAAGAATTTAAAAAATAAATAAAATAAAAAAATTAATAATAAAAAATAATGCCAGCAGCATGGCAAGACAGAAAAGTGAAAATAGTCAAAATTAAACATAATGATCAAACCAACAGGGAGGGAAGAGAGGGGTAACAAGAGTAAAAATATTGCAGCAGAAAATCTCTAAGATAATTTAGAACATCTAAATGTAAAGATAATAAAATAATAATCCATTAAATTTCAAATGCCAATTAAAAAAATTTAACGACGCCCCCTCTGATGGGCACCAGGCCCAAATTTATGTGAAATATCACCAACAGAGATGTTTGTTGTTGTTTGTTATTTGGTTTTTAGGAGTTAGCAACTAAGGCCATATTGCTCTGTGAATATGCGGTGGTCATTCTCTTGACCTTTCTGCATCCTCCGTATTTGGCGGTGACGGGCTCGAACCCCAGTCTAATCAAGAAGCGTGTGCTATGCACTGCTTCTCCCTCCCACCTGGCTACGGAGGTGCCCAACAGAGATGTAAGCCACTACCATAAAATAAAACAATAATAAACTGACCATTATGCCCCATCTCAACAGAGGACCACAAGGCCAATAATGGTCAGGGAATCTCTGCATTTCGATCACTAGACAAATTGCCGCAAAGATGAGTCGATTGAAAATCAGTCTGCCGCTCGATCCCCAGATCAAACTGCCAATGCAGAGGACTTGAATAGTGGTGGTCCTTTTGCAGCAAAAATTAAAAATACAACAGATATGATCACTCCAATGCAAAGCCACACCACTGACAAAAAGTAATCTTAACCAGATTATATAGATGACTAATGAACTATGGATGGCAGCACAGGTGCAGTGTCAGAAAATCCGCCCACTATTGTCATGTGATAAAATTATACATATATTTGAATAATGTTTGAAATAGTTGAAAACTGAATCTTTCATAATAAAAAAATAATAATAATAAAATAAAAAAGGTAAAGCAAACATCAAAGGCAGCAAAAAGCATATTCCTCTACATGATGCTTGAAATATAACAATAAAAATAAATTAGAATAAGAATTTTAAAAAATAATAAATAAAATTAAAAAAATAATAAAAAATAATGCCAGCAGCATGGCAAGACAGAAGAGTGAAAATAGTCAAAATTAAACATAACGATCAAACCAACAGGAGGGAAGAGAGGGGTAACAAGAGTAAAAATATTGCAGCAGAAAATCTCTAAGATAATTTAGAACATCTAAATGTAAAGATAATAAAATAATAATCCATTAAATTTCGAATGCCAATTAAATAGAAATTTAACGGCGCCCCCTTGGAACAGTTTCCAACTATTTCAAACGTTATTCAAATATATGTATATTTATATCCCATGACAGTATTGGGCGGATTTGTTAACGCTGCACCTGTGCTGCCATCCGTAGTTCATTATTGGTCTATATAATCTGGTTAAGATTACTTTTTGTCAGTGGTGTGGCTTTGCATTGGAGTGCTCATATCTGTTCTATTTTTAATTTTTGCTGCATCAGAACCACCGCTATTCAAGTCCTCTGCATTGGCGGTTCGATTTGATTCTTTCGATGATTCGACTGATCTTTCGATCGACTCGCCTTTGTGACGATTTGTCTAGTGATCGAAATGTAGCGATTCCCTGACCATTATTGGCCTTGTGGTCCTCTGTTGAGATGGGGCGTAATGGTCAGTCTATTATTGGTTTATTTTTGTTTTATTTTATGGTAATGGTTTACATCTCTGTTGGTGATATTTCATATAAATTTGGACCTCTGGTGCCCGTCAGAGGGGCACCGTTAAATTTCTATTTAATTGGCATTCGAAATTTAATGGATTATTATTTTATTATCTTTACATTTAGATGTTCTAAATTATCTTAGAGAGTTTCTGTTGCAATATTTTTACGCTTGTTACCCCTCTCTTCCTTCCCTGTTGGTTTGATCGTTATGTTTAATTTTGACTATTTTTGCTCTTCTGTCTTGCCATTCTGCTGGCATTATATTTTATTTTATTTTTTTAAATTCTTATTATAATTTATTTTTATTGTTATATTTCAAACATCATGTAGAGGAATGTGCTTTTTGCTGCCTCTGATGTTTGCTTTACCTTTTTATTTTATTTTTTTTATTAAAGATTGTTTCCAACTATTTCACACGTTATTCAAATATATGTATAATTACACACACACACACACACACACACTCTGGTGTTCAAAGAAAGTGCATCGCCCCTTAAAATTGTAATTGTTGTCCGAATAACGTAAGTATATGGCAATATTTCTTACAGATTTCATCAGATAAGATTGACATGCATAGATGATGATGATGTAATATTGCATCAGCTGTTACTTTCAACTATATAAGCATGCTCTGCAAGATTGCAGTCATTCCTTGCTTGTGACGCCACAAAGAAAGATTGCTATGGTTGCTTTACGTGAGGAAGGATGTTCTTCCCGTCATATTTCTTATTACTATTATTATTATTATTATTATTATTATTAATAGCCATATGGTGCAAGGAAGCCTGAGGCTTATGCTGCACCAGGAAAAAAAAAAAGTTCCCGAGTTACCCTGAGAGAGAGAGAGAGAGAGAGAGAGAGAGAGAGAGAGAGAGAGACAAAAGTAGAAGGGGATCACCAAGAAAGAGAAGAATGATGATATCCAGCTCAGGACCCTGGGTGTGCCAAGCCCATACTCACCAGATGTGAGCTCCCGGGGTTAATAGAGTGTCTTGTAGTAATCAGTCAATAGTGAGTAGATTTCTTTCCAAACTCAAGAATACTGGTTCTGCTGATATGAAAAAAAGGAACCAGATGCAAACAAGTCCCTATGCTGAAACAAGACAGCATTTTGATGCGCTTATGCCTTAAAAACCATAAAGCTTCTTTGTCTGAGCTGAAAAGAGAATGGGAAGAACTTATAGGAGTGGTAGCATGTGCAGTAAGAGTCAAAAGACGTCTCTTCAAAAATGGACTTGTAGCCCATTGTCCTAAGAGGCAGCCCCTCCTCACACAAAAAATGAGAGGTGGCTCAACTAAATATTAGTTTGCATCTGGTGAACTTTTCATTTTGTTTTCCATTTAAAATGAGAAACGGAAGCAAATTGAGGGCTTCTGATAACATTTCAGCCATATTCATAATAACTGCACAATCATACATCAGCTGTTATTAAAAATATATAAATAGTGTTACGTTATATTAAAATAATGATGTAGATAAATTAAATAAATAGAATAATATAATTCCACCAGATAAAACTGATAAAAAGGTAACTGTCTGTACAATAAAATATGAAATTTTAAACTGCAAAAGAATTATTTACAATAAAACAATGTAGATAAAACACAAGATGATAAAAGTGCTAAAACACCATTGCTTTCAGAGGCATCCGCCTCCTTTTTCAACAGTGAGGTTTATCATACAGCACATCCTTAAATATTAGCAGGCTCATGGTTCGCAGCACGTGTTTCTACAGGAGCATGGGGAGTATGTTTTAGCATGTTTTAGTGCTTTTATCATCTTGTGTTTTATTGTAAATAATTCTTTTGCAGTTTAAAATTTCATATTTTATTGTACAGACAGTTATCTTTTTATCAGTTTTATCCGGTCAAATTATATCGTTCTATTTATTTAATTTATCTACATCATTATTTTAATATAACATAACACTATTTATATATTTTTAATAACGGTTGGTGTATTATTGTGCAGTTATTATGAATATGAATATTCCCAACCCCAGAGGCCTATTTGAAGATTTCAGCCATAATTGTTGTGTTTACCAAAACTGTTGTATAGAGGTTGCAAATGCTCGTTTTGGAATATTTTGAGAGCACCTGTCAAATATTGCTTAGCTTTATCTTAACTATTAATAAATATCTTTTGTTTATATTTCTATTTGTGATGATAGTCATTATTGTAACATACCATCGTGAAAAAGGGTTAGAAATGTGAAATTCCTAGGTGATGCACTTTCTTTGAACATCAGTGCATATAAAATATATATACAGTATATATAAAATTTTCACCCCTAATACATATATTCCAAATTCTAATTAAATTTCATCATTTGCATGATCACCTTGATATTCAGTTCAATAAGTACTATACTCTATATATATTTATATATACACACTGATGAGTCAAAACATTATAACCACCTACCTAATAAGATGTTGGTCCTCCACATGCAGCCAAAACAGCTTGTACCCAGCAAGGCATGGATGCTACAAGATTTCTAAATGTGCCTTGTGGTATCTGGTACTAACACGTAACCAGCAGATCCTTTAACTCCTTTAAGGTCCTTGGTTGAAACGCCACAGATCGGAGTGGCTGTTCCAACACAAACCACAGATACTCGATGTGATTGATATCTGGAAAATTTGGAGGCCAGGGCAATACCTGGAAATCTTCCTCATGTTCTGCGAAGCAGTCTCGAACAATCCAGGCATGGTGCATTATCCTGCTAAAAGACGGCACCGCCAGTGGGGAAGATTGTTGCCATGAAAGGGTGTACCTGGTCAGCAATGATGTTTAGGTAGGTGGTAGACATCAGAGTGTCTGGCATATGGATGACTGGACCCAGGGTATCCCAGTAGAACATCGCCCAAAGCATGACACCCCTGCCACCAGCTTGTTTTCGTCCTACAGTGCATCCAGGCAGGTGCCATTACTTCCCCAGGTAAATGACGCACACATACCCGGCCGTCTACATGGTGCAACAGGGAACATGATTAATTGGTCCAGACGACCTTCTTCCAATCACTCAAGTTCCAGTTTCGATGCTCGCATGCCCATTGTAGGTACTGTCACCAGTGAGCCGTGTTTAGCATGGGCACTCGGAGTGGCCTGTGGCAACGCAGCTCCAATTTCAGCAGGGTTCAATGTACTGTGTGTTGTGACACATTACTCCTGTCACCAGCATTCAGATTACTGGCAAGTTGTGCTACAGACAGTCACCCTTCTGTTGCCACGTGCCATTCAGGAGAGCCTTCGCTCACCTCAAGCATCAATGAGCTGTGGTAATCCAACATCTTGCCGGCAGTTCGTGGGTTTCCCTTCACGGACCACTTTTGGTAGGTACCAACCACAGCTGACCATGAGCATCCCACCAGCTGTGCTGTTTCGGATATGCTCTGACCCAGTTGTCTTGGCCATTACAATTTGGCCTTTGTCAAACTCGCTTAAGTCCGCTGCCTTTCCCATCTAAAGAACAAGAGTAACACTGATTAACGGAGCTCAATATCAGGTGTTTTTATACTGTGTCCTGCGTACGTGGGCTGTAATTCACCTGCAATTGCTTCGATTTGCATAACAACTCGCTGGTCATAATGTTTTGACTCATCGGTGTGTGTGTATATATATATATATATATATATATATGCTGAATTTTTCTTCAGAACTATTTCACTCAAAAGAGATTTACAAAGCATTATTAATGAAGAGGGGGTAAGCAGGGAACTGAAAATAATTTTGTTATAGTGAAATTTTCATTAAATTGGTATTGATTGTATGGGATTTTACTGTACAGGGAGCAGTAGATGTTTTGCAGATATTTTTGTGCAGGTTGATGATCATCACAATGATATTATAAAAGAAGAAAGTATTTATGCACATTTGATTTTTGTAGATAAAATGACAAGTACTTAGAGCAACTTGAAGTAAAATAAATTTGCTCAAGTCATTCTTGTGGTTTTCATTCTTCACAGAATTATTCAGCATGAGAGGACATTCATTTTGATCAGCTCTTTCTCTTGAAAAACATTGACCATATTTTTCATGAAACCAAAACCTGAAACATTGTTAATTTTGAAGAAGTAAATTAGTATTCAACTGGTGGTGCTAAAATAATACACACTAGTAAGCATAATTGTAAATTATTGTTTCAGTAAAATTAGATATTAAATGAATTTAATTAAAAATTATTTTTTTCTAATTTTGAAACTTCCATATTACACAGTATCTTTTACTCAAAGAAAACTTTGTTGTTCATTTATGAGTATTGAACTTGTTCATAAAGCCTTCGGTGAGACTTGTAAGTGTATTTAGTTTCACTTCTTTTTATTTTTCTTCCTAACCGGAGTGAACAAATTTAACTTTAATGTTATAATTTAATTAATTTAATGTTTTTAATCATTTTATTTAGGGTGAGAGACAAAAAGAAGCTATCAAGATTAACTTATCACTTTCAGCATTGGGTAATGTGATCTCTGCTTTAGTTGATGGCAAAAGTTCTCATATTCCCTACAGAGACTCTAAACTAACTAGGTTACTTCAAGGTAAGAAAACTTAATATGCTGCTTTTTTTAACTTTAATAAAATTTATTAAAAAAAACTTGCATTGAGTTTTAAATAAAAGCATTTTATCAGAATAAACTCTTAGCACAATGCTACATGAGAATTTGAAATATCATGTGTTACATGTGTGTTCTGCATGAACATGACAGCATAGTCATTCAGATTGGTTGTATGTCAGCACTCTGCATCTGTTTAAAATAAAGTCATGAAAGAGAAATCATCATTGGTAGGACCAACCAACACTTAGCAGCATTCTTAGTACTTTTTTCATATATTAATTTCAATGAACAAAAAAGTATCCAAAAAAATTCTTTTCATATTACTGTATGTCAATATGTAGCTTTGAATTTTTAGCATTTCTGAGTGAGAAAATTGTTGAAACAAATACAAAAAATGAATTATGCCTACTGTCTCTTGTAAGCATAATTCATTTACACTATGTTATCAGGATTTAAGCTCTCTATTTAATACATCACTCATAGCAGTAAAAACTTTTACGACTGCTTGCCCTGTTATTGGACGATTTTAACAAATTACATCACCAAATAGTGCCTTTTGTTTTTTTTAATTTATTTAAAAGAGAATTTGCTGTCTGATAAAGGATGAGCACGTCTTGAAAGAAGCTATCATTGCAGTGTTCCATCTTTTTAAATAAATGGCAAATTAGCCATTTGTTTGAAGTACAGCAGTATCAAGAAAACTTCTTGCAAATTTGTTGTTTTAGTTTTTAGGTGCACTAGTAACTTAGGCCATGTTGTGCCATTGTATATTATGTCCATACAAATGTGTATGTTTATTGGCTGATCTACATGTTGTGCAGGCTGAAAAACTGGAGTTACTTCATGGGCACCCCCAAGGCTGAAATTGGCCAGCCACAGCCCTGATTGAAAAAGCCTTTAGAAACTCCTTTAGTAATGATGCTATTCAAACCCAGACCTCTCCAAATGAGTGACAGTAATTTCATACTACTGCCTACTGCAAGTTCAACAAATACATGTATATACAGTTGATTCAGGTTATTTGGGACACATTGGGACTAGTGCATTTTGGCTCGATTATGTGATGTTTCACATAAATAGTTAAAAATACAGCTTTACGATTGATTTTCTGTACGATCAAATCACATTGACGATGGACTCACCGTAGTAAAGTACCATTCACTGTACGATATGTAGTAAGCGCCGGTCATTGTGATCACATTTATGAATTAAAGTTTAATTCTATTAAACAGAGTTTCTAATTAGCGAAAATAGGAGGAATATATCCACAGGGTATAAAAGTAAAGATATATTAAGCACAAATTTACACTTTATTACCTTACCAATTTTAAAATTAAATAATACGTGAAAATCGGAAAAATATTTTCCACAGGTTAGCAAAATAAAAATAAATATACGCTTACGTGCATAGCTTAATTAATGTGTACTGTAATATGTACATACTAACTAGTTGACATTTCTGTTCACTGACATTTGTGGGTGGGGGTTAAAATTTAAAACAGTAAAAAAGAGAAACAATCAATAACAAAGAACAAGGCACACACAAATAGCCAGTAACATGATATGTGCAAGTGATAATGGAGTAACAAGTTACGAAGCTTAAAAAAATAGGAATGAAGAGAAGATACTGAAAATAATTTTTTTTTATATGATTGAAGATTTCATGGAAGTGTAAACACATTTCACCATAATAACTCACAGAATTTCGGCTGTCGGTATTATCGCAAATTCAATAAGATCAAGTTTACTATCTGTTTATAATAGATTTCACTAACAGAAAAGCCCAATAAACAGGGGACTGCTAATTGTTTTATTGTTGGACCTCCAGAAATCTGACTGAACCATGTGGTATGGTCGGAGACAATCGTAGGGTAATCTCGAGTGCTGCAGTCTCCTGCCCCAATTTAAACGGCATGTTGTCCCAATTAAGTGAAGTAAACCCTGGCAATTTTCTCAATTGGGTTCTGTTCTTTAAGATTTGTCCCAAATAAAACAGCTGCCCTGATTTAACTGGTGGCCCAAATAACCGGAATCCACTGTACTGCTTTGTGGGCCTGCAAAAGCAAAATTTGTTGGTTCCCAACTGTTCAATGTGTTTAAAAAGAGTCAGTTTATGACAAATATTAGTCCTAAAAATGAATGCCGTGTTGTTGCCCATGTACTAATATTAGTTGGACATTCAGTTCGAATTTTGGATTGGGCTACTGTGACTGATAAAACTATTGAATTAACCAGTCAGTTTAAATCTTGCTGGCTGCAGGAATATATGAAAGGGCAAGACAGTCCTCCCAACCTCATAACTTCAGTAAGACCAAATAACATTAGCTATTTTATAATTTTGAAGCTCTAGCTTTGTATAGTTACTCTGTACTTTACTGTTTTACATATTTTTATTTTATTGCATAAAATAATAAAATAAAATACCAAATAAATAGCATACAGAAAAGCAAACATCAGACA
The DNA here is from genome assembly GCF_048544385.1 of Mastigoproctus giganteus. Taxonomy (NCBI): domain Eukaryota; kingdom Metazoa; phylum Arthropoda; class Arachnida; order Uropygi; family Thelyphonidae; genus Mastigoproctus; species Mastigoproctus giganteus. The sequence goes on along the minus strand of NC_143579.1, from coordinate 219,758,296 downwards.
TTTTGAATTTTTCAGTATAAAGCATTGTAACTAGTTGATACAGCAGCGTGTTACTACTGAGTAGTAGCAAAGTGTGTTGCCCACTTGTATAGTTTCAAAAATGTATCAGCGTGTGCAGGCTGAACGTGGCATGCAGCATTCTGCCAGGTGAAATGAATGCTGTCCAGTGTGATGTTTGTTTCCAATGCTCTTTTAAACTACTTTACAGAAATATACCAGTAACATTCCAGCATGTATGATACTGCATGTAATAGATCTTTTTATATTATCATTTCTTAAATTACTTAAATTTGTATTATAATAGGTGAAAAGGAAAATGGAATGACTTTTTAATTGAAATATGTGCAAACAACTATTACATTGTTATTCACAGCTTTTTCTGAATAGCTTGAGAATATCCAGATCTCTGGAATACTAATACAAGGAGAGTTCTGGAAAACTGAATTATTCTGTTCGGTTAATAGTAGATAATTGTTAAGTGAACTGTGGCCGAAGAGAAGAATAACACACCTGAACTCTATAGCAGTTTCTAATAGTTTATAGTGTAAGCAAACAGTGAGAAAGTTTAGGGGCAATAAAGGATAGCAGAAGTATTCTCTTAAAAAATTTGAGAAAGAAGACATGATTCCACATTGTAATTGGATTATTAAACTCCGATAAATCAAATGATTCCTTTTTGAGGTGTCTACATTTTTAGAAAAGAATGCCTAAATTTATTTATTAATTATATATTAAGAAAAACTAAAGTTTTATATAATTATGCAAATTGAATCCCATTATTCTGTATTAGATTCTCTTGGAGGTAATGCTAAAACAATCATGGTGGCAAATATTGGACCAGCCAGCTATAATTATGATGAAACACTAACAACTCTTAGGTAAGTTTCTGTAACAATCATTTCTATATTTTGAAGTTAAACTACAGAAAGTTGATTACCAAATCATATAAAATACTTGGCTGGTTAAACAAAATTGAAAATTATTTACATGTTTTTTTTGGTTATAACCAAATTTCGAGGGCTTAGTGTCAGACAGCGTTAACTACAAAATTGCATTTTTGTTTTGAGACAATTTTAGTTTAACTTTATACAAATAACAATGCATATCATGTCATAGAAATGTATTTCTCTAGTACTTTACAAGTTAGCTTAGGCTATAAGTACATTTCCGGTAAACCAAGAGAATGTCAAATGACTTTTTCTTGGTTAATTACAAAAACGCTTACTACAAAATGATTTTGTAGTTAACGTTGTCTGATACTAAACCCTTGATTTATTGATTGATAGAGTACCAGTTTATATATATATATATATAATGTCTGATACTAAACCCTTGATTTATTGATTGGTAGAGTACCAGTTTATATATATATATATATATATATATATATATATATATCTGATAATTAAAATAAATATGATATCATTTTGATATTTTAGTTTTTTGGTAGTTTCTTTAACCCTTTTTGGTGATATTTCACGTCTTTTGGAACTGGTACCTTCTAGGGGGGTACCGCTAAATTATTTATAATTGGCATTATTTTAAATTTATTTTTTTATTAATTGGGTTTAATGACTTAATTGACTAAATTATACAGGGGATTATCGACTACCTTTTTGTCCTATTATCTCTACTTTCCCTTCCCTGTTTGTTTATTTTATATTATTTTGCGTTTCGTTTCGCTCTGTATTATTGCCGTACTACTGGCTGATGTTTTTATTTTAAATATCATATTTATTTCAATTATCAGATATAATTAGGCATCATGTGGAGGATGTGCATTTGCTGCCTCTAATGATAGCTACATAGCCATATTTATTTATTTTTATTAATTTTGCCTAACTTTTACCTCACATAATATATATATATATATATATATATACAGTAATACCCCGACTTACGCTACCCCGACTTACGCGAACTCGGAGTTACGCGGTTCTTGATTTTTTCGTTTGGCAACTCTGCCGCCCACTATCTTCAAGGTCGTTTTTCATATGTTATCGATATACGGTGCGACGGCGGAGATTGAGAGCGAAAGATGAACAAAATTCAACTTTGCTGCTTTTCTGTTTTTTATATCAGTGAAGGGGAAACACATTTCACCATAATAACGTAAAAACCAACACAATTCCAGCTATCGGTATAATCGCAAATGCAATTAGATCGAGTTTACTACCAGTTTATAACAGATTTCACTAGCAGAAACGCAACTGGATTTTTATTGTTTTATGGTAGTAACCCCTAGAAATGTGAGGTGTTAATAGTGTATCTCTGCCTTTATGGTGTTGTTTATTCAGTTGCTACATGCGCACAGCTTTGTTTATGCGTATCAAGCGTGCCTCCTCGTTTTGTAATTGTGCTTTATTCCTTAAAAATGAGTAAAATACTTAATTAAAAGGTGTGAAAAGGAAGCGTCCTGGTGAAGACACTGCAGATTCAGAGAGAAAAAGAAAAGCAATTATCGATAAACAGAGGCGGACTGGATCAAAAATTCTTACCCGGGAAAATTTATAGTGGCCTCACACTATGGTTTATGGCCAAAATCACACTGGCCCACCGGGGTTTCCCCGGTAAGGCTTATGGCCAGTCCGCCTCTGTCGATAGAGAAAAAATATGAAATTGTGAAACGCTTTGAGCGAAATGTAAGACCATGTGATATGACAGGCCTAAATGAAGCAACGGCGAAAAGCACATGACAATTGCAAACTTGACAGGTTGAAAATTGAAAAGGGCTCAATTGTAAAGGGCTTAAAAATTTTAGAAAACATAGACTCCAACGAAGAACGCGTTATAGCTACAAAGCAAGGAATAAAAAAATTATTAGCTTGCTACTAAGAAATTCTGCGTGAAAAAAAAAACGCGCTGTGTCGTCAGACGAATTTGTTAGATTTTATGAAGCCATCGACATCGAAATAACTTTTTAACATAAGTCATTTGTTTTTTTAATACATATTTTGTATTAATATGTATAAAGAACTGCAATTTTATTAATATTTTTCTTCTAAACTAGTGTTTTTGTTAGTCCTTGGTCCCAATTAAGCAAAATTTATATGTATTTATATGCAAAGTTGTACCCCGACTTACGCGAATTCGACTTACGCGATTTTCGTCGGACCCACCTATCGCGTAACTTCGCTGTATTACTGTATATATATACCTTGATTTACTTATATTGAGATAAATTGTACTTAATCCAGATGCAATTGATTCTATACATTTTAAAATGATTTTAATATTGATTTGAGCACAGCATGCTTGTTAAATTTCTGGATTTACAACAGACTCTTTTTGACTCATTTCTCTATCTTGCCTTCATAACACAGTTTTTCTCTGTCCATTTTGCAAAAAAATGAGTAAAGTTATAGGTCTAGAGACAGTCTGCAGATGAATGGCCTCTGTGGGCCTACTCTTAACAGGAAATTAAAAAAGCAAATTAAAAAATCCTCCAAATGTCTTTAGAAATATGGATTGTTTTAATAAGTGTTTCTCAAGAAATTTGCACACTTCTATTCATATAGAAATATTATCTTAATTCAATTATTTATTCAATTTTTTTTTATTTATTATTTTATTCAATGCTTTAATGAGAACTGTGTTTAGGAACATACCAAAAATTCTCTGTAATTATTGTGCATTGTTTCACTATTGGAAAGGCACAATTTTGCTTCCAAAACATGTTACCCTACTTTTTAAACAGACCTCGTAGTTTGAACAGGTCTTTAATGAGGACTTGTAGATGAAAATAACCAAAAATTGAACTCCTGTTTTTTTTTTTCCTTCTCCCTTCATTTACAGTATTTTCCCTGTACAGTAATACCTCGACTTACGCTACCCCGACTTACGCGAACTCGGAGTTACGCGGTTCTTGATTTTTTCGTTTGGTGTATATCTAAAATTAGCTTACCAGTGATTTGGAAGTCAAATCATAAAGCTTGGGTGACAGCTTCCATTTTTGAGGACTGGTTTGGTCACCATTTCATACCCGAAGTCGAACATTATTGCAAGTCTAAACAGATTCCATTTAAAGTGATGCTTCTTATTGACAATGCACCCGGTCACCCTCCTACCACCCTAATTAATTTCGACCCACGTGTGTAAGTTGTGTTTTTGCCTCCAAACACAACTAGCTTGCTTCAACCGATGGACCAGAGAGTCATCAAAACATTCAAGGCTTACTACACGAGGCGTTAATTTGCACGTCTGAATGAAGCTGTGAGACAAAATAGTGAGATATCTGTTAAAGACTTTTGGAAACAGTTCAATCTTTTAGATGCCGTAAGAATCATTGAAAAATCTTGGGATGAAATTTACAAAAAACATTGAATGGTGTCCGGAAGTAACTTTGTCCATTTTTTTTTAAAAACCGAGACGAAAACAATGCCAGAAACTGATCATGTCGCTCATGTGATAGAAGTTGTTAATCTTGCCAGACAATTAGATTTGGAAGTCAGTGGTGATGATGTCAACGAGCTGTTGGATTCACATAGTCAGGAGCTGACAATGAATGAGCTCATAGAGATGCGTGAGCACTGAAGTATCCGACACTTCAGACCCAGTTCCACCAGAAAAGCACATAAAGCACATGACAATTGCAAGGTTGACAGAAGGTCTCAGCTCAATTGAAGAACACGTTATAGTTATAAAGCAAGGAATAAAAAATTTATTAGCTTGCTACGAAGAAATTCTGCTTGAAAAAAAGAAGGCGCTGTATCGTCAGACGAATTTGTTAGATTTTATGAAGCCATCGACATCGAAATAACTTTTTTACGTAACTCATTTATTTTTTTAATACATATTTTGTATTAATATGTATAAAGAACTGCAATTTTATTAAATATTTTTCTTCTAAACTAGTGTTTTTGTTAGTCCTCGGTCCCAATTAAGCAAAATTTATATGTATTTATATGCAAAGTTGTACCCCAACTTACGCGAATTCGACTTAAGCGATTTTCGTTGGACCCACCTATCGCGTAACTTCGGGGTATTACTGTACTTGCACTTTTGCAATAATATTTTCATAATATGCTAGTTTATTTATTAGTGAGCATGTTAAATGTAGTTAAAACAAAACTTGTGATTTTGAAATTTCCCAGTCTGAAAAGTAAATGTTAATTTTATTAAATAAAACTCACAAACACTTTCAGGGTGATTGCAGCCCTCAGAATTACTAAACTTAGCCACCCATGATCTAAGCAGTAGCGGGCAGTTAATGGAAAAACTTCATGGCAAGCAGAATTTAAAACTCTTTAACACTAGAGTTATACCCGTTTTTGTCTACCTACCAGATCCAGCTCAATGATTGACCAACCAGTTTCCCCATTGTTTTCTCTTGTTGGCTGGAAACTATTTTGAACACCCCTAAAATAGTTATCCATTGATCTGAAAATTTTCAACCAGTTTTTTCCCTTAAATTAATCTAAAGATGATCTGAAAATTTAGTAAGGCCAATTGGATAAAATGTAAGTAGCTATTTCACTTAGAAGAAAGAAATGATGGAAGTCTGAAAGAAATGAAGAAAAGATGGAAGTCTGGTGGAACAGACTTCCATCTTTTGTTGTGGAAGTTGATATTGCAATAAGATCAAAAACTTAATAGTAAATACCTCCTGTTACAACTCCAGTACTATTGGAAAGGAAATGTCTGAACCTGCTGATATTTCTGATACATTAGGAATATCTTTTAAGATCCTTTCATCTATAGCTATGTATGAACATACTTTCAAAAGCTGGAAGCACAACCAAAGAAATATAAACTAAATTTCAATTCCACCCAGTTATTTCTATAGCTATATTTGTGCCAAGTCTTGCTTGGTAAAGAAACCCTGCATGCAGCAGCATCTGTTGGCACCTGTTACTCCATGGTCAAGAACTTAAGTGAAGTCCCATTCACTGTGTTATTACAATTATATAACAGAATTTTTCAGAGAATAACTTTGCCCTGATAGTTGGCATCACTCACTTGTTTTGACTTTTCTAAACTAGGTAAGAGTCACTACAAGTTACTGTCCTCTTGCTCATACTATCTATAAATAAGCTAGGGAAACTGTGGAAAAGGAAGCTCACCACTTGTTAATTAGAAAACAGTATTGTTTTTGAAAAGCTTTATCAACATTAGACCTCAATTGTTTTGACTTTCCTAAACTAGGTAAGAGTTACTACAAGTTACTGTTCTCTTGCTCATACTATTTATAAATAAGCTAGGGAAACTGTGGAAAAGGAAGCTCACCACTTGTTAGAAATCAGTATTGTTTTTGAAAAGCTTTATCAACATTAGACCTCGTGGCTAAAGCTGAGAAAAATATCCAAAATGCTTTTCTTCAGATATCCATCTAGTTATTGTGTCTTGATGTTGGAAAATAGTAGTAGTAGTAGTGGCATGTGATGCAAGAAAGCAAGTGTATGAGCTTAATCAGCCAAAAAAAAAAAAAAAAAAAAAAAAATCACACCATTCCCTCGAAATGCCTGTCCAGTTCCTCCTTAAATTTATTCAACCTATCAACTTCCACAACGACAGATGGAAGGTTGTTCCAGCAATTAACCACCCACTGACTAAAGGCAAATTTCCGCACATCTATTCTACATCTGTCTTTTCTTTTCTTAATTTGAATTTATGGCCCCTTAGGTTCGTAATCTGAACAAGTGGAAGGATCCCATCAGAATTCAGCGTGCTCAACCCATTCAAGGCCTTATACACCTCAATCAGATCACCTCGCAGGTGCCTAGTCTCCAGCCACTGCAATTTGCAGAACTTAAGCCTCTCCTGGTAAGAGGATCCCTTCATTCCCCTCACCAATCTTGTTGCCGTTCTCTGTACAAGCTCATGTAAATCTACATCCTTCCTAAAATGAGGCCTCCAGACCTGTATGCAGTACTCAAGGCGTGGCCTGACCATTGCCTTATACAGAGGGACAATCACCTCCTTCTCCCTGCTAGCAAAATTCCTATATATCATTGACAAAACCCCATGACCTGCCCTGGCAGCCTGTCTGCATTGCTCAGAAAACTTCATATCTGACTGCACAATTACTCCCAGGTCTTTTTCATTTTCTACCACCTTAAGTGTAGTACCACACAGTTGGTACGTTTCTCTGGGGTTACTTCTACCCATATGCAGTACTTTGCATTTGCCCATCCACTTCTTAGCCTATCTGCCCAAATTATCTAGATCCTGTTGCAGTAGCACACTGCCACCTGCCAACCTTTGTATTATCTGAAAACTTCGACATTAAGCCTGATATACCTTCATCAATATCATTGATAAATATACAAAACAACAGTGGACCTAACACCGAACCCTGTGGGACTCCACTAATAACATTTTTCCAAGAAGAGCAGCACCCATTGATTACCACCCTCTGTCTTCTCCCACTTAACCATCCTTTTATCCATTGTAGCCACTTACCCTTAATACCATTCTGCTCCAATTTGTACAATAGTCTTCCATTCAAAACAGTGTCAAAAGCTTTCCTGAAATCCAAATTTTGTCTACCTACCAGATCCAGCTCAATGATTGACCAACCAGTTTCCCCATTGTTTTCTCTTGTTGGCTGGAAACTATTTTGAACACCCCTAAAATAGTTATCCATTGATCTGAAAATTTTCAACCAGTTTTTTCCCTTAAATTAATCTAAAGATGATCTGAAAATTTAGTAAGGCCAATTGGATAAAATGTAAGTAGCTATTTCACTTAGAAGAAAGAAATGATGGAAGTCTGAAAGAAATGAAGAAAAGATGGAAGTCTGGTGGAACAGACTTCCATCTTTTGTTGTGGAAGTTGATATTGCAATAAGATCAAAAACTTAATAGTAAATACCTCCTGTTACAACTCCAGTACTATTGGAAAGGAAATGTCTGAACCTGCTGATATTTCTGATACATTAGGAATATCTTTTAAGATCCTTTCATCTATAGCTATGTATGAACATACTTTCAAAAGCTGGAAGCACAACCAAAGAAATATAAACTAAATTTCAATTCCACCCAGTTATTTCTATAGCTATATTTGTGCCAAGTCTTGCTTGGTAAAGAAACCCTGCATGCAGCAGCATCTGTTGGCACCTGTTACTCCATGGTCAAGAACTTAAGTGAAGTCCCATTCACTGTGTTATTACAATTATATAACAGAATTTTTCAGAGAATAACTTTGCCCTGATAGTTGGCATCACTCACTTGTTTTGACTTTTCTAAACTAGGTAAGAGTCACTACAAGTTACTGTCCTCTTGCTCATACTATCTATAAATAAGCTAGGGAAACTGTGGAAAAGGAAGCTCACCACTTGTTAATTAGAAAACAGTATTGTTTTTGAAAAGCTTTATCAACATTAGACCTCAATTGTTTTGACTTTCCTAAACTAGGTAAGAGTTACTACAAGTTACTGTTCTCTTGCTCATACTATTTATAAATAAGCTAGGGAAACTGTGGAAAAGGAAGCTCACCACTTGTTAGAAATCAGTATTGTTTTTGAAAAGCTTTATCAACATTAGACCTCGTGGCTAAAGCTGAGAAAAATATCCAAAATGCTTTTCTTCAGATATCCATCTAGTTATTGTGTCTTGATGTTGGAAAATAGTAGTAGTAGTAGTGGCATGTGATGCAAGAAAGCAAGTGTATGAGCTTAATCAGCCAAAAAAAAAAAAAAAAAAAAAAAAATCACACCATTCCCTCGAAATGCCTGTCCAGTTCCTCCTTAAATTTATTCAACCTATCAACTTCCACAACGACAGATGGAAGGTTGTTCCAGCAATTAACCACCCACTGACTAAAGGCAAATTTCCGCACATCTATTCTACATCTGTCTTTTCTTTTCTTAATTTGAATTTATGGCCCCTTAGGTTCGTAATCTGAACAAGTGGAAGGATCCCATCAGAATTCAGCGTGCTCAACCCATTCAAGGCCTTATACACCTCAATCAGATCACCTCGCAGGTGCCTAGTCTCCAGCCACTGCAATTTGCAGAACTTAAGCCTCTCCTGGTAAGAGGATCCCTTCATTCCCCTCACCAATCTTGTTGCCGTTCTCTGTACAAGCTCATGTAAATCTACATCCTTCCTAAAATGAGGCCTCCAGACCTGTATGCAGTACTCAAGGCGTGGCCTGACCATTGCCTTATACAGAGGGACAATCACCTCCTTCTCCCTGCTAGCAAAATTCCTATATATCATTGACAAAACCCCATGACCTGCCCTGGCAGCCTGTCTGCATTGCTCAGAAAACTTCATATCTGACTGCACAATTACTCCCAGGTCTTTTTCATTTTCTACCACCTTAAGTGTAGTACCACACAGTTGGTACGTTTCTCTGGGGTTACTTCTACCCATATGCAGTACTTTGCATTTGCCCATCCACTTCTTAGCCTATCTGCCCAAATTATCTAGATCCTGTTGCAGTAGCACACTGCCACCTGCCAACCTTTGTATTATCTGAAAACTTCGACATTAAGCCTGATATACCTTCATCAATATCATTGATAAATATACAAAACAACAGTGGACCTAACACCGAACCCTGTGGGACTCCACTAATAACATTTTTCCAAGAAGAGCAGCACCCATTGATTACCACCCTCTGTCTTCTCCCACTTAACCATCCTTTTATCCATTGTAGCCACTTACCCTTAATACCATTCTGCTCCAATTTGTACAATAGTCTTCCATTCAAAACAGTGTCAAAAGCTTTCCTGAAATCCAAATATATGATATCAAAATTATTTTTTGCATCCAGTTCCTTTGTAACCACATCATAATATCCTATCAAATTTGTCAGAGAAGACTTTCCCAAACCCATCCTCTGTCTGAATTATTACTGCAGTCTTGTCTAGATGATCCTGCAATGCATCTTTAACCAGTGACTCCATTATTTTACCCGGAACAGAAGTTAAACTAACTGGTCTGTAATTACTCGTGTCACCCTTCTATCCCCCTTTGTGAATTGGGGATACATTTGCACATCTCCAGTCCGTGGGAACCTCCCTTGAGTCCAAGGATGCTCTCATAATTATGGCTAAGGGTTTGCTTAGTTGCTTTGCCGCCTCCTTTAATATAACTGGATAGATCCCATCCACTCCAGGTGCTTTTCTTATGTTTAACTTCAACAATTTCTCCTCCACTTTGCTTTCAGTTATTACAAATTTCAAATAAAAAGTGTTTGATACTATGTGGCATTATGTGAGATTCGTCATGCTTGCCATAGATTGGGCCTACAAGCCCACCTCCCAAAATTCATTCACAACTTCTTTGGCTAACAAAACCTTTCATTTTCACATCATGTTTTCCCAAACATATATATGGAAAGGAGGAGTTTCTCAAGGCTCTGGTCCTCCATTTTGCCACTTGTCATTCATTTGGAGAGGACCAGATTCAGACGCCTTCACTGATTGGAGGAATTTCCAATGGTCTCTTCAGTAAAGGCTGTAGTTAGCTGATTTCAGTTGGAGGGAGTTGGATTTTCTCCCGTGAGTTATTCCCCATTTTTCAGTCTGCACAACATCCAAATTGGCCTGCGAACACACAGTTATACAGTACACAATGGAGCAATATGGTCTAGATTGCTGATGCTTCTAAAAACCAAAAACAACATTGAGGCTCTGTTCATGCATGCTCTTTCTAGTAAAAATTAATTTTCTCATTTAATGCATAATTCAAAATATGCATCTAACAGAAAGGCAGCTTCAGAGTACCATAAATAAATTTGACCATTGGATCTAAATCAGCTACCAACTGTAAACTGAAAATAGCTGAAATTCATATATGTCAAAAATAATTATTGCCAGGCCCTGACTTATTATTAAATTCAGCATCAAATTTCTAGTTCTCTTAACTGATAACAAGTTTAACTTTCTGGAATATATAAAATCCAGTCATACTGGCTGCCTAAAGAAACTAAATCTGCTTATAATAATATCTGCTTTATGTTAGGAGTATAGATTAGATCATTACGTGTTTCTATGTTCATACTATAGCTCTAATCAAACCAAAATTAGATTGTGGTGCTCCCATTTATGTTTCATCCAGCATATTGAAATGGCTTGATTCTGTACATCAAATGCTAGTAGTGAACACTGGTTTTAAGTCTTTACACAGAAGCTTATGCACTCTTTTTATGTTTTTACAGACAAACATTACTCCTTATTTATGCTGCAAATATAAGAACCTCCCAAATCATTCGATGTGGCAATGTGACCACTTTGTTCAAAGATGAGCGGAAAAATTTCTATCAAAAGAAAGAATTTGTAAATAAACAAATTGGTATTTGTTTTTTTGTATGCAGGCGTGTCTGGTATTTTCGCTGTAAGGCAATTTTGCCATAAAAGATAAAATAACTGGTTGACAGTTTGGTTTCATTTCTCCATTGACAAATCAACTGCCTTCAGCAGATTTAATGTATTTAAGCTAGTTGACAGTTTGGTTTCTCCACTGACGAAGTTCTTGCAGTACCCCCATTTTTATATTATATAAATCTTAGCCCTCATAATGGTCTATACAGTGACGAGTAGACGTGGTGGTATTAAAATAGTGGATAACAACGATTATGTATATCGACTTGATACAAAATACGGCGCCTCCGTAGCCAGGTGGGAAGGAGCAGCAGTGCGTAGCACACGCTTCTTGATTAGACCGGGGGTTCAAGCTCGTCACCACCAAATACGGAGGATGCAGAAAGGTCAGGGTATGACCAGCGCATATTCCGGAGCAATATGGCCTTAGTTGCTAATGCTCCTAAAAACCAAATAAAAAATAAAACTTTATACAAAATACGGTGATAAAACTTACTAGAAGTGTTAAATAAGAGAGTTTAAAGCCAAATTGCATTCTATACTAGAAAATGATAACATATCATTTTCTAGTATAGTATGGAGTATACTATACTAGAAATATACATCCTTCCCACCTGTCAAAACTAAAAGTTTACCAAGCTATGGCAAATATAAAAGAGGCAGCTACTAATTCACAAGTCTTCGAGAGCATTAATTATCGATTATTTAGCTAATTTAGATAATTTAAAGAAATTTATTGAGTTTCTACAGGGTATAAAATCTGATTACTAATGTTCCATTAATGTTTGTATTTTTAAAAAAATATTCCACTGCAGGGGGGTGGGGAGAATAGATAAATTGCTATTCTAGAGCAGTGGTTCCCATTTGGTGATTTGCAGACCCTATGGGTTTGCAGCGATGATCCATGGGTTTTGCACCAAAAATTCTATGATATGGTCTTCAATTTTTATAAAAACATTTTTTACAAAAATAAATTAGTTGAAAATGTACACATTGTTTACACAGATGACAGATTAGATGGCAGATTAGATCCAGATGACAAAGTCAGTGTTATTAAATACAGTAATGACATAATTCATGTCAGTGGTCAATTTTGAATGCGTATCTCAAAATTTATATAAATTTATATACAGATGGCACTGTGTGCAGAAACTCTACTTATATAACCCTGCAAAATTTTATAATGCTTAGTTTATTGATAATATAGGTTTTTCCTATGATTTTAAATGACATATGTCAGTAGTAAAATGTTTGGTAAGAAATCAGACAAGTCAGTGAATTCAGTGAAATAGAAAATAAATAAATATGTATATATATTTTTTATATTTATATTTATTTTTTATATTTATTATATAAATACAGTGGATTCCAGTTATTTGGGCCACCGGTTAATCGGGGCAGCCATTTATTTGGGGCAAATCTTAAAAAACAGAACCCAATCGAGAAAATAGCCAGGGTTTACTTCGCTTAATTGGGACAATATGCCATTTAACCGGGGCAGGAGACCGCAGCACTACAGATTACCCTACGATTGTTTCTGACCGCAACACGTGTTTCAGTCGAATTTCTGGAAGTCACAACCATAAAAACAATAAAACAATTAGCAGTCGCCTGTTTATTGGGCTTTTCTGTTAGTGCAATCTATCATAAACGGATAGTAAACTCGACCTTATTGAATTTGCGATAATACTGACAGCTGGAATTTTGTGGGTTATTATGGTGAAATGTGTTTACACTTCGGAATCTTCAATCATATAAAAAAATTAATTTTCAGAATCTGCTCTTCATTTCTGTTTTTAAAGCTTTAACTTGTTACTCCATTCTGATTGTGCATATCGTGTTACTTGCAATTTGTGTGTGTCATGTTCTTTGTTATTGATTGCTTATCTTTTTACTGTGTTAAATTTTAACTCCCACCAACAAAAGTCAGTGAACAGAAATGTCAACTAGTTAGTATTTACATATTACAGTACGTATTAATTATTCCGATTATCACATATCATTTAATTTTTTAATTAGTAAGGTAATAAAGGGTAAATTTGTGCTTAATATATCTTTACTTTTATAGCCTGTGGGTAATATTCCTCCTATTTTTGCTAATTAGAATCGCTGTTTAATAGAATTAAAATTCAATTCACAAACGTGATCACAGTGACCGGCGCCTACTACACATCGTATAGTGAACGGTACTTTACTATGGTGAGTCCATCGTAATGTGATTTGATTGTACAGTGAACCAATTGTAAAGCGGGGGTCCATTGTATTTTTAAATATTTACGTGCAACTTCGGATAATTGCGGCAGCTGCTTAATCGGGTCAAAATGCACTAGTCCCGATGTGTCCCAAATAACTGGAATCGACTGTATTTATATAATTAATATAAATATTTATATTTTAAAAAAAATTAGAAATATAAATATTTTAAAATTATAACAGCCATAATGGATCATTGGTTGAAGACTGGAAACATAAGGAGAAACGATGTTGAGAAACATGTTATCAGAAGAAACAAAATCTCTTCAAATTCAACTCAAGGCGACCAAGAAATTAGTAAAATGCATTCAACTGATCAAAATTCTCAAATAGCATAGAAATGTTTAAGATATTGGTATAAAGATGAACATTAAAAAGAGGAAATATAATGAAGATTACATTTAATTTGGTTTTTCATTTCTTGGAGATAATGAGTATGCATGCCAACAATGTGTCATTTGTGGAGAAGTGTTCACAAATAGCAGCTTGAAACTTTCTCTTTTGTCTTGATATTTACAATGAAAACATGAAAACTGTGTTGATGAGCCTATTGATTTTTTAAATGCAAATTGCAAGAATTAAAAACATATATTGATTCATATATTTCTCTCAATAATACAAAAAGCAATTGAAGCTTCATATTTAGTAAGTTACCAAATTGCAAAGGCTTGGGAAGCTCATGCTATTGCAGAAGAATTGATTTTACCAGGTGCAAAAGCAATTGTGAAATGTATATTTGGAGAAGGTCCATTGGAGGTGATACCCTTTACCAGTAGTAGTAGTGCCTCACCGAATACGTGATATGTCTGATGATGTTGAATCAGTTATTGTAGAAAGAGTTAGAAAAAGTGCAATTTATGCTTTGCAGTCAGATGAGACCACTGACATTTATGATCTAGCAGTTTTAATTGTATTTATATGAGTGGAAGAAAATATGCTATTTCTTTAACGGAACATTCAGCTGGTGAAGATGTTTTTAATCTAATTAATTCGTATTTTGAAGAAAAACAAATAAATTGGGCCTTTTGTTGTGGGATTTGCACAGATGGAGCAAAACTGATGACAGAAAAAAATTTGTAGGCTTAGTTACTCGCATAAAAAATATTAATGCAAATATATTATGGACATACCCCAGCATACATAGGTAAACTTTAGCATAGAGACAAATGCCACAAATGAAAATTGTGTTACATGATGCTGTCAAATAGTTAATTTTATAAAATCGAGACCAACTAATGCCTGACTATTTACTGCTTTATGTAAAGAAATGGGCAGTGAGCATGTTACACTTTTAACACAGACACTGATGTTAGGTGGCTTTCCTACAAAATAAATTACAGGTAGTTCTCGACTTTACGAGTTAATTCGTTCCTAGCACACACTCGTAAAGCAGGAATTTATTTCCCATAGACATAAGGTTAAAAATAGGAGTTACGTTCTCAACAATGAAATTAGTTAGCTAATTAGTTTGTTTAAACAATGATTGATTTATCCAAAGAAATGAAAACATAGCCTGTAAAATCAAGCAAATTATAATAATAGAGAAATTATTTACAACTTACTAATGTTAAAGAATGTTTATTCTTCATCATTATCGACTAAATGCACACTTGTCGATCACTCATTATTGGCTTGGCACTCGTTGGTTTGTTGTACAAGGAGTCGCCGTCTTCTTCAGAAATGCTTCAAGGCGTTTGTTTCCAAGATAATCTTCTGTTTTCTTTATAAATTTTACGATTGCATGCCTAAGCATTTTTTAACGGCACACACAAATTGCAACTAACACAATTCACATGGAGTAACAAGTTTACGAAGCTTAAAAAAAGGAACAAAGAGAAGATTTCAGTAAAGGGATTCACATTTCACCATAATAACATAAAAAACCAACACAATTCCAGCTAATCAGTATTTTTGCAAATGCAAGAAGATCGAGTTTACTGCCCATTTATAATTGCTTGCAGTAACAGAAAAGCCCAATAAAATGGAAAGTGCAAATTTGTTTTTATTGTTTTATGGTCGTGAAATGTGCTTTAGAAAATATCACAAAGGCATTTAAAATTGATTCTTATAACGGAAACATATGATAACGATGAAAGTGTAGTGCATTTTAATGATTTGAATTGGTAACTAATACAATTTACAAACCACACTCATGACCTTTTATATGGCCTTAGGGTCACGCTCGTGACCTTAAAAATGACATTTTAGGGAGATAAATAGCTTTGTTATACAGCGAAAATTTCAACTTCCAAGATCTTGAAATGAATTACCAAAAAACAATATGTTATTGGGTTCACATTACGTTATTTTAATGATACGATTGTGTCTCTGAAACTGATTAATATCATAAAGCAGGATACACTGTGTTTTATAGTTATGCCCGGGATTTGGAATGTGGTATTTATGGATGTTTAACATTCATTTTTTGCAATTAATGTTCATATTTTCAATTTTGTTGATACTTTGAAAAAAAAAAACTCTTAAACCTGAGAACTCTTAAAGTGAGAACTGCCTGTATTCATTTATTTTAGTTGAGCAGTGGCACGTTATCCTATAGACAAAAAATACATCTGCCTAGGGGGCCCCAAAATCAGTTTCGACAACTCATTGCTATTTCTTACTAATATTTTTAAACGATTTTTATCAGAAACGAAACTTTCTACCTGCCAAGGTCAATGAACTTTACTTGAAGATTAATTCGAAAATTTTTTTTTTTTTCAAAAATGATTCTACTGATTTTGATGAAATTTTATATTTAGTTCTTATGTCAATTTGTTTGTTTTGTCATCACAATAAAATGAAATTGAAAATGTTCTTTATTAGTTTTTTCTTCAGGTGGGCCCCCCAAATTCCATTTTGCCTTGGGTCACATCAAGGTATAATGTGACACTGTAGTTGAGACAAGAGTCCTTTTCATTTTACTAGGTGTACAACAGATAACACATGGCTAGCTACAAACATTAGCATATTTAGCAGATATCTTTTCAAAAATAAACAAACTTAATCTACCATACCAGATTCAAATACAACACTTTTCAATGTTGAAGACAAGGTTGAATGTATGATAAAGAAATTAAAATTTTGGAACAACACAATTGGGTGCCTCCGTAGCCAGGTGGGAAGGAGCAACAGTGCGTAGCACACGCTTCTTGATTAGACCGGGATTCAAGCCCGTCGCCACCAAATACGGAGGATGCGGAAAGGTCAGGGAATGACCACCGCATATTCCTGGAGCAATATGGTCTTAGTTGCTAATGCTCCTAAAAACCAAACAACAAACAAACAAACAAACAACACAATTGAGACAAGTACCAAGTGCTTTAGCTCGTTATATAATTGTTTGACAGAAAATTAACCAAATTTGAACCAAATTGTCAGTTCTGTTTATAATCATCTCAAATTTTTAGAGTGACTTTTAGAGAATATTTTACCCAAATTTCTAAAAAATTAAATTGGATTTGTAATCCATTCAATGAATACTCGTTGTTGACTGATGACTTAACTATGGATGAAAAAGGAAACCTTACTGATATTTCAACCAATTTTGGACTGCAAACATTATTCAAGATTAAAAACCTTATCAATTTTTGGCTTGGATTAAAAAATGATTATTCATCACATAGCAACAAAGCTTGTAAAATCCTCTTCCCATTTTCCACCACTACATTTATGTGCGAGAGAGCATTTTCAACTTATACCTCCTTAAAATCTAAATACTGCAACAAGTTTGTTGTGGTATTTAGATTTTTTCTTCTGTTGAACTAAATATTGCTGCACTTTGTTCAATTAAACAAGCCCAGGCATGTCATTAAGTTTATTATTTATTTGTTTTTTAATTATTAATATTATGTTATGCATTATTAACAATTATTGTAACTTATTTCTTTATATATTGTAGATTACAATTTATATGTAATGTTAGAAATTTATGAAATAAATGTTTTTTTCCATAATATATTTATTTTTAATTCTTAAAAAAAAGACCCAATGTTACATATTGGTTATTATTATTTTATTATTATATATATTAATGTTCTAAATTTTAGCAATGAAACGAAGCAATTTTTCAGAAAGAAACAGTAGTTATTTTCAGCACTTATTAATATAATTCTAAAATTACTTTAGAGAATATTAGTTTGCCTAGGGTGTTTGCAATATAAAGTTTGTGTTCAAAAGAGTTCACAAAACAAAAAAGGTTGGGAACTGCAGTTAGCATTAGCATTAGTAGAGGCATACGATACAAGAAAGCAAGCTTGTGCAGCATCACCCAAAAAAAAAAAAAAAAAAAAAAACCACCCATTTCACCCCTCCATTCATTTCAAGTGCCTGTCCAACTCAGCCTTAAATTTATATAGGCTATCAATTTCCACAACAAAAGACTTCCATCTTTTGTTGTGGAACTTGATAGCCTAGAAGTTCTAGAGTATTGTAACATCACCGATTAAAGACTGCATACATATAGAATACATGTAATTAAAATGTTTTGTATGGCTATTCATGTACATGCACTTCCATATTTTGGAAACTGCTCCAGTTCTGTATATAATCAGTATCTAATTAGCATTAGTTGAAGCACATGATGCAAGAAAGCAAGATTATACAGCATCAGCCAAAAAAAAAAAAAAAAATTCCCATTTCACCCATCCGGTCACTCCAAATGTTTGTCTAGTTCAGCCTTAAATTTTTTTAAACTATCAACTTCCAATACAACAGATGGAAGTCTGTTCCAGCAATCAACTACCCGCTGGCTAAAGGCGAACTTCCGCGTATCTATTCTACAACTGTCTTTCCTCAGTTTGAATCTATGCCCCCTCAGGTTCTTAATCTGAGCAAGTGGAAGTATCCCATCAGCATTGAGCATGCTCAAACCATTCAAGACCTTATACACCTTGATCAGATCACCTCGCAGGTGCCTAGTCTCCAGATGCTGCAACTTGCAGAACTGAAGCCTTTCTTCATAAGCACACCCCTTTGTTCTTCTCACCAATCTTTTTGTCCTTTGTACTTGTTCTAGCAACTCTACATCCTTCCTATAATGAGGCCTCCAGACCTGTATACAGTACTCAAAGTGTGGCCTTAGCATTGCCTTATACAAAGGGATAATCACCTCCTTGTCTCTGCTAGAAAAATTCCTATATATCATTGACAAAACTCCATGACCTCCTCTGGCAGCCCATCTGCACTAGTCAGAGAACTTCATATTTGACTGCACAATTACCCCCAGGTAATTGCCTAGGGGTAATTACCTGGGGCCTAACTTTTCTAGATCCTGTAATAGTAGCATACTGTCTTTTCTGTCATTAACAACCCTGCTAATCTTTGTATCATCTGAAAACTTGGACGTTCAGCCTGATATACCTTCATCAGTATCATTGATAAATACACAAAACAACAAAGGGGCCAGCACTGAACCCTGAGGGACTCCACTAATAACATTAGTCCATGAGGGGCAGTGTCCAGTTATTACCACTCTCTGCCATCTCCCACTCAACCATCCCATTTTAGTAAGGGCAAGTTACATTGCAGTAACTTGCCCTTAATGCCATACCGCTTCAATTTGTACAGCAGTCTTCCATATGCAACAGTATCAAAAGCTTTCCTGAAATTCAAGTATATGATATCAAAATTATTTTTTGCATCCAGTACCTTTGTACTGGATGCAAAAACACATTGAAGTATCCAATCAAATTGGTCAGACAAGACTTCCCCTTAACAAACCCATGTTGTCTGAACTATTACTGCTGTCTTGTCTAGGTGATCCTGTATCACCTCTTTAGCCAGTGACTCCATTACTTTCCCCAGAACAGAAGTTAAACTAACAGGTCTATAATTATTTGTGCACCCTTTGAACCCCCTTTGTGAATTGGGGATACATTTGCATATCTCCAGTCCATGGGGACCTCCCCTGACTCTAAGGTTGCTCTCCTAATTATGGCTAATTATGGCTTTGCTTCCTTCCCTTGTTTTTTTTTTTTTTTTTAATGCAAACCCCAAACACGAGAGGTATTAGTCCTTGTTTCCTCCTTCATTATAACTGGATAGATTCCATCTGCCCCAGGTGCCTTTTTCATGTTTAACTTCAATTATTTCTCCTCCACTTTGCTCTCAGTTATTACAAAATCACTTAGCTCCCTGTTAGAGTTTGATAAACTTCTGCCATTTCTCTCCTTGAATAACTCCTCATGTGTGAATGTAAATGCAAAATACTCATTCAGTTTGTCGGCTACTTGGGCAGGACAGGATCATCAATAGTTGAACCATCTATGTTAAGTGGACCAATCTGATTCATCCCCTTCTTTCTAGAGTTTACATAAGTAAAGAACTCTTTGCTGTTTTTCTTTGTGTCCTTTGCCAAAGATTTCCCGTAATCTGCCTTCGCCTGCCTAACCTCCTTTGTGACTTGATTACAGTCTAGCTTATATCTGCCGCAAGCTTCTGTGTCACTTGATAATTTATATGCATTTTTCTTTTCTGTCACAAGCTCATTAATTCATCCGACATCCATTTAGGCCTGAACCTTGAACAGTATTTCTTGGTATGAAAAGGCTAGTAACCTCCAAGATTAAGTCCCTGAAGGCTTTCCATTTAGAATTCACCATTGGTAACATCATCAGTTGATCACACTGTCCTTTTCCCACTTTATATGGGGTCGGCATTCAATGTTCCCAATTCACACTTTACATCCTCTTCTTCTCCTCTAGTTGGATTAACTTCTTAACCAGAACACAACTATTGGCATAGTTTTTACGACCAAATGCCCTTCCTGACATCAACCCTCACCATTTATCTGAGCTTGGGATTTAAGCTGCTGATCTACTAAACCTGCTGCAGCCATATAAATGGAATAGCTCTTATTCAGTGATAAAGCTTCCTCATGATGTCACAATTTAATAATTTTACGCAATTTATGCCGAATTTCTAGTCACCACTGAACAAGCAGGTACATTCTATACAGTGTGATCAGTTGATCACACTGTACAGAATTTAAAAACTTTCTGAGACCACTGTAGTCACCTTTATGAAAACAAAAACCCTTTCCTTTACCCTTGATGGTAGTTACATCTTTAAATAAATCCCAAATCAGTACACTGTGATCACTGTCACCTAGTGGTTCCTTTATCTGCAAATTCTTAATGCATGAATAATCACTGCCGATAATCAGATCAAGGGTATTACTCCCTCTGGTTGCCCCTTTAAACATGTTGCTGTAGAAAACAATCCTCCAATAAATCCACAAAAATCTTTCTATTGTGCAAGTGACCAACCCACAAGCTACAGTCATTATCTGAAAGTTAAAATCCCCCATTACAAGATATTCTGATTTACTGGCCCATTCTATTTCTCTGCACAACTGTTCATTGTACACATCAGAGTCATTAGACCTATAACATACTCCTACTCTCATTTTCCCTTTCCCAGTGTTTTTGTTTCACCAAACAGATGCAACATTGCACTCTCCACTCGTATCAACTAGATGCACTTCTTTAGATTTTGTGTTTCTTAAATAGCATAATCCTCCTCCCTTCCTACCCTGTCTGTCCTTTCTATTCACATTATGCTACCCAAATTCCAATTCTGCACTGCTTATATCTGTGTGACACCACGTTGCTGATATCAGAACAATATCTGCCTTTGGTGTCTTGATCAGCACTTCAAATTCGTTAATTTTATTTACTATACTTCTAGCATTATTGGACATGCAAGTATACATGCACTTGTTCTTACTCTTAGTTTCCTTAACACTCACGTGCATGTATTTACTTGTTTCATGATGACTTCCAGCAGCTCTTGAAGTCCCCAGCATCTTGCTCTCTAGGCTTCTGCTCATTACAATAGGGCGCCTCCATAGCCAGGTGGGAAGGAGCAGCAGTGCGTAGCACACGCTTCTTGATTAGACCGGGGTTCGAGCCCCTCACCACCAAATACAGAGGATGCGGAAATGTCAGGGAATGACCACCGCATATCCCGGAGCAATATGGCCTTAGTTGCTAATGCTCCTAAAAACCAAATAACAAATAACAATCATTACAATAGGAGTGCAAGAATTACTTTAGTCTCTGCCTGTGGCTACCGTTAATCTTTTAATCTGTGAATCACCCCAATCTAGCAGTTTTCCCACCCACATTTGCTTGATAGCATCAGCAAATACAGCAATACCTCGCTTAGCATGGCTTCACATAGCACAGGTTTCACTATAACACGGTTTTCAATTAAGTTTTAGTCAAAAATTTACGGTACATATTAAATCTCATTCAGTAGCCTAGACAAGTACATATATGCTGCAATGCCAACTCTATTGTCTCACATGCACATATGACATAGCTCCCCTCAGGCTGTCACCGGCAACGTGCAGCATTATTCAGTATTCGTAATTCCATCCTGACAAGACAACATGATAGCTTTTCATTTCACAATTTATTTTTTAGCCCTTTAAATACAATCAAAAATATATTTGTATCTTGGCTAGCAATCACTGCCAACAACATGCATTCTGTTTGGCAGCATGTTTTGTCCCATTTGGCAAATTATTTCACTGGTTTTGAATCACGAATTCAGAAAATTGCCGAAGACATTGTGAAAATCGGAAGAGACCTGGGATTTGAAACTTTTTGACACTGACAATGTACGTGGCTGCATTGACTCACGTGCAAATGACTTAGATGATGCAACTCCCCTTGAAATTGATAGAGCAAACTGCATATGAAGAAGAGGAAAACAATTCCGAAGTGGAAAGAATTTTCAACATATGAATTGGAGAAAGTTTTTCGGGGGGGGGGGGGGTTGACTTGGCCTGCATGGCGATTATGAATGGAGATTGAGATGTTGAATCTCGTTATATTTTTGACAACAGAAAAATTAACCAGAACACGATTAACGCAAATAAATTTATGATACGCATATATCAAGATACAGCAAATTTTACAAGATGGGTTTTGATGATACAAAGACTTGTACGCCGAGAAAAAGAAGAGATGACTTTATTATTGAAATACCTAAATAAACAATAAAGCTTTTTTTTTTTTTTTTCATCTCTAATGATGTTTTAATAAAATTTTTGCAATATTTTTAATTTCAAATCCTTTTAATTGGCTATCAACCGCAAATTGTTTATAGATTTATTATAACTTGTTTATAGACTGTTTCTCTGGTACGCATTCAGTTAAAACCCAATTCAAGTTACGAGGGAATATAAATTCAAGTTACGGGGGGAAATGTTTAGATTGGACTGCAGGAAGTTTTATTTTAGCCAGCGAGTTATAAATTACTGGAATAAGTTGCCTTCATGGGTGGTAGAGGCCGAAAGTTAGGGGAAATTCAAAGGTCATCTGGATAGTACTTTCGGGTAAGGGAAGTGCATAGGATGATAGGTTTAATTTCCTTTTTATTTATATTTTATTTTTTTTTTTTTTTTTAGTTATTAATTATTATTATTTAGTTATTTATTTATTTATTTTTTGTTTTTATCATTGTTTTTTTTTTTTCGGATTTTTTTTTTTTGGCTGGTGCAGCACAAGCCATAGGCTTTCTTGCACCATGCGGCCATTACTAATACTAATACTAACCCATTATAATTATACCTCAATCAGCCCGGTTTCACATAACACGGAACAGTTTCGGTACCAATTATAAGTGCTATGCGGGATGTTGCTGTATTCTTGCACCCTTTCTATTTAAGTGTATCCCATCCCTGTAGAAGCAATCTCTCCTGTTAGCAAGCACAGACCACGCTAAAAAAAAATTCTGCCCCATGAGCCTTGCACAATCTCTCCAGGACTGAATTGATCGACAAGGCTCTCATCATATACTTCCTCCTATCATGTCTGGTCAGAATTGCAGACACTCAAATTTAACCCTAACTTGTGACTTTTGTCCAGCATTGACCTGTACTTGTTAAGTAAATCTGCAGATCTCTTACTCTTAAGGTCATTAGTGTCAACACGTACAACAGTATCACCATTTGTGCCCTTAAAAGATGATATCTCCCTTACAATGTCATCAACTTTTCCCTCTGGTAGACATACCCTGGTCCTGTTCCACGTATCCTTTTTGCATAATATATTCCCCGTCTCCCTGACAATAACTAGTTTCTGTGGACCAGCACATTCTGCCTTGGAGATTGCCTCTATATTGCCTGATGCACAGGAGTGAGCTCTGGCGTTGAGTTGGGCAGCTGAGAGCTTGATTGGTCCCTTGTATTAAATTTCTTTGAGAGCATTTATCCTATATCTCAAACTCCCATAGACGCCCATCATAACACTGAGTTGGTGCCTAATTTCTTCACAGTCTCTACACCTAGCACACACAGACATCCTCCTTGGCTAGATCATGTCCTGTTCTAGACAAGTCTGCAAACATTTTACATTTCACGCATTGTTTTAGACTGTGATGCATTGGAGAATCGTCCCCTTTCGGTTCTCCCATGAACCACAGCACTCTGGCTATTCTATGAACGCTTCTTTGTTGCTCTAGTCTGGGTCATGATTTCATTAAATGTAATTTAATTAACAATGAACTTTAATAAGATTAATAAATTTTACTGATTAATTGATAATACTGTACTAATCTAACAGATTTCTAATACAGTGCTACATTTTTCGTTATCTAGTTTTACATTAAACCTTACACTATTGCATATCATATAACAATGGCTGCAAGTTACGAATGTAAAATCTACAGACAACTAAGTATTAACTTCTAAAATCGCTATCTAAATTCAAAAATAAACCACAGAGCTTGGCTAGAACTATAAAGCTACCGATAGAAAATAATTTAATATAACAATTAAGTCAATAAAATAACTAAATATAAATGAAAACTTAGTGTTTGCCGAAGCTGCAAAAATCTGTGTCAACGTGGTAATAACCTTGTACCCATTTATTTAATGATCAGAAAGTGCTTCATAATCAATAGCCCATGAACTGGCCTTGTTTATGACTTCATTTTTGCTTTCCACAACAATAACAACAAAATTGCTAGATTTTAAGACAGTTTCAACAAATCATTGAATGCAGGTCTATGGAACTTTTATTGGAATTTTGTTAGTCTGTGAATCA
The DNA here is from genome assembly GCF_048544385.1 of Mastigoproctus giganteus. Lineage (NCBI taxonomy): Eukaryota > Metazoa > Arthropoda > Arachnida > Uropygi > Thelyphonidae > Mastigoproctus > Mastigoproctus giganteus. The sequence goes on along the minus strand of NC_143579.1, from coordinate 219,733,717 downwards.
AGTTTTGGAATCTTCTAAATGAAACTCTGAGAGACATTGTGTATCAGTTTAGCAGCTTGTCAGTTTTAGTATTAGTAGTTGCAAATGATGCCAGAAAGCAGACTTTTACAGCATCAGAAAGAAAAAAAAAATTTTTTTGTTACACATTTAAAATTTTAATCATTGAAGTGTATCTCATTGTAAACCATTCTGACTTTTTGTACTCTTTTCTTTCTCACCATTTTTATTTATTTTATTTTATTTTATATATCAAGGTATGCTAATCGAGCAAAAAACATAAAGAATCGTCCACGGGTAAATGAAGATCCTAAGGATGCACTTTTGAAAGAATTTCAACAAGAAATTGCACGGTGAGTTATACATTGAATTCAGCTGTAACATGTAAACTAATAGCACTAGACTTGCTGAAAATTTGATAGTGTGTAAGGATTAATTATTATAACAACTGCTAGCCAAAAATAAAATGAATTTATCACTTCTCTAATTACAGTGAACATTTTTGTAAACCTATGCTGAATGTTACAGCTAAATAGTTTATAAAATGTAATTTTAATGCATTATTTTTAGTAAATTTATCAACGTGTTTATGGCTTACATTTATCACAGAAAAGAATTTAAGGCTATTTGGGGAAAAAACACAATAATATGCCACAAAACTAATGAGGCAAATTGGTGCTTCGGTTAGGATTTATACCTTTTTATGATTTTATTTTTTTTTTGAATATTAGAATATCTTGGTATTCAGTTAGCATAATTGCACCCTGCAAAGTAGAAAAAATCCTGATCATAGCATCAGTTTGTCTCATAATAGTTCTGAAAATAACCATGTGTGCATATCTTTATAGTAAAGAAAAGACTTCCTTGACTTATTTTATAAGCACACCAGTAATGTATTTTCGTATGTTATCCTGCAAGCAACTAATGTATTGCATGATAAATGTCCTTTGGAATGTATATATTTACCATTGGGTGGTTAAAGTTACTGCTAATATTTAAAATATGTAAAGTTTTTAATCATACCATATGTTCTTTGCTTGATTGTTCATCAAGCTCTCAACTGCCCAACTCAATTCCAGAGCTCACTCTTTTGGACATCAGACAACACAGTGGCACTCTTCAAAGCAGAAGGCACTGGTCCCACAGGAGCTAGTTATTGTAGACGACTCTATTGTCAGGGAGACTGGAAATATATTGTGCAAAAAGGATAGGTGGAATAAGACCAGGGTATGGCTGCCAGGGGCAAAAGTTGATGACATTGTAGAGCGCGTATCATCTTTTAAGAGCACAAAAGGTGATATTGTTGTACATGTTGGCACTGACATCGAGAGTAAGAGATCTGTGGATTACTTGACACGTACAAATCAATGTTGAAAAAAGTCGTGAATTAGGGATAAATTTGAAGGTTCTGCAATTCTGCCCAGACACGATAGGAGGGAGTATATGATGAGAGCTTTATCAATCAATTTGGACCTGGAGAGATTGTGCAAGGCTCACGGGGTAGAATTTTTCTCACTGTGGTCTGTGCTTGTTAACAGGAGACACTGCTTCTACAGGAATAGAATAGAATACACTTAAATAGAAAGGGTGCAGGAATATTTGCTGATGCTATTAGGGCAGTGTTAGGTGGGTCGGAAAACTGCTAGCTTGAGGGGGGGGGATTCACAGACTAATAGATTAGCAGTAGCCACAGGCAGAGGTGAAAATAATTCTTGCATTGCTCCTATTGGAATGAGCAGCATCCTGGAAAACAAGTTGCTGAGGATTTCAAGAACTGATGGAAATTATCATGGAATAAGTAAATATATGGGCTGCATTAGGGCAACTAAGAGTAAGCACAGGTGCATGTATACTTTCATGAACACAGTAAATAAATTTGATGATTTTGAAGTGCTGGTGAAGACATCAAAGGTGGATATTATTGACGGATATCAGAGACGTGGTGTCACAGATGTAAGGAATGCAGAATTTGAATCTAGGGAGTACAGTGTGTACAGAAAGGAAGGTCGGAAGGGAGGAGGGGTTATATTATTAGATAAGAAACATATAAATTATGAGAAATAGAATGGACCAGTAAACCAGAATGTCTTATAATGGGGAATTTTAACTTCCCAGATATTGCTTGAAACTTGTGGGTTGGTCACTTGCACACTAGCCAGGCCAGACTTTTGTGGGTTTATTGGATAAATGTTTTCTACAGCAGCAGCATGCTTGAGAGGCAACCAGAGGGAGTTATACTCTTGATCTGATTATCAGCAGTGATTATTCATGCATTAAGGATCTGCAGATAAAGGAACCACTTGGTTGCAGTGATCACAGTATACTGATGTGGGATTTACTTAAAGATGTTACTACCATCAGGAGTAAAGGGAAGAGTTTTTGATTTGGTAAAGGTGACTACAGTGGTTTCAGACAATTTTTAAATTCTATACAGTGGGATCAACTGATGATGTTACCAACTAAGAAATACTGTTCAAAGTTTAGGACTAAATGGATATCAGATGAACTAATGAGACTTGGGTAAGAGAAGAAAAATGCATGAGATGCATATAAATTATCAGGAGACACAGATACTTATGGTAAATATAAAATAGTCTGTAATAAAGTCACAAAGAAAGTTTGGCAAGCAAAGGCAGCTTATGAGAAATCTTTGGCAAAGGATGTGAAGAAAAACAGCAAGGACTTCTTTACTTATGTAAACTCTAGAAGGAAGGGGATGAATCACATTGGTCCACTTGATATCAATGGTTCGACTATGGATGATCCTGCACATATAGCTGGCAAACAGAATGAGTATTTTGCATGTACATTCACATATGAGGAGTTATTTAGGGAGGGGAATGCCAAACATTTGTCAAACTGTAACAGAGAGCTAAAGGATTTTGTAATAACTGAAAGCAAATTGGAGCAGAAATTGTTGAAGTTAAACATAAGAGAGGCATAGATCCCATCCACCCCAGGTGCCTGGGGTGGATGGGATCTATCCAGTTATATTAAAGGAGGCAGCAAAGGAAGTAAGTAAACCCCTTAGCCATAATTATGAAAGCTTCCTTGGACTCAGGGGAGGTCCCCATCGACTGGAGATGTGCAAATGTGTCCCCAATTTACAAAGGGGAATCAAAGGGTGACACGAGTAATTACAGACCTGTTAGTTTAACTTCTGTTCAGGGGAAAATAATGGAGTCACTGGTTAAAGAATGAATGCAGGATCATCTAGACAAGACTGCAGTTATAGCTGAGACACAGCATGGTTTTGTTAAGGGGAAGTCTCGTCTAACAGATTTGACTGGATACTATGATGTGGTCACAAAGGAACTGGATGCAAAAAAATAATTTTGATATCATATAATTGGATTTCAGTAAAGCTTTTGACACTGTTGCACATGGAAAACTACTGTACAAGTTGGAACAGTATGGCATTAAAGGCAAATTGCTGCTATGGATAAAGGGATGGTTGATTAGGAAAAAACAGAGAATGGTAATCAGTGGACACTGCTCTTCATGGGCTAATGTATTAGTGGTGTTTTTCAGGATTCTGTGTTGGACCCATTATTGTTTTCTGTATTTATCAATGATATTGATGAAGGTATATCAGGGTTAATGTCTAAGTTTGCAGACACTACTACAAGAGGATCTAGAAAAGTTGAGAAGATGGGCTGAAAGGTGGCAACTGAAATTTAACATTGACAAATGGAAAGGACTGCATATATTTAGCAGTAAAATGGAAAGTACTACATATATTTAGCAGTAACCCCAGAGTAACATACCAACTGGGTAGTGTTACACTCAGGTTAGTGGAGAATGAGGCGCCTCCATAGCCAGGTGGGCAGGAGCAGCAGTGCGTAGCACATGTTTCTTGATTAGACCGGGGTTCAAGCCCGTGAGCCACCAAATATGGAGGATGCAGAAAGGTCAGGGAATGACCACTGCATATCCCCGGAGCAATATGGCCTTAGTTGCTAATGCTCCTAAAAACCAAACAGCAAACAACAACAACAACAACAGTGGAAAATGAAAGAGCCCTCGGAGTAATTGTGCAGTCATATATGAAGTTTTCTGAGCAGTGCAAACAGACTGCAAAAGTAGCTCATTGTGTTTTGTCAATGATATACAGGAATTTTGCTAGCAGGGATAAGGGTGTGATTGTCCTCTTGTATAAGGCAATGGTCAGGCCACACCGTGAGTACTGCATACAGCTCTGGAGACCTCACGTTAGGAAGGATGGAGAGCTGCTGGAATGAGTACAGAGAAGGCAACAAGATTGGTGAGTGGAACAAAGGGTTGCTGTTAAATTCTGCAAATTGCAGCATCTAGATGCTAGGAACCTGCAAGGTGATCTAATTGAGGTGTATAAGGCCTTGAATGGTGTGAGCAAGCTTAATGCTGATGGGATTCTTTCTCTTGCTCAGATTACTCACTTGAATGAACATAAATTAAAATTGAGGAAAGACAATTGTAGAATACACATGCAAAAATTTGCCTTTAGCCAGCGGGCAGTTGATAGTTGGAACAAACTACCATCTGTAGTAGTGGAAATAAGTTCAATGCAGAACTAGCAGATACTTGAGTTAATGGTTGGGTTAAATGGAAAGGGATTTTTTTTTTTTTTTTTTTTGGCTGATGCTATATAAGCCTGCTTTCTTACATCACAACTAATAACGTTTGACCATAGAACATCTGTAGAGTTTGACCAGACAAAAACCTTAAAGGGGTTCTTCTCCATGACAATGCATGACCCCACACCACTCTGTGCACGATGGAGGCCATTTTAAAACTGGGGATGCACTGTTCTTCCTTACCTATCTCGTAGCCCGCATCTTGCACCTTCCGACGATAACCTCTTCAGCCCGCTGAAGGATGCACTCCATGGAACCTGTTTTGCGGACGACAACCAGATCAAGCACAGTGTTTGTGAAGCCCTGCAGAGCAAAAGTAAGAACTTTTACAGGATTGGAATACAGCATCTAATTAGAGATTGTAGAAGTGCATTGAAAACAATGGTGACTTTGTGAAAAATTAGGAGGCATTACTTTTGTACTGCTCCTCGTAATAGGAGGTGTGGGCATAAAATAACAAGTGATATCACACAAGTGCTTTATTGAACAAAATTATTAATTACACAACTTAAAAGTAATCACTTCAAAGTAATTTCTCTGAGCAGCTACATAGCACTTCATGCATTCCTGCAGTGCTTGAGAGCATCTCTGTAAATCATTTTTTGTGAACTTTGAGAAACTGCCATTTTTTTTAAAGGTGTCTTTGGCAGGACTGTACTTACACTTCTCTGGGCCTGAGGTGCTAAGCTCTTATGGGGGGGGGGGGCCTTTAAAGATACCAGTGGTCCAGAGTCCAAAAAGAAAAAACTTGTATATATAAATATATATGCAAGTTTGTTTTTTAAAAATAAAAAACAATTATTTTTATTAATCTGTTTAGACACAAATGTTGCAATGCAAAGATCGCTTTAAAAATTTGAGATTACAGAGGCCATGCGAGGCCCCGAGGCCAGCACCTCATGCGCCTGTTTATAAGTTTGGCCTTGGTGTTTGGTTGAGTGCTACATTTGAGTGAATTTTTTAGTTTTGTAAACTGAAAAAAAAAAAAAAAAAAAACAGAGAGTGAGATCAGATGATTACAGAGCATGATCATGGACAGAACTCTGTCCAATGTCTGTGTGCAGGCATGTTGTCTTGATACAGAATTCAACCTTTCTCCCATAATTCCATTCTCCTTTTTTTAGAATTCAGTCTCAATTTTGCTAAGAGTTGAATATAATATCTCTAATTCATTATTTAATGAGGTGGTATGTACTCATGATCACTCCTTTCACATTGAAGAAAAAAAGTATTTGTCTTGATCTTCAGATTTGACATTCATTCTTTCTTTGGTCTTGGAAATTAGATTGCATCAATTGTTCTTTGGTTTCCAGCTAGTATTGGGAGATCCAGTGTCATTGTAGGTGGCCACATTACTCAGAAAGTTTGGATATTCAGTTTTTTCCAAAATGTCATATCAGTACACATTTGTTTTTTGATTTATTTTTGATCTTCACTGAAATTTTCTTGCATTATTTTGATATAGACTTTTCTTGTGTTCAAATCACTTGATAAAATTTGCTTTACTGTTTCCTTCCCAACATATAATGCCTTTGCTGTCATTCTGTTGCTGATTACAGAGAGCATGAAACAACAGTCATTTCACATGTCTCCTGAATTTTCATTTTTACTAATAGCTGACTCGTTCATTATCTTCCACCTCTTTTCATGATTAAAACTTTTTTGTCTTGCAATTTCACAGTACCCACACAAACCTTCATTACAAAAAAAAGCACCATAACTGTATATTATCATTCTGATACAACCACAAAAATGTTCAAGGTTAATTATCATGCCTACAGTTGCTAGAAACAGGACCCATTTTTGGAAATATGTGTACAGGCTCATTATTTAGTGGCCACACCTTATAGGGCAGCAATTTTTTTTTTTTTGTTTTATTATAAAAATAATCTAGGTTTTTAAAACATTATATTAAGCCCCATAACATTTCCTTGTAATATTAAAGTGATAAATTGTTCTGTGTACTAACTGGTTATTACTATTTTATTTATAAATAAAAATGATTATTGATTCTTTTCAGCCTCAAATCTCAGTTGGCTACCAAACTGGGCAAAAGGAAAAAGAAAAAGCTAACAAAAGAATTAATAAATAATAGTATTGAGGGTGAAGACATTGAAGAAGATATTGATTCTCAAGCTGAGGAAGAATTCTTTAAAGAACAAGAATCTCAATTATTAGAAGAACAGAAAGCAGTTTTGAATGATCAAAATCTGATTGCTGAAGTAGGATTTATCTTATATATAAAACCATTTATAGTTTTTTTTTTTTTTTTTTTTTTCAAAAGTATGTGCAAAAAACTTTTGGACATATTTTCAGATCTCAAATAAATATTTAAAAAGTTATATAAACATGTGTCTGATTCTGAAACAAAGCTATAGCTGTTTGAAATTTAAAAAAATAGTTATGAGGTTTTGATTGGTAAAAAATAATAAAATAATGAAAAAGTAAATAAGAATAAGCAGACACATACCTAAAGTAAATAAGCTAAAGTAAATAAGCAGACACATACCTAGTATGAATAAACATTTTACTAGGTAGTCTTGTTATTATTAATTTATTATTTTTACCATTCAGAACTCATGGCCATTTTTTAAATTTAAAGTTCCATAGCTTCAGAACTATTCAGAATCATTTATATATTTATGCTACTATTTTTTTTTTTTTTTTTGACTCTGGAAGAATACATGACAGAATTGCACTCAGTGATCACGAATTATAACCACCTAACTAATACCATGTTGGACCACCATTCACATGGATAACTGCTAGATGTGTGACGATGTCCAAAGGGATCTGCAGCCATGCTTCAGAGGCTTTCCACAATGTCAGCATAGATGACAGTTGCATGTGTCCATATTAGCATTAGCAGAGGCATATGATGCAAGAAAGCAAGCTTCATCATCAGCATCTTCATCATCTTCATCTTCATCATCTGCAGCATCAGCCAAAAAAAAAACACTCCCATTTTACCTCTCCGTTCATTTCAAATACCTGTCCAGCTCAGCCTTAAATTTATTTAGGCTATCAACTTCCACAGCAAAAGATGGAAGTGTGTTCCACCAACCAAATACCCGCTGGCTACAGGCAAACTTCCGCACATCTATCTGCACATATATGCCTCACTCTCATTCCAAAACATTCCACAGGTGTTCGACTGGATTGAGGTCAGGCAAATTTGGAGGCCAATCAAGGTGAGTGATATCTTCACTGTGTTCCTTGAAGCACATGTGCACAATGTGGGCCTAATTACATGGCACATTATTGTATTGAAAGGTCCCATTTCTGTTTGGGATCTTCTAACAGCTGAAAGTTGACCCCAGAAAAATGTTGGTCTGTTTGCACCAGGGGTCCTAATTCTTGCCAACAAAACATGCTCTGGATTAAGCAACTACTGCTGCCTGCCTGGATAGTGGGCACCATGCACAATGGGTCTGTGGACTTGAACCACACACACACACACACACACACACACACACACAAAAAGGCATCCATCAGCATGTTGCTCACCAGGTATTTAGACTCATCTGACCAGCACACTCATTTCCAGTCCTCCAGTGTCCAAATAGCATGTTGTTTACACCACAGCATTCGCCGTCGATGATGATTAGTGGTGAGAAGAAGGTGTCTCTTAGGTGGTGTATTGTGTAACCCCGCATGTCTGGGTGTGCATTGCATTGTCATTTGGGATATTGTTCCTGCATTCCCCATATTGTATTGTAATGTCAGCTGTCACACAGTGGCCTGCTGTTGAACCTCAACATGCTGCACCTTTCATTGACTGTGAACATCATCCACCTTGCGTAATCATTGACAGTTCTTCTGTCAGTGGAAGTGGTTTGACCTGTTCAGTATTATTCTTTGTACATCTTGACCACAGTGGGCTGTGAGCAACTGAGAAGATATGCCATTTCCAATATGGAAGCACCAAATGCACGAGCTCCCACAGTCATGCTTTCTTGAAACTCCATGATATCTTTACTACTTGCCATACCTGCTACTTTATTTCTTTGACTTGTCCAACCAGTTGCAAATTACCACTGCTCTAGCATATGAAGCTGTTTGGCTTTTTATACTGCGAGCTGTGTAGCATAGTCCATCACTGATGGGGTGGTCATAATTCAGTGGTCACTGAGTGCATGTTCATATACATTTGAAACAGCTTATAGTAATAGGAAGATTTTACTTTTTTAAAAATTATTTTATTATTTTTTGCATGTGCATTTTAACATTAAGTAGCATCTTTAAACAAGCTATGTAATGCATGAATACTTTTGAAATTTCAAGGATTTTTCGAGTATATAACTCTTCTACTTAATTTGAATTTCTGTTCCATCATTCCAACAAAATTATGAAAATTTCCTTTCCCAGAGCCAAATAAGATCCCCAATTAAATCTCCTAAGGTACCTAATTATTTTAGCCCTTTTATTGAAAGCCTTTCTTTACATGGGCACTCTCTTGAAAATCTTGCCACACATGCATATTTCTTCGAACATGTCCAAATGCAGTTTGACAATTGCTGTGTACAGTGGGATTATAACTTCTCTATCTCTTGTAGGCAAATACCCTCACACTGTATCCTTTTGTTGATGTCACTTAAGAAAAATCAGAAATGCATTCTTGGCAAATGCTGAGGCTCTCTTAATGTGGTGTAACTGACATTTTGGGATTATTGTTATTTATTTTTTCTGGATATTTATCAGGTATTTGTGTGCAGACAAATGCAAGGTACTGCACATGGGTCATAGTAACCCCAGAGTAATGTATCAACTGTATGGTACTACACTCAAAGTAGTGAAGATTGAAAGATCTGGGGGGGGGGGGTAATTGTGCAGTTAGGCATGAAATTCTCTGAGCAGTGAGACATGCTGCCCGGATAGTTCATGAGGTTTTGTCAGTGATATACAGAAACTTTGCTAGCAGGGATAAGGAGGTGTTATCCCTTAGTATAAGGCCATGGTTAGGCTGTGTCCTGTACTGTATACAGGTCTGGAGGCCTCACTTTAGGAAGGATGTCGATCTGCTGGAATGAGTGCAGAGAAGGGCAACCAGATTGTGGAAGGGAACAAAATGGTGCTCTTACCTAGAAAGGCTTCAGTTCTGCAAATTGCGGTGTCTCGAAACCAGGCACCTGTGGGGAGGTCGAAATTTCTAATGGATTGAGTAAACTGAATGTTAATGGTATTCTTCCACTTGCTGAGAGGGCATAAGGGCTTCCACATGAGGGGGCATAAATTCAAGTTGAAGAAGGATGGTTGCAGGATAGATGTGTGATATTTGTCTTCAGCGGGTGATTGATTGTTGGAACAGGCTTCAATCTGTTGTGGAAATGGATGGGTTGAATAAATTCATTGGAGAACTAGACAAATTCTTGGAGGGAATGGATGGGTGAACTGTTTTTTTTTTTTTTTTTGGCTGATGCTTTCTGCCATCATTGGCCATTACTACTACTATTTTTGTGTATTCTAATTTATAACATCCACCAGTATGTCCACCCATTTGTAGCCAACTGTATAGCAATGGAAGGACAACTTTGCATGGTACAATTTTATGAATGAAATTATATTATGAACATCTGTTTTAAATGGATTTGCATTAAAATTTGAAAATTTTATAAATCTATTTTTTCACATAGATATATTTTAAAGACTTGCTACATATCTGAAAGTTCACAGATGTTTATCATTGTTAGTCTTTGGAAAAATTCCCCTTATGGCATATAAAATCATTTTATTGGTATTAATTTTTCTCTTTCTTTTATAGGAAAAAGAAAAGCTATTGAATGAGATGCAGAAACGACAGGAACAAATAAAACAAGAACAGGAAGCTAGAGATAAGCTGGCAACTAAGATTAAGGTAACTAGTCATATATATTTATAAAATTAACTTTTTGATTAGGAATTTTTTAGGAAATTATATATTTTCCACCAGAAATGCTCTACTGAAAGCAACTACTTATTATATTAAGTCAGTTACAAATTATTTAAGGATAATAAACTATGTACTTCCTGTAGTCATCATTAAACACAGGTGGAAATGAAGTTTAAAAAGTGAAATAAATAAACATCATTTTTATGTCTCTGACTAAATAGTACATTTAGACACACAATTCTGGGGATTTTCATATTTCCACTGTGATATTTATACAAGACAATACAAAATAAGCATAAATAAAAAAAAAACATAACACAAGAACATAATAAACCAGCTCTGTATTCAATAAAGAATAATCATAATTGTTTAATTATTTACCTACCATACATGAGTTGGCAAAAGTCACAATTATTTATATAGCTAAGAGCGTATTTCAGTTTTCTGCAAAATGCATCAAACTCATATTGTGAAGCAAGTTGCTGAGTTTCCTCAGTGTTTCACTTCAAATGAAAATTGCTGAGCTGTAAGAAGTATATTGTTATTTATTTTTAAGGCATGCCATTATCAAATGGCCATTTTGAGATTCTCTTCATCATTGATTAACTAGGCACCATTGGTGTATGATCTCAAAACATTGTGGTGAAATGTACACAATATGAGAAATTCCAGGGTGTTGAAATATCAAGAAAATTTAGAACAAAAGATTCAGGCATACGAGAACCATATACAGTTATCTCCCTGCTATAGTGCAGTTCACTTTAGAATTTTTGATGCTTCCCCCCCACCCCACTATTCCCCTGGAATAGAGCTTTAATTCCAAATGGCTTGGAAGGAGTTATCTATTATTAGGGGTTTGGGTGCCTGAGAGGTTCCTTCGAAAAAAGTTTTAATGCTCTTCAGTCTGATTTTTCAATTAAATTCACAGTGCATGCTTTCAAAGGGATTTAAATAAAATTTTAATCAATACTGTAATTAACAAGAAAATGGCTTAATTGCCAGTCAAACTGGAAATGTTGTAAAGCAATTGCAATTTATGATAAGGAAAGACTTTGAGAGTATCTGTGGCGTGTAATTAACACATCTACTTTGAGAGTTGATGTGTTAATTTCCTGTAGCTGTTTGTAGTGGCACAAGTTTTCTATGTCCATGGCTGCAAAACACTACAGTAATTCAATGACGTAGAGGAGGAAATATACCAGATTGGTCATGTGAAACATTTCTTACATATACTTCATACATCCTCCCACCCGGTGTCGTCATGGGAAGGGGAGTGCCATCTCGGGGTTTCTAATTAACTGAATTTGTTTAAAGTGTTATTTATCAAAATTTTCTTTAGGAATTGTGATATGCTTGATAGAGAGTTGCTTCTGGCTGCACACTATGCAGTAGCACTATTCAGCAATTCTTTTTTTTTTTTTTTTTTTTTTTTTTCAGTTTAGTTTTGTTTTCCATTCACTTCTGGTTTACTTATTGTTTGAGCATTTCATGTTCATATGATTCATTTTAGTTTACCATTGGTGAACATACAGGCTGTTTCAACTTTTAAAATGGCATCAAAGCAATCAAGTGAGTCAGCTAGTGGTAATAATGCAAAGAAGGTGTAAAACCATCAGAAAAACCTTGTCACTAGAAATTAAATTTAACAGTCTGGTTTCAGGAGAGTGCCAGAGTGGCCTGTGCAAAATGTTTGATTTAGCAGGGTTTACCATTAGAACCATAATAAAGACCAAGCAAAAAAATCTTGGAATGTGGCAAGATAGCAGCTCCTTTAAGTGCCATGAAAGTAAATCAATCTAGACCTTCAGTCATGATTGAGATGGAATGATTGTTGAATTGTTTATTGAGGACAATACACAGCATCAAATTTCCTTGAATTCTATGGTAATTCAAGGGAAGAGAATTAGCTTGTATGATTTGAAGGAGAAATTGCTGGAAGGATGCAGTGCTGAACTCTTTTAATGCCAGTAAAATCTGGTTTGACCTATGAAACCAGCTTTTACTGGCTGAATATTAAACCAGCTTTTACTGGCATAACATAGTTATATGTTGCATAACATAGCTACTTAGGAAAGAAGCAGCCAATGCTGATGTGGAGGGAGCTGAAAAGAAAGCACTTTTGGATATTATCAAAGAAGGAGGTTCCCTCAAGAGGCATTTAATGTTGATGAATGTGGTCTGTTTTAGAAGAGAATGTCAAAGAGAACTTTTATTTCCAAGGAAGAATAATCCATGTCTGACTTTAAAGTGTCAAAATATAGAATAACAGTGATACTGGGTGCGAATGCTACTGGCTACTTCAAGTTGAAGTCCCTGTCAGTCTACCACTCAGAAAACCAGCTCTTAAAGGATTTATGAAATCAAGTCATAAGAAAACTTGGGTCATTAGAAGTATTTTCCAAATGTGGTTTTTGGATTACTGTTGTCCAGCAGTTGAATAATATTGTGCAGCCAATAACATTTTCAGTAAAGCTCTTTTGATATTGGATAATGCGCCAGGATTTTCCCCCCTTCTCTCAATGAGATTAGTAATAATGTAAACATTTTTATATCCCCAAATACTACCTCTCTCATCCAACCAATGGACCAGAGTGTGACAGTGGCTTTCGAGTCCTATTACATCGGTGGGGGGGGGGGACTTTCCTCAGGCTATTAATACTATGAATGAGAGGGAGGCCGCACCAAGTAAAAAAAAAGAAAAAGAGGGATTTTGGAAATGAGAGGAAAGTGTGGAGAAAGTTTTTGGAAGATTGTTTAAGGCTTTCATGGTTTTGATACCAAGAAGGTTAAAAACAACATAATAAAGCATGGCAAGGATTGGGTTGGATGATATAGAATCTGAAGACATACAAAAGCTTATTGAAAATCAAAAGATGGCTCAAACATTGGAAAATTCATGAAAATGGCTGCTGAACATGAGAAAGCCCTTGAAAACTTTGAGAATGAAAGAGAAAAAGAACTTGAGACCCCTAAAGATGATGACCACTAAAGGCATGGCTGATGTGTTCCACAAGCTTGATGAATGCCTTTTCTTACTGCAGAAATAAGGATGTGGATACAGAGAGATTCCTTGTTGTATATAGAATGGCTGAAAATGCAGTAAGCACATTTAGTGATTTTGAACGATCTGAAAATTTTCAGTATCAAAAGCTGTTCTTATAAAAAATGTAAATTTAATATATAAAGCTTCATAATATTTAAGGTAAATTTCTTGCATTTTCTTGAAAACATATATTTATGTATTTGTTTGTTATGTTTGTATAATTTATGATTTAAACTTTACATTTAAAGGTTTAGATATTTCTGCTTCTTTTAATATTATTACATAGAGAAATGCTGCCTTAAAGCTGTATTAAAGCTTAAATCCTATTTCAAACTCCCCCACTTAGCATGGATTCACTTAGTGTTTTTATGTCCCCAGTTGAGACTACTAAGTACAAATCATCGTTATTACAGGGGTGCTTGTAATAATGATGATTTGTTTTTTACTTATTCATTAATTTGCATTCTTTTATTAAATGCTCCACAAAAAAGTGGTAATAAGATGTAGCCCTGCTTCACACCCTAACCTATATTCCACTCTTACATTTGTCTTCACTGCAGATTTGCCTTTTCTTATTGCCTGTTTATTCCGCTTCAGAGATTGCTTCTGATGCCATATTTTTCTAAAATTTAAAATAGAAAATTTTTACAAATTTTATTGTATGCTTTTTCAAGATCAAGAAAAACCTAAATACAGTTTCTTGATATATGTCCCCATGATTTTGCTGTAATTGGTCTTAGTCTAGGTTGATCCTGGTAGTCCCTGTTTGGCCTAAAAACTTGACTGTTCTTGCATAGATGATTAGAAGTATTGTTAAATGTAATTTTGTGGAAGAACAGTTTTAGGCTAAACACAATACCAGGATCAATTTAGACTAAGACCAATTATAGAAAAATCATGGGAACATAACAAGATGCTTGCGAAGGTTTTTCCTGGTACACTAAGCAATGGTACACTAAGAAATTCTTCTTAATTTGAACATTTAGCTTAATTTCTCTTTTTGTATAGATTACAATTGCTTTGGTCCAATTTTATGGAACTTTTCCTTCAGAAAATGACCTCTGAACATAACCATGATGCTGGTTTCTTCCAGCTTTCGGTATTTCAGTTCTGATTTCATCTTAATCTGTTGCCTTTCCATACTTGATATTTTCTGTGACTTTTGCTTACTTAAGTAATAGAAATAGTATCCAAAATTTCTCATTTCAATATTTTACTCTTCTTCATTGATTTCATCTGATCTTTCATTTTGAAAACAATCAAAGTAAATCCTCCATACTTCTGAAATATTCTTTTCTTTTAGCTTCACTCCTATAATTGGGGGGCACAACTAAGACACCCCCATTATTTTAGCTCAACACCAAAACATGTTTTCATCCCTCCAATACTTGCCTTTCATATCTTTCCTAAAATATATTCCCAAAATCTAGTTTCTCCTTAAATTTATTCAAATTAACCACTTCCACAGAACCAAATGGAAGTCTGTTCCAACAGTCAACTAGCTGCTAGCAAATTTCTGCACATTTATCCTGCAATCATCTTTAATCAATTTAAATTTTGCTCCCCTCATGTGTTGACTTAGCAAGAGAAGAATGTCATGAGTGTTAAACTTATTCAATCCACTAAAAGCCATAAACATGTCAATCAGATCACCTCGGAGATGCCTAGTTTCTAGATGCTGCACTTTGCAGAAATGAAATCTGCTGGTAAGAGTACCCGTTTGTTTCCCCCAAAACTAATTTCACTGCAGTTCTCTGCAGCCATTCCAACAGATCAATATCCTTCCTAAAGAGGCCTGTATACAGTACTCAAGATGTGGCCTGATGTTCAAGACTCGTGCCAATCTCATATGGTAGGAGTTCCTCCATATAGTGGCTCCCACCATGAATCGTGATGCTGGGGCCTGCATGCACCCTATTATGTAGTTTATTGTCTTACATCACGATGAGAGATGGTGAATCAATAATACAAGTAATAGACAATGCAATATACTCCCAGGGTCTGATGAATGAATGTCATGCTATCATTTTCTTCCCCTCCCCATTTGCCATAACCAACTCACAGTTTGTTAGCTATTTACCCATGTGTGGGTTTTTCTCTCTGTAGTATATTATGATCACTGTTGTTGATCTTGTCTAAATTGAGAAAGAAGCTTGTTGCCTTGAAACCTTATCCCGTAATTTATTTTATGTTATCTTACATTTATTGCTTTTAATTGTATATATTTTCACTTTTTAAGGTATATATTGTATTGCACATCTTAATTGAAGTCTACTATTTTATGTTCTTAATTGTACATATTTTCAGTTTTAATCATAGATATTTTACTGTTTTTACATCCATGTAATTAGTCTTCTGTTTTAATAAACTGTCAACTCAGTGGAAGTAGCATATTATTAAAATAATAAATCATATTCACTTTCAACTGGATTTCTAGGCAACATTATATATCTTTATTGGTAATAACCATGACTTATAAGCTTTTTTATTTTAAACGTATCACAAATATTGGTTCCTCTGCATTGAAGGAACAAACTAAATTTTGCTATAATTTGCATTACTTATCTTCTCAAAAGAGGGCAGTCGAGT
The DNA here is from genome assembly GCF_048544385.1 of Mastigoproctus giganteus. Classification (NCBI taxonomy): domain Eukaryota; kingdom Metazoa; phylum Arthropoda; class Arachnida; order Uropygi; family Thelyphonidae; genus Mastigoproctus; species Mastigoproctus giganteus. The sequence continues at coordinate 219,717,603 of NC_143579.1, read as the reverse complement.
TAATTACTGACCAGTCTCTCTCTCTCTCTCTCTCTCTCTCTCTCTCTCTCTCTCTCTCTCTCTCTCTCTCTCTCTCTCTCTCTCTCTGAAAAGTACCAAAATATCACATTTTGCATGTCAGATTTTTAATAGTGAATCTGAATATCAGACTTCTGCAATTGTGTTCTGAGTTACAGTGTGCAAGCAACATACTAAATAACAGGGAAAAAAGTATTATATCATTTCTTGGTTTTCTGAATTGCGTATAATTATTTATTACACCAAAAATAATTTTCATTTAGATATTTTTTAATTTTTTTTAAAGGACATTATAAAAAATTCACATTTATTTTAGTGAGATTAGTTAAGTGTTTAGTGAGATTAGTTAAGGGTAAAGAAAAACACTTTTATACCAAAATAAAAACACTTTTATACCAAATTTGAAAATAAGATTGCTTTAGTTTATTATTAGTATTATTAGCAGCAGAAAGGTTCAAGGTTTCAAAAAAAACAGTTCTACCCCATTTGCACGCCCTTTCTAATACGTCTATTCCTCCTTTCAGTTTATTTAAATAAACTGAATGGATCGTAATCTGTCTTACCTTGGCTAATCTCCTTAGCAATATATTTATAAACCAGTTTATACTTACTTTTTACTGACATTAATTATATTCCTATTATTAGCACAATGTAAATGTAAACTGCCCTCATCTTATGAGGACATCTACCCTACTCTTGAAACCTTCTTAAATGCCCATCAGAACTCTGAGCTAGCACCTAATTACTTCACACTCTCTGCACCTAGCACATGCAAAGACATTCACCTTGGCTAGATCATGTTCTGTTCCAGAAAGGTCTGCAAACATTTCACGAGTTGCACATATTGTTAGGCTGTTATACGTTGAAGAATTGTCCCCTTTGGTTCTTGCCCAAGAGAAGCAGTTGGCATTGGTATTAGTAGAGGCACATGATGCAAGAAAGCAAGCTTATACAGCATCAGCCAAAAAAAAAAAAAAAACTTCCCATTTAAGCTGTCAACTTCTACAACAACAGATGGAAGTTTGTTCCAGCAATCAACCACCCGCTGGCTAAAGGCAAATTTCCGCACATCTCTTCTACAACTCATTCCTCAATTTGAATTTATATCCCCTCAGGCGGTTAATCTGGGCAAGAGGAAGAATCCCATCAGCATTGAGCATGCTTATACACCAGTCAGATCACCTTACAGGTGCCTAGTCTCCAGACACTGCAATTTGCAAAACTTAAGCTTTTCTTCATAAGAGCAACCCTTTGTTCCATTCACTAATCTTGTTGCCCTTCTCTGTACTCGTTCCAGCAGCTCTACATCCTTCCTAAAATGTGGCCTTCAAACCTGTATACAGTACTCAAGGTGTGGCCTGACCATTGCCTTATACAAGGGGATAATCACATCCTTTTCCTTGCTAGAAAAATTCCTGTATATCATTGACAAGATGCCATGAGCTACCCTTGCAGACCGTCTGCACTGCTCAGAAAACTTCATATCTCACCTCACAATTACCCCCAGGTCCTTTTCATTCTCTGCCACCCTCAGTGTAGTACCACACAGTTGATACGTTATGCTATCCAGTAGCAAAATTCTTCACTGGAGTGTCTGACTGCATTATAGCAAACGGTCACCAGAGCCTGCATGAGAAGCACACAAAAGTTGATGAAATTTACTGGTAAAAGTACTTTGGCGTAACGGCATTTGTATTGTTGCTCGCTCAGTAAACATACAGTAGGTGTTATTGGTCAGGTGTAGAAATTGAATCCCATGGGAGATTGAAACCCTCCCAAAGTGGAGGGGATAACCTGACCTTTTTTCTTTAGAATCACTGGTAAAAAAGGCAAAGGAAGCCCACAGGAGAACACGGCATACTTCGAAAAGGTTTACTGACGAAACTACGTTACGAACATTTTTTACGACACCAGAATTTTCAATATGACTCTGTTCACAATTCAATTAGTGATTCTGAAGAAAAAGGGTCAGGTTAACCCCCCCCCCACACACTTCGGGAGGGTTTTAAGCTCCCGTGGGATTCAACTTCTACTCCAGACCGATAACACTCACTGTTTGCTTACCGAGCGAGCAACAATACAAATGCCGTTACGGCAAAGTACTTTTACCGGCAAATTTCATCGAACTTTTGCATACTTCTCGTGTAGGCTCTCTTTACCTTAGCTTTAACATGCAGACATTGTGTTATACAGTTATTAATAGTGGAGCATGTTAATGTTGCATGGTTAATGTTTGCCATTGCCATTCAGAGACATTGCCTGTGAACAATTATTTTATTTTTTCTTACATAGTACTAGGTTGAGACAGCTTACATTTATGTGTAATTCACATTAATAGTCAAAGGAATCCAATAAACTAACACAATATTATTTTTAAGGTGGTGTCTGTTTTTCTCACCTGGTATTTTTGTTTCTGATTAAGTTAGTAATCAGAAACAAAAATACCAGGTTACTTAATCATCTGTTTCTGATTAAGTTATTAATTATATAATAAAAACTACTGGTTCATGAGCAACTTGAATAAATATTTCATGTTAGTTTGATAACTATCATTTTATGTTAACCATGATTTTGCTTGTCTGTTTTTATGTACCTGTTTCCACTGTATCTAAATGTATATAGTAATCAACCATTCACCATGGTTGAACTGCAGCATTCTATTAGCATTAGCATTAGTAGAGGCATATGATGCAAGAAAGCAAGCTTATTCAGCATCAGCCAAAAAAAAAAAAAAAAAAAAAAAAACAACCACTACTCCCATTTCACCCCTCCGTTCGTTCGAAATACCTGTCCAGCTGAGCCTTAAATTTGTTTAGGCTATCAACTTCAACAACAAGCGATGGGAGTCTATTCCACAAACCAACTGCCCGCTGGCTAAAGGCAAATTTCCGCACATCTATCCGACATCCGTTCTTCCTCAATTTGAATTTATGCCCTCTCAGGTGATTATTCTGAGCAAGAGGAAGAATCCCATCGGCATTGAGCATGCTCAAGCCATTCAAAGCCTTATACACCTCTATCAGATCACCTCGCCGATGCCTAGTCTCCAGGCTCTGTAATTTTCAAAACTTAAGCCTTTCTTCGTAAGAGCAACCCTTTGTTCCATTCACTAATCTTGTTGCCCTTCTCTGTACTCGTTCCAGCAGCTCTACATCCTTCTTGAAATGAGGCCTCCAGACCTGTATACAGTACTCAAGTGTGGCCTGACCAATGCCTTATACAAGGGAATAATCACATCCCTGTCCCTGCTAGAAAAATTCCTGTATATCATTGACAAGACACCATGAGCTACTCTTGCAGCTCATCTGCACTGCTCAGAGAACTTCATATCTGCCTGCACAATTATCCCCAGGTCCTTTTCATTCTCTACCACTGTCAGCGTAGTACCACAGAGTTGATACATTGATCTGGGGTTACTGTTTCCCATATGTAGTACTTTACATTTGTCAATGTTAAACTTCATTTGCCACCTCTCAGCCCATCTGCTCAACCTTTCCAGATCCTGTTGCAGCAGCATAGTATCAGTAGTGTCCTTAACAACCCTGCTAACCTTGGTATCGTCTGCAAACTTGGACATTAAGCCTGATACACCATCATCAATATCATTTATAAATACAGAAAACAACAATGGACCCAACACTGAACCCTGAGGAACTCCACTAATAACATTAGTCCACGTTGAGCAGTGTCCATTGATTACCACTCTCTGTCTTCTGCCACTCAACCATCCCTTTATCCATAGCAGCAATTTGCCTCCAATGCCACACTTCTCCAATTTGTGCAGCAGTCTTCCATGCGCAACAGTATCAAAAGCCTTTCTAAGATCCAAATATATAATATCAAAGTTATTCCCTGCATCCAGTTCTTTTGTGACTACATCATAGTATCCAATCAAATTGGTCAGACAAGACCTGTCCTTAACAAAACCATGCTGTATCTGAGCTATAACTGAATTCTTGTCCAGATGATCCTGCAGTGCTTCTTTAACCAGTGCCTCCATTAATTTTCCTGGAACCAAAGTTAAACTAACAGGTCTATAATTACTTGTGTCAGCCTTTGATCCTCCTTTGTGAATTGGGGTTACATTTGCACATCTCCAGTCCATGGGTACCTCCCCTGAGTCCAAAGAAGCTCTCATAATTATGGCTAGGGGTTTGCTTACTTCCTTTGCTGCCTCCTTTAATATAACTGGATAGATCCCATCCACCCCGGGTGCCTTTTTTATGTTTATCCTCAACAATTTCTCTTCCACTTTCCTCTCAGTTATTAGAAAATCATCTAGCTCACTGCCAATGTTTACTTCACCTATGACATTCCCCTTCCTGAATAACTCCTCATGTGTGAATGTAGATGCAAAATACTCGTTTAGATTGTTAGCCACCTGAGCTGGATCCTCAACTGTTGAACCATCAACATCCAGTGGACCAATCTGATTCATCCCTTTCCTTCTTGAGTTTAAATAGGTAAAGAACTCTTTTCTGCTTTTCTTTGCATCCTTTGCCAAGGATTTCTCATAATCTGCCTTTGCCTGCCTAATCTCCTTTGTGACTTGGTTACAGACCAACTTATATCTATCATAGGCTTCCATGTCACCCATTAATTTGTATGCATCCCATGCATTTTTCTTCTCTGCCATATGTCTCATTAGTTCATCTGACAACCATTTAGGCCTGAACCTTGAACAATATTTCTTGGTTGGTATGTAAAGCCTGGTAGCTTCCAAGATTAGTTCCTTGAATGCTTCCCATTTTGAATTTGCTGTTGGTAACATCATCAGTTGGTCCCACTGTATAGAATTTAAATACTGTCTCAGACCATCATAGTCGCCTTTACGAAAGCAAAAACCCTTCCCTTTACCTCTGATGGTAGTTACCTCCTTGAGTAAATCCCACTTCAGCACACTGTGATCACTGCCACCCAGTGGTTCCTTTATCTGCAGGTTCCTAATGCATGAAGAATCACTACTGATAATCAGATCAAGAGTATTACTCCCTCTAGTTGCCTCCCGAACATGCTGGTGTAGAAAACAATCATCCAATAAATCCACAAAAGCCTTGCTAGTGTGTGAATGACCAACCCACAAATTCCAGTCAATATCTGGGAAATTAAAATCCCCCATTATAAGACTCTCTGATTTACTGGCCCATTCTATTTCCCTGTACAGTATCTTATTATACTCATCAGAGTCATTAGGCCTATAGCACACTCCTACTCTCAATTTTGATTTACCTACGCTTATGTCACACCAAACTGACTCGACACTGCCCTGTCCATCAATGTCGACTGGCTTCACTTCCTTAGATTTTATGTGTTTTTTAACTAATAGCATAACCCCTCCTCCCCTCCTGTCCTGTCTATCCTTTCTATACACATTGTACTCCCCAAATTCCAGTTCTGCATTCCTTATATCTGTGTGACACCACGTCTCTGATATCCCCTATTACCAACACAAGGAACAGTGCTGCTGCTGCCCCTGATGGGATATTTTATGTAATGCTCAAAAATTTAGATCCAAAATCACACTCGTCACTGGCTGATCTTCTTCAATTGAATCTTCACTGAACATACATTCCCAAGCTCACGGCATCATTCCTACGTACTGGCTATCCCAAAACCTGGTAAAGACTATTCTGTTCCTCATAACTACAGACCAATTTCACTTACCAGCTGTCTGAGCAAAAACACTCAAAAAAATGATTCATCGCTGTCTGAATTGGTATCTTGAGTCCCAAAATTTGATCAATAACAATCAGTTTGGATTCAGAAAAAATCTATCATCATTGGACCTTATGATTAAAGCCAAAACAAACATCAGAAATGCATTCATCAAAAAAGGAGCATCTTATTATGGTCTGTCCAGATATTGAGAAAGCCTTTGACCCCACATGGCATTTCTGCATCTTAAAGGATCTACATTCTCCTTGGCCTGAGAGGAAATTTGCTCTATTTTATCCGAAATTTCCTACAACAAAGATCCTTTCAAGTTCATTATCAGGGAACTCTCTCTAAAAGCTCTGTCCAGGAAGAGGGAATCCCTCAAGGGTCTCTTCTCAGTGCCACTCTATTCGCAATTAGAATTAATCACTTAACTGAACTCGTTCTGAAAACAGTGGACTCATATCTTTATGCCAGTGATCTCACAATCTCCTGCCACTCTCAAAACATGAGTGTCTCAAAATATTGAGAGACAATTGCAGATATCAATAAATCGGATCCAGATTTGGATGACACAAAATGGTTACAGACTATCCAGCCAGCAAATAGTATTTGTCTGCTTGGCTTAATTTTTGACAGCAACTTAAACAATCAAAAATACATTGAACATCTCCGGACAGGTTGTCACAAAAAAAAAAAAAATGAACATACTCAGAGCCTTATCAGCAACAACCTGGGGAGCAGACCATTACACCTTGCTTCTCTTATATAGATCCATAATCAGATCTCGACTAGACTATGACATGCCTGTCTTCGATTCTGCTAGGGAAAGTGCTTTATTTCACCTCAACCCTATTTAACATTCAGCTCTTATAATAATAGCCCTAGGTGCGTTCAGAACATTTCCAGTGAAAAGTCTGTATGTAGAAGCCTATGAAGCTCCTCTAAAGAACAGAAGAAAGTTGTTATTACTGAACTATCGCAGTCGATCCATCCTAATTGGTCAATATTTAATGATCCGCAACTCATGCCCTTTTATAAAAACAACTAGGTCTGCAGGTATTAGGTTAATGGAACTAGCAGAAAACTGGAATATACAACTCAATAAAGTCCACCAAGAACCTATAGATCATGTTCCTCCATGGTCTGTCACGATGCCATCTTATGACAATTGTTTCCACAAATGGGGATAACACTCTTTAACAGGTATTAACATCCAACAACTGCACATTGCACATATACAATGTTATCCTGACTTCGCTAAAATATATACTGATGGATCAAAGTAGAGAGTGGAACAGGTGCAGCAACGGTATTCCATGACACTACCATTTCTGTATCACTTCCGACAGAATGCAGTAGTTACACCACTGAATTATATGCCATAAAGCTTGCTCTGGAAAACATTTTCCATCTCTCAATTCAAAAAAGCATAATCTACACAGACTCGCAAAGTGCCCTATTAGCAATGCAAAAGATTTCCCCACATACTCATCCATTACTACAGCTCATCAGATCAGAGTTGATTCATCTCAGAGATCATTGGCAAAAGGTGTCTTCTGCTGGATACCAGGCCATGCTGGAATATCAGGAAACGAAATGACAGATGCTGCTGCCAAGCATCCATCCACCACAACCCCAATGAATTTTCTGGTCCTGTTCAGTGATTACAAAATGCATATAGGAAATATATGTAAGGAACGATGAACACTTCAGTGGCAAATGCATATACATAACAAACTCCTTGAAATTAAACCTGTACCGCAATTATGGGCCTCCAATTTCTGCACAAACAGACAAGAAGAGGTAGTTCTGGCCAGAGCCCGAATAGGCCACACTCATTTGACCCATCTATTCCTGTTATCAGGTAATGACCCTCCACAGTGTACGCATTGCCACAGGTCACTCACAATAAAACACATACTCCTGGAATGCACCTTGTATAACAACTCTCATCTAATTTCATTCACTTCTCTCTCTCAAACTTACAGGAATTGTAAGTTTGAGAGAGAGAATTGAATCGCCATATCATAGGCGAAAATTCAAACCTTACAGAATTTTTCTTCTTTCTGAAATGAATAGGTTTATATAACCATTTCTAACTGTTTCTAAAGTTCATAGAAGCCAAAAAAATTAGTATTAATTTCTATGATAGGTGCAATATGGCCTAGTAGCCTTTGCACCAGAAAAATTCAAGCACAACAACTAAATGTATATAGAAATGAGAATAAAATATAACTGATCTATAATGATGTGGTTTCATTTTAATAATAATAGTAATGAATGTTATACTTTTTATTTAAAAAAAAAAGCTATATTTTATTTATTTATTTTATTAATTATATTTTGAAAGGCTATGGAGAGCAAATTACTCAGTGGTGGGAAGAATATTATTGATCATACTAATGAGCAACAAAGAGAATTGGAACAAAGGAGACAAGAGTTAGCAGAACAGAAAGTGAGTTTTTTTTTTTTTTTTCCATTTTTTTAAGATAATAATGCAGGTGCCAAACCAAACACCAGTTTCTTTGTTTTACATTTGTTAAAGTTCTTATTTAAACTCCAACACAACCACTGAGCCTGAGGAGTGTACAATTATTTTAATAATGATTACAATCATTAATCATATTTAGTTGCCACACAGGCTGAAACCATGGTCCACTCAAATGCATGTGCATTACTGCTGTGCACTCTAGCTTGACCACTTGGATATGCCAATCCTTAAATAAAAAATTTCCTCTTCACACTCTGGCATGATCATTTGGTCAGAAGACCAAATGATCATGCCAGAGTGTGAAGAGTCAGAAGACTTTGTATCCTTTTTACAAAGGATGGGAACATCCTTTGTAAAAAGGATAGGTGGAACAGGACCAGGGTATGTCTGCCAGGGGCAAAGGTTGATGACGTTGTAGAGCGGATATCATCTTTCAAGGGCACAAAAGGTGATATAGTTGTACACGTTGGCACTAATGATATTAAGAGTAGGAGACCGGCGGAATTACTCAACAAGTACAGGTCACTGTTGAAAAAAAGCCGTGAAATAGGGTTGAATTTGAAAGTGTCTGCAATTCTGCCCAGACACGATAGGAGGGAGTACATGATGAGAGCCTTGTCGATCAATTCGGCCCTGGAAAGATTGTGCAAGGCTCAAGGGGTAGAATTTTTTTCAGCCTGGACTGTACTTGTTAACAGGAGAGATTGCTTCTACAGGGATGGGATACACTTAAATAGAAAGGGTGCAAGAATATTTGCTGATGCTATCGAGGCAGTGTTAGGTGGGTCGGAAAACTGCTAGCTTGGGGGGATACAAAGACTAATAGTTTAACAGTAACCGCAGGCAGAGGTGAAGGTGATTCTTGCACAACTTCTATTAGAATAAGAAGCGACCTGGAGCGAGGGGTGTTGGGGATTTCAGGGACGGATGGCAGTCATCATGGAATAGTTGGGTATATGGGATGTGTTAGGGTAACAAGGAATAGGCATAGGAGCATGTATGCTTGCATGTATACCAATGCTAGAAGTATAGTAAATAAATTTGATGAATTTGAAGTGTTGGTCAAGACATCAAAGGCGGATATAGTTGGGATAGCAGAGACGTGGTGTCACAAAGATATAAGGAATGTAGAACTGGAATTTGGGGAGTACAATGTGTACAGAAAGGATAGACAAGACAGAAAGGGAGGGGGTGTTATGCTGTTAATTAAGAAAAACATAAAATCAAAGGAAGTGCACCCAGTTAATATAGATGAACAGTGCTCTGTTGAGTCAGTTTGGTGTGAGATAAGCACTGTGAAAGGAAAAATAAGAGTAGGAGTGTGTTATAGGCCTAATGACTTGAATGAGTACAATGAACAATTGTACAGAGAAATAGAGTGGGCCAGTAAATCAGAATGTCTTATAATGGGGGATTTTAACTTCCCAGATATTGACTGGAACTTGTGGGTTGGTCACTCACACACTAGTCAGACTTTTGTGGATTTATTGGATAATTGTTTTCTGCAGCAGCATGTTCGAGAGGCAACCAGAGAAAGTAACACTCTTGATCTGGTTATCAGCAGTGATCATTCGTGTATTAAGAATTTGCAGATAAAGGAACCACTAGGTGGCAGTGATCACAGTGTGCTGAAGTGGGATTTACTCAAAGAGGTAACTACCGTCAGGGGTAAAGGAAAGGGTTTTTGCTTCCGTAAAGGGGAGTACAGTGGTCTCAGACAGTTTTTAAATTCTGTACAGTGGGATCAACTGACGATGTTACAAACAGTAAATTCTAAGTGGGAAGCATTCAAAGAATTAATCGTGGAAGCTACTAGACTTTATATACCGATTAAGAAATATCGTTCAAGGTTTAGGCCTAAATGGTTATCAAATGAACTATTGAGACTCGTGACAGAGAAGAAAAATGCATGGGATGCATATAAATTATCAGATGACGCAGAAGCCTGTGGCAGATATAAGCTAGTCTGTAATCAGGTCACAAAGGAGGTTCGGCAGGCGAAGGCGGATTACGAGAAATCTTTGGCAAAAGATGCTAAGAAAAACAGCAAGGATTTCTTTACTTATATAAACTCTAAAAGGAAGGGGATGAATATGATTGGTCCACTTGACATCGATCGTTCGACTGTTGATGATCCTGCTCAGATAGCAAACAAACTGAATGAGTATTTTCCATCTACATTCACACGTGAGGTATTATTACAATTTGAAAATGGAAGAAGGTTATCAAATTGTAGCAGTGTGCTTAATTATTTTGTAATAACTGAGAGCAAAGTGGAGGAGAAATTGTTGAAGTTAAAGATAAGAAAGGCACCTGGGGTGGATGGGATCTATCCAGTTATTTTAAAGGAGGCGGCAAAGCAACTAAGCAAACCCTTAGCCATAATTATGAGAGCATCCTTGGACTCAGGGGAGGTTCCCACGGACTGGAGATGTGCAAATGTGTCCCCAATTCACAAAGGTGGATCGAAGGGTGACACGAGTAATTACAGACCAGTTAGTTTAACTTCTGTTCCGGGTAAAATAATGGAGTCGCTGGTTAAAGATGCATTGCAGGATCATCTAGACAAGACTGCAGCAATAATTCAAACACAGCATGGGTTTGTTAAGGGAAAGTCTTGTCTGACAAATTTGATTGGTTATTATGATGTGATCACAAAGGAACTGGATGCAAAAAATAATTTTGATATCATATACTTGGATTTCAGGAAAGCTTTTGACACTGTTGCGCATGGAAGACTACTGTACAAATTGGAGCAGAATGGTATTAAGGGTAAGTTGCTACAATGGATAAAAGGATGGTTAAGTGGGAGAAGACAGAGGGTGGTAATCAATGGGTGCTGCTCTTCGTGGACTAATGTTATTAGTGGAGGCCCACAGGGTTCGGTGTTGGGTCCACTGTTGTTTTGTGTATTTATCAATGATATTGATGAAGGTATATCAGGCTTAATGTCGAAGTTTGCAGATGACACAAAGGTTGGCAGGGTTGTTAATGACAGTAATGGCAGTGTGCTACTGCAACAGGATCTAGATAATTTGGGCAGATGGGCTAAGAAGTGGCAACTGAAGTTCAACCTTGACAAATGCAATGTACTGCATATGGGTAGAAGTAACCCCAGAGAAACGTACCAACTGTGTGGTACTACACTTAAGGTGGTAGAAAATGAAAAAGACCTGGGAGTAATTGTGCAGTCAGATATGAAGTTTTCTGAGCAGTGCAGACAGGCTGTAGGGCGGGTCATGGGGTTTTGTCAATGATATATAGGAATTTTGCTAGCAGGGAAAAGGAGGTGATTGTCCCTCTGTATAAGGCAATGGTCAGGCCACGCCTTGAGTACTGCGTACAGGTCTGGAGGCCTCATTTTAGGAAGGATGTAGATTTGCTTGAGCGTGTACAGAGAAGAGCAACACGATTGGTGAGGGGAATGAAGGGATTCTCTTACCAAGAGAGGCTTAAGTTCTGCAAATTGCAGTGGCTGGAGACTAGGCACCTGCACGGTGATCTGATTGAGGTCTATAAGGCCTTGAATGGGTTGAGCACGCTGAATTCTGATGGAATCTTTCCACTTGTTCAGATTACCAACCTACGGGGACATGAGTTAAAATTAAGAAAGGACAGATGTAGAATAGATGTGCAGAAATTTGCCTTTAGCCAGCGGGTGGTTAATTGCTGGAACAAACTTCCATCTGTCATTGTGGAAGTTGATAGGTTAAATAAATTTAAGTAGGAACTGGACAGGCATTTGGAGGGAATGGTGTGATTTTTTTTTTTTTTTGGCTGATGCTGCATAAGCTCCTACACTTGCTTTCTTGCATCATGTGCCACTACTACTTTACTGTTAATTATTTTGACAACAAATACAATCATTAACCATATTTAGCAGACTCGTGGGCTTGAACCACAGTCTGCCTGAATTCATATGCATTTCTGCACTCATGCTTGACACTTGGATGTGTTGGGCCACAAATATTTCTGTTTATACTCCAGCAGGACCACTACGTCATTGGAGTGTACAATTATTCATTTCGACAATGAATACAGTCAATCATATTTAGCAGTCATGCAGGTATGAACCAGGGTACACTCAAACATGCATGCTAATGCACTCTCACTCGGCAAAATTGGCTGTATGTCATTGTTACTATGTATTGTAACATCAAATATAGTAATCTTTCATTTTGCAAGAAATTCAACACTAATTCACATTTAGCACTTGGTAGTACAATAATGTGTATTTAGTTTTTAAGGTGATTCAATTACCGAATTCATATTGTACTATTTATACCTCATGTTAAAAAAAAAATAGTGGACAATCACAGTGCCAATACCAGAGGTAGCATTCAAACCCATGGCCCTTATTTCAAGTACATTATCCACTGGACCAATCCAGCAGTACAGGTCTACATTTTGGCTTAATGTTGGCAATCTGTGAAGATTATAGGGATCTGAGTTACTGTATTGTCTAAAAAAAATAATAAATTATCCCTGAAGACATAGGCTATATGAATAACCTTCAAAATTCCATGAAGTGCTATGTCCCTGACAATGTGACAGATTTATGAAGTTCTACTGTTATATAAAGTGCTTGAATTTTCATCATTCACTGACCCCCCCCCACTCCCAGTTGCAAAGTGATTTTAGTGACCACAACTGAATCTTCAGTGATCTGCTAGTGCAGGGGTCCCCAAACTACAGCCCACAGGCCGGATCCAGCCTGCGAAAGAATTTTATCTGGCTCACGGATATTTCATTTGATCATAAAATTTTAATGTTTATATTAGATCACAATAAAATTTATGAAAAACACATTTTACAGATTATTTTAACATTCGTCGGTTGATTAATAGTGTTGACACCTCTGTGTCACCAGCCTAATCTTGTTAGATATTAATTCTGTTATTTCCACTCAAAGCTATTCTTTGAAACATCGTTAAAATAATCCATTAATCTTGACCCTGTCATTAAATAGCAATAGGTGTTAGAGACAATAATAGGGATTTCCTAATCCCTTGCCAGCCTGCACACCAACTCTGATGTTCAGAGTATGGGAGCAAAGGTCATCCTAGGCATCCTGATGATTTGGTATCAGTAAGATCCTGAACATGAATGTTCAGGATCTTACTGTGATATTCAGAGTATGGGAGCAAAAGTCACCCCTGGCTTCTACTACACAAGAACACTGGATCCAGGATAAAAACACTATCCTATTGGCTAATGGAGCCAATCCCTCTGCTATAAATTAACTGCTGGCATCCTGTATGCACATAAAGTTTCTGGTAGCATTGGAGGTGTTGGCAGGTATGACTTTAATCTCTTTTTATTATCTTAGATTTCCTGTTTTCTATTGTAACAGCAATTCAAAACTTAACACTTCAGAATCGTAATTTTCAAATTGTAATATTGGTAATTGTAACTGTAATATCCTAAAATATTCAAATTTGTAGCCCTTTCTGTTCTTCCCATAGCATAGTCTGATGATGGGTATCAGTAAGATACCAGAAACATCACCTTATTAAACTATATTATAATTAATAATATAGTTTTATATATAATAATGTAGTTTATTAGGCAAACAGCCTAATAAACTATATTATTAATTTCACATGATATAAGAGTGATATAAAAATAATAATAACCTTTATGTTAAAATATTTCAAATAATTTTAAGACACGTCAGTGCTTACTTACTTCAATATTCACAAGTATTTTTTTTTATTCCAGTGACTCCATAAAAATCATGTCGAAGTTGATGTTGGAAAAAAATAAATGTTGATGCTGAGTGTCACGCTTTTAATGAGTGGTGCCCAATTAATTACTTTTTTGCACTGCTCAATGATACCTGCATGTGTCTTATTTGCACTAAAGCCTTGTCGGGGTTCAAGGAATATAATGTGAAACATCACTACACCGCAAAACATGCCTCAAATTACGATAAATTTCAAGGAGCCTTATGGCAGAAAAAACTCCAAGAACTAACCCTAACTTCTCAAAGTCAACAACAGAAGATTAGAACTTTTACTCATCAAAATTTATCTGCAGTTAGAGCTAGTTTTCAAGCCTTCCAGATCATTGCCAAAGAAGGAAGGACCTTTATGGATGGGAGAATTTGTAAAACGAATTTGTTTAGCAGTTGGAGAAGAAGTATGTCCTGAGAAAGTAAAGAATTTTGTGTCTGCAAGTTTATCTTCATCAACTGTAATGAGAAGAATCGAAAATTTAGAAGTCAATGTTCAAAATCAACTCGTAGAAAACGTTCATGAATTCCCACATTTTTCAATACGAGAGTGAAGATGCAGGCCATACAGTTCAATTACTAATTTATATCTGAAGGGTAAATCCAAAATTTTGCAGTAACTGAAGAGCTAGTTGCATTATAAAGCTTGAAAGATACAACAGGTGAAAATATATTTTTGAGTGTGTCAGAAGCAATTGATGGCCTCAAATTGAATTGGGATTTGCTATCAGCAGTTGTGACGGATAGTGCTAAAAATAATGTCGGTACTAAAATTGGGTTCATAGGTCAGCTTCATAAATATCTTGAGAGTAAAAATATTAAAAAACCAATGCAATTTCATTGTACACTGGTGTTCAAAGAAAGTTCATCTAGGAATTTCACATTTCTAACCCTTTTTAGCAATGGTATGTTACATTAATGAATAGCATCACAAATAGAAATATAAACAAAAGATATTTATTAATAGTTAAGGCAAAGCTAAGTAATATTTGACAGGCGCTCTCAAAATATTCCAAAATGAGCATTTGCAACCTTTATACAACAGTTTTGGTGAACATGACAGTTATGGCTGAAATGTTATCAGAAGCCCTCAATTTGCTTCAATTTCTCATTTTAAATGGAAAACAAAATGAAAAGTTCACCATGAGAAAATTAATATTTAGTTGAACCACCTCTTGCCCTGATGTGAGAGCAGCACACCGTAGAGGCATTGACAAGATCAATTTCTGAAGATAATCAACTGATAGTTTGTGGTTCCAAACACAAATTACAGCTTCCTGAAGTTCACAAATGGTCTTTGGTTTCTTTCTGGCAACTGCAGATTCCACACAATGCCAACAGTTCTCTGTAGGATTCAGGTCCGGGCTGTTTCCTGGCCAGCTAAGGATTGAAATGGACCGTCCTTCTAACCGTTTTTTTCACCTATAACAAATGTAAACACATTACTGTCTAACCTCTAATGCAGAAATGAGGTTAAAGTAACTACAGAAGTGCCTGCTTACACTTTTCGTTTGTTGACAAGGAGCAGAGTCATGCTGAAAGATGCAGTTACTTTATAGGTAGGTTGAAATGGTCTCAAATGGTTTTGGCCGGTAGGGAATTTCACTATTTGGCCGGTAGGGAATTTCACTGTAGACACCATACAGTCTGGATGGTATTCTTCACCACATCTACGGGAATTGTTTGTCTCCCAGCAGAGCCATGCAGGTTGAATTTCTTCTCATCCGAGAAAATACCTGACTTCTACTGCTCGGGGGTCCATTTTACATGCTCCTTACACCAAATTAATCGGGCCTTTTTCATTTTATGTGTGAGGAGGGGCTTCTTCTTCTTAGGACGATGGGCTACAAGTCCATTTTTGAAGAAGTGTCCTGACTGTTACTGCACTTGCTACCACTCCTGTATGTTCTTCCCATTCTCTTTCCAGCTCAGATGAAGAAGCTTTACGGTTTTTAAGGCATAAGCTCTTCAAAACACAGTCCTGTTTTTATGTAGAGACTCGTTTTGCGGCCTTTTCCTTTTTTCCTATCAGCAAAACCAGTATTCTTGAGTTCGGAAAGAAATCTACTCACTGTCGACTGATTACAAGACACTCTATAAGCAATATGACAGGAAGAACATCCTTCCTCACATAAAGCAACAATAGCACTCTTTCTTTATGGCGTCAACTGCACCTAATTCACCATCCTGACACAAGCAAGGAATGACTGAAACTCTTGCAGATTGTGCTTATATAGCTGAAAGTAACAGCTGATGAAATATTACGTCATCACCTACGCGTGTCAATCTTATCTGATGCAATCTGTAAGAAATATTGCCATATACTTATGTTTTTCGGACGACAATTACAATTTTAAGGAGTGATGCACTTTCTTTGAACACCAGTGTACAATTCACCAGCAGTCTTTGTGCCGAAAATTTTTGGGCATAGATTCAGTCATGCTTACTGTTAATGTCAACAGTAAATTTTATTTGCAAGACTGGTCTGAATAATCTGCAATTCAAAAATTTTCTTGAAACTATTGAGGCTGAATATGGTGATTTGTTGTGCCACACTGAAGTACAATGGTTGAGTTGCGGTAGTATGTTGAAGCGATTTTTTGAACTTAGGATCGAAATAGATCTATTTATGAACGTTGTTTGTTATTTGGTTTTTAGGAGCATTAGCAGCTAAAGCCATATTGCTCCGAGGATATGCGGTGGTCATTCCCTGACCTTTCCGCATCCTACATATTTGGTGGTCACAGGCTCGAACCCCGGTCTAATCAAGAAGCGTGTGCTACGCACTGCTGCTCCTGCTCACCTGGCTATGGAGGCGCCTATTTATGAACGAAAAATTGAAACTTGTTCCGGAACTGTCAGATCATAGATATATGTGAACACCTGAATTTTCTTAATATAAAACTACAAGGGTAAGACAAACTTTTCAATGAATTGTATTATAATGTCAAAGAATTTGAAATAAAAGTGAGCTACTTCTGAATAATTTTTCACATTTTCCATGTTGCGATAATTTATGTAAAAATATGCCTAGTTGTAATTTTTCCACTGAAATTTTTTTTTCAAAGCATTAGTTGGTTGCAAGAAAATTTTGCAACTAGATTTTCTGATTTTAAAAATAATTCAAAGGTGTTTGAACTTTTTAAAAATCAGTTTGATGTACCCATCAACGATGTTGATGAGAATTTACATTTAGAGTTTGTAGACCTTCAATCTAATGATGCACTGAATAGAATATTTAAAAATGAAAATCTAATTCAATTTTATTCAACATTATCTGAGACAGATTATCCAAAAATTAAAAATTTTGCAAGAAAGCTTATATCAATTTTTGGAAGTACATATATATGTGAGCAGACCTTTTCAAAAATGGAATATATAAAATCAAGAATACGATCATGTCTAACTGACCAGCATTTATATGACTTTTTAAGAATTGGAACTAGTACTTTAAAACCTGATATTACTAAACTTATTTGCACTCTACAACCACATTCATTGCATTAATTATAATTTTGTTGTATTACTAACTGTATTTTTGTGATTAGTACAATAAATAAGTAATAATTAAAATTTATATGTAATATAAAATATATAAACTGGTATATTTTATATTAAATATCCATCGATTTATTTTTGAATATGTAGATATATGTAGGTATAAAAAGTGTTTCTCTGCATAACTTTAATGTTATGCAGAGAATGTGGTTTTCAGTAATTAGGAATTTTCTCCAACCACCAAATATCCCAAAAATACATATGTGGTCTGCTTCCTGCTTCTCTAAACGTTTGGGGACCCTTGAGCTAGTATGTTGTCTGCTTGTACATAAGTTTTGAGTTTTAATTAGTCCAAACATCAATATATTTAACTTAAATTTAATAAGTTAAATTTAACTTTATATAACTTATATCAACTAATCCAGAAAGGTAGGGTACCTTCCTTTGGATCTGTTTAACAAGAAAAAAGTTACAGAAACGAGAATGAAACATCTATTCAGGAAAAATAAAACTGATGTAAGAATATATCCTGTATCTTTCTCATAAACTCCGCCAACAAGCACACAATAAGTAACTTATCAAGGTTCAGAATGTAAAAATAACTTTAAAAACTATTGAAATCAAGCAGTACTTTTTTCAGGGGTGATCTCCTAAAATAGTCAAAAAGCTTAAATCAGATGAGTTACTTGTCTAAATACCCAGTCTCCAAAACACTCAGAATTAATGAATGTTGTGTTTCAGATGGCTTCCATTTATAGTAATCTGCCCTCCCACTCCCACACACACACACATGTTGCTCAACAGATCAGAAGTAATTTCAGATTGGGACCACCTTGATGTTTCAGAACTGGAAATGATAAGAGAACTCAATTAAGTGAGATAGTAACCTTATCCTTACACACATCTAATCCTTACATTTAACTCACCAGAACATACCACATGCATCAAAACTATATATCTAATAATATGCAACATAAAACCTATATCCCAAACTCCCTTTAATTTTATAAATTTTTAGAATGAAACAGCCTGCAGTGGAACTCCCATTTGCAAAAAACTTGCAAATCACATCTGTCAATGGTGTAGCACCATTCATATGAAATGTCCACATCTGGGTGGGGGGGGGAGAAATAACCAAACATATTCTAAGATTTATACTCTTGAAATGAAACTAAAGTTTAAATATAAAGTTGAATGAATTAAAGAGTATAAACAGAAGCTTTATTTTATAGTATATCTTACCAAGTATATCTTATCAAGTATATCTTACCAAGATATACTAATTTCTGACCAAGAAATTAAAGTATCCAGCCAAATAGTATGAGCCCATTATCAAATTACTTTTTAAACATCAGTCAGTAGCATACCTCTTAGTGAACCTTTTATTTATTTATTTTTTTTTTTTCAACCTGAGTCTGTTGCTTTCTAGACACAGAACCAAGCAATCAACATATCCATCATAGTCACACCTGAAAAACTCCCTCCAGCCAAGGAGGGGTAAGAACAATATCATTTACCCATGGTAAATGGAAATTGATAAGAAAAACTCAAACCAGTCATTACCAAGAGGAACATATATAAAATCTCAGTCCTCCTAAGATGATCCTAAGGACCAACAAAAATAAATAAATAAATAATAATAATAGATATGGCAATAAAGTTCCCAAGCTGGTGCTATTGTGGTCATGTTCGATGAGTTTGAAAATTAATAGAAATGGTATGCTGTAGTTTAAACTTCCTCCAACAGATGGTGGTACAGAGATTGTCCAGTAGGCTGACAGGTTGCAAGTAACACCTAGTTCTATTATTAGCATTAATGTTCCATGTCATGATTTTGCAATGGAGGAACTTATGAGTATCAAATTTTGTTTTAAACTGGAACATCTGCAAAAGAAATGTATGAAATGTTAAAAACTGTTTATTGTGAAAAAACACCATGTCATACCAATGTGTTTTAATGGCATAAATAGTTCAAAGATGGATGTGAAGATATTCACAATGACCCAAGAAGTCATCTTGTGGTGTCCATAGTCTTCTAGGAATGAGGATAAAGTTGCAAAAATTCAGGAAATTGTGGAAAGAGATTGTTTTGACCCTCAGAATGAAGACTCATGAGTTAGATATAAATAAGGATATGATTTATTATATTGGGAGAGATTAACAAGAGAAATTGTTTTTACTGGGATGAGATACACTTAAAAAGAAAAGGTGCAAGAATATTTGCTGATGCTGTCAAGGCAATGTTAGGTTGGTTGGAAAACTGCTAACTTTAGGGGACTTGCAGACTAATAGATTAACAGTAGCCGCAAACAGAGGTGGAAATAATTCTTGCATTGCTTCTATTGCTTCATTGCCCGGAAAAAGAGTTGCTGGAGATTTCAGGAACTGCTGGGAGTCATGAAACAAGTAAATACATTGGCTGTGTTAGAATAACTAAGAGTAATAACAGGTGCATGTATACTTGTGTGTCATATTGACATAGTGACCTAAGTAATTAGTTTACTGAAATTTTTGCTGTTATCTTGTATGGGATGTGGTTTTCGTGCATTATAGCCCTAGTTGCTGATGTGCCATTAAAATCCAAACAAACAAATACTTGCATGTACACCAATGCTAGGAGTATAGAAAATAAATTTGATGAATTTGAAGTGCTGGTAACGAAATCAAAGGCAGATATTGTTGGGATATCAGAGACATGGTGTCACACAGATATAAGGAATGTAGAATTGGAATTTGGGGAGTACAATGTGTACAGATAAAATTGGCAGGATAGGAATGGAAGAGGGGTTATGCTGTTAGTTAAGAAACAAATTAAATCTAAGGAAGTGCATCCAGTTTACATGAGTGGACAGTGCAATGTTGCATCTGTTTGGTGTGACATAAACACTGGGAAAGGGAAAATGAGAGTAGGAGTGTGTTATAGGCCTAATGACTGATGTGTACAATGAACAGTTGTGCTGAGAAATAGAATGGGCCAGTAAATCAGTGTCTTATAATGAGGGATTTTAACTTCCCAGATATAGACTGTAACTTGTTGGTTGGTCATTTGCACACTAGCAAGCTTTTGTGGATTTATTGGATGATTATTTTCTATCATCCGATCATCCTCTGGTTGCCTCTCTAAACATGCTTCATGTTAGAGAGGCAACCAGAGGGAGTAACACTCTTGAAGTAATTATCAGCAGTGATTATTCATGCTTAAGAATTTACGGATAATGCAACCATTAGGTGGCAGTGATCACAGTGTACTGATGTGGGATTTACTTAAAGATATAACTACAATCTGGGGTAAAGGGAAGAGTTTTTGCTTTCGTAAAGGTGACTACAGTGGTCTCAGAGATTTTTTAAGTTCTGTACATGGGACCAACTGATGATGTTACCAACAGTAAATTCTAAATGGGAAACATTCAAGGAAGTTACGAGGCTTTTTGTTCCAACTAAGAAATACCATTCTTGGTTTAGGCCAAAATGGATGTCAGATGAACTAATGAGACTCGTTGCAGAGAAGAAAAATGCATGGGATGCATATAAATTATCAGGCGACACAGAAGCCTATGGTATATGTAAGCTAGTCTGTAATCAAGTCACAAAGGAGGTTAGGAAGTGAAGGCCGATTAAGAGAAGCCTTTGGAAATGGATGAAAATATAAACAGCAAAGGCTTCTTTACTTATATAAACTCTAAAAGGTAGGGGATGAATCAAATTGGTCCACTTGGTTTGATTGTAGATGATCATTCACAGATAGCTGCCAAACTAAATGAGTATTTTGCATCTACATTCACACATGAGGAGTTATTCAAGGAGGAGGGGTTAAATGATTTTGTAATAACTGAGAGCAAAGTGGAGGAGAAATTGTTCAAGTTAAACATAAGAAATCCACTTGGGGTGGAAGGGATCTATTCAGTTATATTGAAGGAGGCAGAGAGGGAAGTAAGCAAACCCTGAATTATGAAAGCATCCTTGGACTCAGGGGAAGGCCCCACGGACTAGAGATGTGCAAATGTATCTTCAATTCACAAAGGGGGATCAAAGGGTGACACGAGTAATTACAGCCCTGTTAGTGTGACTTCTGTTCCAGGAAAAATAATGGTGTCACTGCTTAAAGAAGCATTGCAGGATCATCTAGACAAGACTGCAATAATAATTCAGACACAGCATGGGTTTGTTAAGAGGAAGTCTTGTCTGACCAATTTGATTGGATACTATGACAGAGGAAATGGTTGCAAAAAATTATTTTGATATCATCTACTTGGTTTTCAGGAAAGCTTTTGATAGTGTTGCACATGGAAAACTATTGTACAAGTTTAAG
This sequence comes from Mastigoproctus giganteus, assembly GCF_048544385.1. Classification (NCBI taxonomy): domain Eukaryota; kingdom Metazoa; phylum Arthropoda; class Arachnida; order Uropygi; family Thelyphonidae; genus Mastigoproctus; species Mastigoproctus giganteus. Next base: position 219,695,895 of record NC_143579.1, on the reverse strand, counting down.
CAATATGGCATTTTAAAGGCAAGTTGCTACAACCGATAAAAGGATGGTTGAGTGGGAGAAGACAGAGAGTGGTAATTAGTGGATACTGCTCTGCTCTAAGTGGACTAATGTTATTAGTAGTGGTGTTCCCCTTGGGTCCATTGTTGTTTTGTATATTTATCAATTATATTGATGAAGGTATATCAAGCTTAATGTCAAAGTTTGCAAATGATACAAAGGTTGGGAGGATTGTTTTGTGTTATTTTATTTGTTTCTTTTAGCAATAAAGAAATAATAATAGCAATAATTTATATAATGGAGGTGGCGTTTTTTTTTTTTTTTTTTTTTTTCTTGCAGCGCTGGGAACGAGAGATGCTGCAGAAACTGGAGGAGCAAGAGGAAGGCACCTCAGAAATCAAAGAGACGTATACTTCTTTGCAACAAGAAGTTGAAATTAAAACTAAGAAACTTAAAAAGGTAGCTATTTTAAGATTATATAAAAGTTAATTTTCTTTTGAGTATTTATTTTGATTTAGTATTTAAAATTAATGTACATATGTAAAATAATAAATTGCTTTACATTTACCTGTTTATATCATAGATTTTGTCCTTCCAGCTGTAACCCACAAGAACAGTGTTCCAAAAATTTTTTTCCAAATTTAATAATAAAAAGTAATTAATGCATGTCATTATAAACCATATTTTAAAAACCATATTAAAAACGTATTTTAAACCATATTTATTTTGTTTGTGCTATTTTTAACATTTAACTTATTATTATTTATTTTATTTTTTTTTTTGTTTTGTTCACTGACTGCTTACCATTGATTAATGGAAGATTTTTCTTTCTAGGCCCTTCTTTTTGTTGCTTAATGGGTGATTATAATGTTTTATATGACTTTTATGTGAGCCAAATTCCATTCTGTTATATTCTTGAAAATATTTCTAGCTTTTTTTGTGGCAACTGGCATTGTTATGCTCATTTGAAGTAATGCAGTGTAACCTCTCTTTCTTTTTCACAATGGCACATAAAAAATGGGCAGTGAATAATATGTAAAGCATTACATGACAACACTTTGAATGAAAAATAAATAACACTTTCTACACGTATGAAATGGAAGAATTTTTTTTATTCCTGAGCAGATCTCTGACACTCAAAGCAAGTAAATTGATCCTAAGTAAGGTTTATTTACCCAATATTTTTTCAAGAGCAACTAATTACTAGAAATAGCTTAATGCATTTTAGAAAACCCCTTGGCATAGGCACCTATACTTGGCAAGAGGACTGCCCAGTGATGCTGGTCCTCTAGATTAGCGTCATTAGGATCCAGTGCCAACAGCCTAGGAACTTATGAGTATCGAATTTTGTTTTAAACTGGAACATCTGCAAAAGAAATGTATGAAATGTTAAAAACTGTTTATTGTGAAAAAACACCATGTCATACCAATGTGTTTTAATGGCATAAATGGTTCAAAGATGGATGTGAGGATATTCACAATGACCCAAGAAGTCATCTTGTGGTGTCCATCATCTTCTAGGAATGAGGATAAAGTTGCAAAAATTCAGGAAATTGTGGAAAGAGATTGTTTTGACACTCAGAATGAAGACTCATGAGTTAGATATAAATAAGGATATGATTCATTATATTGGGAGAGATTAACAAGAGAATAACGCCGTAGGCTAACACCGTAGGAATCCAGTGTGTTTGCCATGTATTGTGACCTGTGGAAATTCAGATAGAATAGGGGTATCCTAGTGGTCATCCAAGGGTCAGGATTCAGGCTGGTGGCAGTTTTGGATATGGTGTGTGGGTATTCCTGGCATCTCACTCCCAAGCTATATGTTGCTTGCCCCACCTACCACAGGGCCCCATTTGGGCCCTGTGGTAGGTGGGGAGTCCATACACTTAAAAAATAAACTCCATGAATCCTGATAATATGAACTCTTGTGAGATCTCAACAAGGTCCCCACTAGAAAACTGTACTACTACTGACACAGAAAATGTTACTCCAGAAAAAAAGATCCAGAACCAAAGACACATCAGATCCAACACTTCAATACCTGATTGTACACCCCCCCCACAGTGAAAAGCCCATAGAAAAATGTCACCCTTCTTCATCTAGAAGGGTTTGAAAGGGTTTCAAATTGATCAAATGGTTTCTTTCTGTGACATCTTTGTTGAAACGTTAACGACAAGCACGCAGAATAGCTCCCCTGAGCCACATCTTTTGGGAGAATTCCAATCATAGTAGCATCCCAAAAGGCACTGAACTCATCCCAGACATAATGGGATCTTCTCATTGTCTGAGAGGGAAATCTGTTTTGAATTAAAAATGAGTGACAGCTGCAAAAAAAAATTCATAAGTAGAAACCTTATCTCCACCTTTTATTCACTTTATTCTATTCATTTTATTCTCCTATTTCTATCTTGGCTGAATATCTTAATTGTTCAGTACAGCCATGTATATACCAAATCCACTGAGATGTTTTAAGTGCCGGAAATATGGACACTTGCAAGTGGCCTGTTGTAAACCCTCGATTTAAGGGACTAATAGGGGAGAATGGGGTATCCGTTAATGCTGAAAGTCCATTAAATCGAATGTAACCTGGGGAGGGAGGGTATTTTTTATTGGTCTTAATTTAAAAAACAAGCTTTAATACAATATACAGTACTGTACAATATAAAATTATGTTGCAATTTGGCCTTTGATTTACAGATATCAGAAACAGTTTGTTTTTTTATGCCGTAAATTTCACAAACACTTGCTACTGAGATACCTTGATCTAATTTCTGTGCCACATTGAAGTCCACACACTCTCTTTTAACTCCTCTATCACTTGATGCCATTTTAAATTGTAAGAATTGCAAAATTATTTAATAAATAAAGTCACAATTCAGAAATCACAGAAACACTCTGTATACAACCTGACCGCATGATAGCTTGAGGCAGACTGAGACTGAAACAAAGTGAGCTGGTAGACCTGCAGTTCAGTGTCCCGAGTCATGTTCAGCTTGAAGTCACTGCCTGCTCTTATCTGTAATCTAGGAAAACAGCTATTTGAATACGTTTTCAGAAAGAATAAAAAACAATTTCCTGAATTTGATTATAAAAATAAAAGTAGGTAATTATCAAAACAATAATTAACTAGGTAATTATTATTAATTTTTAATTAATAATAACACTGAAGTTTTGTATAACCTAAAAAAAATGATATGGTCGAGATTAATATGTACATTACTGTGTTATTATTTGTCCGGTCCGTTAAATCGAAGGTTTACTGTATATATATGCTACTAAGTCTTGTAGGTTAATATATATCAATGTTTTTCTAGATCCATCAGTTACTGGACTAGAGTCATGAATACAGTGAGAGGTTGTATTACTGGAGATCGAAGTCAATATAAGTTATAAAAGTTTTTTTTATTTGCAAAGAAAATAAACAAAACAAATTCATGAGGAGATAAGCTATATATGAGGTGGATTTCCCATTGTATAAGACTGCAAAAAATTGGAAAAGGCAGTTCAAGTGTGGACAAAGCATTGTGCACATTAGCCCAAGAGAAGGAAGGCTCTGCCTTTGTATTAATATTAGCCATATAGTGCAAGGAGGCCACAGGCTTTTGCTGGATTGGCCAAAAAAAAATAAATAACATTGACTAAAGTGGAACAGCTAGTCCTTAAAGATGTGTGATGACAAATTTTATAGCAAATGAAGTGAACATTAGCAATACAGCTGTTTGCACTGTAATCCTGCATATCTAAGGTAGTAGCCCAATGAGCTCCAAAATTGTTTACATCCTCAAAAGCCCCACAAGAAAGAGTGCACCGCATAATTATCGAAGCTTTGTAAAGAGAATGTTAATTTTTTTTTAAGTGAATTTTGAAAATGGATTAATTCCAGTTACAATCATTATGACCCAGAATCAAAGCAGATATGCAAACAATGGACACATTCATCTTCGCCAACTCCCAAAAAAAAAAAAAAAAAGGTTCAGTTGTCTTCCAGCAAGGTCACCTTGTCAGTCTTCTGTGATTCTGACGGTATCATCCTTACAGATAACCTCCCAAAAAGGCAACAGGGGTATAACAGGGTCACTGGGGTATGCGACAGAAATCTGGGAAAGTTAAGATAAGCTATCCACTCGAAGAAATGCAAGAGTATCCAAAAGTGTCACCTAGCCAACAGTGATCCTACTTACAAGGCTGCTTTCATAGTGAACTTTGCAATCAGATGTAGTTTTGAAAATTTTCAGTTCCCACTTTATTCTCCCAACCTCTTACCATCAGACTTCCCCTCTTCTCTAAAAATGAAAAGACCATTATGGGGCTGCAGATTTCAGACTGATGAGGGGGGGGATAATTAATGAAGTGGAAACCTGGTTTTGTGCTCAAAGTGAGCAGTTCTATTCAAGAGGCCTGAAAGAGATTATCCACAGATTGTAAAAATATGCAGTTCTGGAGGGTAGCTATGTAGAGAAGGATGAAATTGTAAGTCAAGTTTCATATCTCTAGCTAATATTTCTAGGTGGGATGAATACCTGTTGACTGCCCCTTGTAGTAAACAAATATATTGGGAGTTTGATGCAAAACTGCTCTCTGGGTTTAGTATAATATTACCAATTTGATTTATAAGAATACTAATTAATTTTAGAGGATAATCTTTGGCTTAAAAACCTATCCAGGTAATGTAAATTAGCCCCAGTATGTAAATAAGTTTTTTTTGTAAATGTAAATAAACCCTAGCAAGTAAGTAATCATACCTCTGTACAATAAATTTAAATTAATGCCGCAGATTGCTAACAATAAAATGGTTATTTAAAGACAGTTATTTAAAGCTCCAGCTTTAAATAACTGTCCTTAACATATTTTATTTAAATGTAGAATACAGTAAATTATTAAATTTATTAAGTGAATTGTTTTAAAATATAAAGTTAAATTTTAAATCCTCTGGTTGATGATAAATTTACTTTTCAAAATGTTATGCTGGTTGCTCCCTGTTATAGGTTCAAGCATATTTAGTAATTAATCATTTCATCAGGATTAACAAGGCAATGGTCAGGCCACACCTAGAGTACTGTGTACAGGTCTGGAGGCCTCATTTTAGGAAGGATGTAGAGTTGCTAGAACAAGTACAAAGAAGGGCAACAAGATTGGTGAGGGGAACAAAGGGGTGCTCTTACCAAGAAAGACTTAAATTCTGCAAATTGCAGTGCTTGGAGAGTAGGCACCTGCGAGATGATCTGATTGAGGTGTATAAGGCCTTGAATGGGATGAGCAAGTTGAATGCTGGTGGAATTCTTCCTCTTGCTCAGATTAAGAACCTGAGGGAGCATAGATTCAAATTGAGGAAAGACAGTTGTAGAATAGATGTGCGGAAATTTGCCTTTAGCCAGCGGGTAGTTAATTGGTGGAACAGACTTCCATCTTTTGTTGTGGAAGTTGATAGCCTAAATAAATTTAAGGCTGAACTAGACAAACATTTGGAGTGACTGGATGGGTGAAATGGGAATTTTTTTTTTTTTTTTTTTTTTTGACTAATGCTGCATAAGCTTTCTTGCATCATATGCCTCTACTAATGCTAATGCTATTTTTCATGCAAAGGAATTATTATTATTGTGTACCATTTACTTGTGCAATATTACCTATTAACTTTTCATTCATTTTTATTTGTGTTTGACATTATTGCATTTTATTACTATGTATTGAGCATTATTCAGTTATGTTAAACACTGAAACTTCAATTTACAAGTAATTTAAATTATAAAGTATGGAAGTACAATTTGGAAATTAAATGTGCTCGCATAAGATTATGAATTTGTATTTTAGTTGTTTTCCAAACTTCAAGCAGTGAAGACAGAAATTCAAGATCTCCAAGAAATTCATTCACGAGAGCGGCAGGAACAAGAGCAAACACAAAATGAACTTACTAAGCAACTAAAATTAACGTAAGTATAATGTACAGAGTGCATTAAATTATAATAGTTTTTAAAATGCTAATTTGTAAATTATAAAAAAAGATTTTTTTTTTTTTTGGAAAAATTAAGTTCTGTTTTGTAGTAGTAGTAGTATTAACTGGTTAGTCATTTGGATTGTCTTGTTTGCAAACAACATTGACATGACAACTTTTACCCATTTATGTCTGCCTGAATGCCACCTGGAAGAAAAGAAAATAGGCCAAATTGTGTTTAGAACCACCATATCATGGTGGTGGTTCAAAATGCAAATACAATCATTGCTGAGGAAAGATTATATTGTCTCAGTGAAGTGCATTTAGTGTCAAACAGCACCAGGGGTTTCCCCCATCTCTGCGTTGCTTTCATTGTAAGTGTAAAGTGTGTTAGTTGTGTGACAGCACCGGAGGTTTCCCCTATCTCCGTGTTGTATTCTTTGTGACAGAGAACTCTGTGGAGGCCAGAGATTTAAAAACTGTGTGGGGAGTGGCTTGTTGTCTAGTGTTATGTTCTGTTGTTTCTCTGACCATTTAGCCATTAGGCCCCCTGTTGGCACCCACCATTGCCCACACTTTGCCACGAGGAGGCAGGTCAGGTACCCAGTAGATTATTTAAGTGCTCTGGCAGGTTCCACCACCTAATTTCCAAGGATTTGAATAGCAAGATCTATATATATAAAAGGGGGGGGGTGAACACTAGAATTTGGAAAGGCCGAAAGAGGTTTACGAGAAAGCAGTTGAATTTTTTGACGCTGATTTGAATTTGGCGGCAATGTTAGGGGTGTACTCAGTCAGTTTAGTTAGAGTGGGGGGGGAGAGACTGGAGATTGGGGAAAACAGGTAGAAGGATGGGGACAATAGAGTAGGCATCCCCAAAGAAGTCAGTGGGGACAAGCCCCACCAGAGAAAGTATAGGGAGAGGCAGGAAGGGGAGGAGACAGAGACCCATCTCCTCCATCCCCTGGGAGGTTTTAAAGGGAACCGGGTTAGAGAACCCAGGTCAGATCGCCAAATGGTATGTTGGCAGCAAAGCTGCAGTAGTCTTCATCGGTGATGATTGTCAAGTCCATGTCTTGCCGAATCTGGTAGGAAGGTCAAACTGCCCATTCCCCTCTGTGGGTGGGATATGTTAGCTGGCAGTGGAGAACTCACCAGGAGCAGGGGGGGGGAGACAGGTTTATCGAGTATTACCACTGTATCTCCTTTATCTGCCCTCTGTATAATAATGTCTTTATTTTCGCAAAGTTCACATAGAGCTGAACTGTCATGTGTATTCAATTTAGGAAGTCGCGTTTCTTTTATGTTATTCACCACTTGGTTAACTTGTTGACTAAATAAATCTTTTTGTGGAACATTACGAAGTCCAAATTCGATATCAATTATGCACTGTTTTTTGGGTAGTTTTTGAGGTGGTAAATTATAATTTAATCCTTTGGATAAAAGTGAAATCTAGTCCTGCAATAGTGTATAAGAGGAAAGATTTGTAACCTATTGATATGTTAGTTCGTTGAATGCTGGGTGAGGGGGGGTGTTCGCGAACTAGCTGACATATTCTGTGGTAGCACGTTGTGTGTATGCGGGGGGTTGTCACCCAACTTTATGCACTTGGTCGCAGCGGAAATTACACGCTATACTGAACATTTGCTCAGTCCTTTCCTCGTTCACAACACAAATTAATGACCTGATATATAACATTTCTTGTGGTGATTGTGACTCTTCTTACCCAGGTTCGACGCATTTTCCTTTGAATATTCGTGTTAATCAACATGAGGCCTCAGTTCATGCTTCTCGTTCAGCAGCGTCAGAATTAGCTTTTCACGCCGTTAACGAAAAACATACTTTTTTATTTAAAATACTTAGTGTCCATCATAATTATACACGACTATTAATTGCAGAAACCGTAGAAATTAAATTACACGAAAATCTGTTAATGTTCGTCGGCCATATCTCATCTCCAATTCATGGACTTTTACGTTCATGCACAAAGACAAATAATCCCTATTTAAGTTTCATACTCACCCCTATTCAGTAATTTTCATTCCTGTGATCATGACATACGGTCGAAAAGCGTTGTCAGTTTCAGGAAGGAAAATCGATTTGCAATTTTTTTTTGTTAAATTCTGTTAATTAATTTTCTTATTTTTAATTGCATTAAATTGATTTTTAATTATGTTAAATTGATTTTTAATTATTTTTTAAATTATTTGTTACTCTAATGTAAGTTTTTCATTTTAATTTCTGGAGAGTATCATACGGAAGTGTTCTATGTACTATATTGAGGTAAATTTCTCTTATTATTTTACAAATATTGATATCAACGTAGAACGTATTGAGCATTACAGCTCTGGTTCATACTATCTATATGTTAGTTTATATAAAGTGATGTAAGTTATTATTAACTTTGTATTTTTTCAGCCAATTACATTTGCTCTTCCACTCATTCCCATTCACCATAACACTCATTCACTCTCTTTCACACTACTTTTTTTTTTCATATTTGTTCTGGGTGGGGGGGGGGGAACATGATCATATCTGCAGTATATCTGAAACCAAGGCATGAAGAGGCACATTATATCAAGATCGCACTGTATATTATTAACCTAGCCTAACCAGACTTTTAGCAACAAATAAGGTAACAGATAAATAATTACTTTCATAAAAAACAATTCTATATATGTAACTTTCATATTCTTCATGATCATAAAGTAAAAATATTGCTAATCATTGTACATGTACTTGGGCTTAATGGTGATATATAATGAACCGTCAAATGCATTTAAAAATATCTCTGCATTTAGCCTTGCATTGGATTAAAACGTAAAATCTTAATCCCTTTTTATTTTCATATTTAAACAGATTCAGCCATAGCCAAACAATTCTATCACACTCTCCAAAATACCTGCTTTTTTTTTTTTTTTTGTTGTTCCTCTACTTCGACACCTCATATATTTGTCAAATTATATTAGGCTAATTTTCTGATTTGATTTCCTTAATCTAATTTTAGTTAGTTTATTTTTATTTAACTAAACATATGCACATTCCACTCCATAATCATTTTATAATTTCACTCTAGCTTCAGCTTGATGGACAAGGTCTGTGTCATAAATTTCCTTTTGTCATACTTTTGGACAAAATTCCAAATCATTTCACCAATTCCCAGTTCATGATGCATCCTTAACATTGAATCATGACATCAAACCAAACATTCTAGAGTATTTGGAGACATTAAATGATCTGTGATATCTCATACGAGTTCCAGGAAGGTATACTCACTTCATCTTGTATACTTCTGAGTCACCCACATATTCATTTTATACTACACTTTGTCAGATCTCAATTTATTTCAAAAATTTCTTTTCTAGTGGGAATTGAGTACTCTCATAATATGTATGCAATGCATACATATTATAAGATCATAATATGCAGTATCCTTTGCATTGCATACATGTTTTATGAATTGTACTGCATTATGACCTCCTCCTGTGTAAACAGTTAAACAGGTCCAGGTACTTACATTTAGTGCTGTCATCTTTAATTCGAATATGCCTCTGTGTTAGGATGAGTGTGGTGAGCCAGTTATTCCTATCAATTGACTGCATTCAGATCTTTTTCTCTTATCCTTAAATGGTGCCTCCATAGCCAGGTGGGAAGGAGCAGCAGTGCGTAGCACACGCTTCTTGATTAGACCGGGGTTCGAGCCCATCACCACCAAATACGGAGGATGCGGAAAGGTCAGGAAATGATCACCGCATATTCCCGGAGAAATATGGCCTTAGTTGCTAATGCTCCTAAAAACCAAAACAACAAACAACTTATCCTTAAATGTTCACCCACAAGATAATAATAATAATAATTACAATAGGCTTTGGCTTATTCAGCATTACTATAATCAATTGAATATGGTTTTAACACATCCTACCAACTGTACATTATTGGCTTATTTTCACTCATGATTTTCTCATTCATATAATTTCTTGTGCCATGTTTCTTGTAATTTTGATTACTAGATGTAGTTTGGTTGTATATTAAATAAATTATAAAACTATACAGGAACTGACATTATTATTAAACTGCTGTAAAGCTGTTTGGATTTACATTTTAACATTGTACTAGAATTCAGAAACTATAAGATAATAAGTGTTTCTCATGCAAAGAAGCATTTATTAATTAATTATTTCAATGCTTGTAGCCCTCCATGACAGTATGGTGGTTTCATCACTTGTCGCTCACTTGGAAAGGTCAGGGTTCAAGTCCCATTGATGACTGAAGAAATTTCTAAAGGCTTCTTGAATTGAGGCTGTAGTTAGATGATCCAGGCAAAGAGAGTAGGCCCTTTCCATTTTCAGCTGGCACAATATGCAAATTGAGCCATGACCATGCACTTATACAGATATAATATATAATGATGCAATATGGTCTAAGTTGCTGATGCATTTAAAACCAAACACCAACTATGTCATTACCTGTATTGAAATAAAAACTTTAACTCAGAAACTGTCAAGTTATTCAAAAATTCCCATTTCCAATGTAACTTCTGAACCATTGCTTCTATTAAAAAGAAACAGTTTAATCAAACTGCATCATAAATAAAACTACTCATCTTATTGTTCAAAAAAATTCAGAGAACAAAGGATCCCCCACCCCACTATCCTCTATTTCTATTATTAAATTAGTTTATATCTCTTGTAATTTTAATGAAAGAAGTTAGTTTATATGTGAAGTCAAGCAAAATGTAAGGTAACAAATTAATTTAATAAATTAAAATATTGGTTTCAATTTAATAATTTAAAATATACACAACATTCAAATATAAAAGCAGTGTTATTTTTATATGTAATTGCTGTTACTTTCTATACATTTTTTCATATTGCACAAAGTTTTTCAAAAACCTGAAAGAAAAAGATTTTTGATTGGTTAGGTGGCCACTTACACTGAATTTTTCACTTCCTTATTAATTTTAAAGCAGTGTCTGTTATGTAAGTTTTCCTTGAACCAAAAAAAAAAAAAAAAATCATAGGTGTCATATCAGCACTGTATGGCATGTGGATGTTCTTATAAGTCAAACCCACATGCCACATAGTGCTGATTTGACACCTATGAATTTGTTTTTCTTTGTCTCAATGGAGGGTAGTTTTGGCCAGATTTTTGCAGTTTCCAGCACAGTTAACCTAATCAGGATATTAATCCTTATCTAAATTTTAGTGAAAACATTTTACACAGGCAAGCAGGTAGAAAGGTTATTTTCATGACTGATGCTAATGCATCCTCCTCCCTTTGGAATAGTCCTATCTCGGATGCAAAGTGGGGGGAGTTACTTGAGTTCATTAGGACTAAAAATTTGACTGCCTGGAACACTCGCAATCATCCTCCTACTTTTGTGTTTCTAGGGTCAGTCATATATAGATATCACTTTGGCTAATTCTACCTTTGGTTCCCTCATCAGGGATCGGAAAGTGCATACTTCGTGGTCTGGGAGTGACCACAATGCAATTTCTTTCATTTTGGATTTTGGTCCATCTTATCAAGGGTCGTGTGACTCTCACGACTTTCCTAGATATAGGACTCAGGAAGCAGATTGGCTGCTTTTTGACTTGTAGACTAATGATATTAAGAGTAGGAGACCAGCGGAATTACTCAACAAGTATAGGTCACTGTTGAAAAAAGACGTGAATTAGAGTTGAATTTCAAAGTGTCTGCAATTCTGCCAGGACACGATAGGAGGGAGCATATGATGAGAGCCTTGTCGATCAGTATGGCCCTGGAAATATTGTGCAAGGCTCAAGGGGTAGAATTTTTTTCAGCCTGGTCTGTACTTGTTAACAGGAGAGACTGCTTCTGCACTGATGAAATACACTTAAATAGAAAGGGTGCAAGAATATTTGCTGATGCTATCGAGGCAGTGTTAGGTGGGTCAGAAAACTGCTAGCTTGGGGGGGGATACAAGGACTAATAGATTAACAGTAGCCACTGGCAGAGGTGAAAGTGATTCTTGCACTGCTTCTATTGTAATGAGCAGCAACCTGGAAAACAAGATGCAGAGTACTTCAGACACTACTGGGAGTCATTGCAGTACAAGTAAACACATGGGTTGTGTTAGGGTAGCTAAGAATAGGAACAGGTGCATGTATGCTTGCGTGTACACCAATACTAGGAGTTTTCTAAATAAATTTGATGAATTTGAGGTATTGCTCAAAACATCAAAGGCAGATATTGTTGGGATATCAGAGATGTGGTGTCACACAGATATAAGGAATGAAGAACTGGAATTTGGGGAGTACAATGTCTACAGAAAGGATAGACAGGATAGCAAGGGAGGAGGGGTTATGTTATTACTTAAGAAATACATAAAATCCAAGGAAGTGAAGCCAGTCGACATCGCTGGACAGTGCAGTGTCAAGTCAGTTTGGTGTGACATAAGCATTGGGAGATAAAAATTGAGAGTAGGAGTGTGCTATAGGCCTAATGACTCTGACGAATATAATAAGAAACTGTACAGGGAAATAGAGCGGTAAATCAGAGAGTCTTATAATGGGGGATTTTAATTTCCCAGATATTGACTGGAATTTGTGGGTTGGTCACTCACACACTAGCAAGGCTTTTGTGGATTTATTGGATGATTGTTTTCTACATCAGCATGTTCGGGAGGCAATTAGAGGGAGTAATACTCTTGATCTGATTATCAGTAGTGATTCTTCATGCATTAAGAATCTGCAGATAAAGGAACCACTAGGTGGTAGTGATCACAGTGTGCTGAAGTGGGATTTACTCAAAGAGGTAACTACCATCAGGGGTAAAGGGAAGGGATTTTGCTTTCGTAAAGGCAACTACAATGGTCTGAGACAGTATATAAATTCTATACAGTGGGACCAACTGATGTTACTAACAGCGAATTTAAAATGGGAAGCATTCAAAGAATTTATCTTGGAAGCTACTAGGCTTTACATACAAACTAAGAAATATTGTTCAAGGTTTAGGCCTAAATGGATGTCAGATGAACTAATGAGACGTATTATTATAACAGAGCTTATTAGTAGAGGCATGTGATGCAAGAAAGCAAGCTTATGCAGCATCAGCCAAAAAAAAAAAAATCTTCCACTTCACCCCTCCATTCGTTCGAAATACCTGTCCAGCTGAGCCTTAAATTTATTTAGGCTATCAACTTCCACAAAAAGGGATGGAAATCTGTTCCACCAACCAACCAACTACCCGCTGGCTAAAGGCAAATTTCCGCACATCTATCCTACATCTGTCTTTCCTCAATTTGAATTTATGCCCTCTCAGGTGATTATTTTGAGCACGAGGAAGAATCCCATCAGCATTGATCATGCTCAAACCATTCAAGGCTTTATACACCTCTATCAGATCACCTCGCTGGTGCCTAGTCTCCAGACACTGTAATTTGCAAAACTTAAGCCTCTCTTCGTAAGAGCAACCCTTTGTTCCATTCACTAATCTTGTTGCCCTTCTCTGTACTCGTTCCTGCAGCTCATATGGCAGAGAAGAAAAATGCATGGGATACATATAAATTAATGGGTGACATGTAAGCCTATGATATATATAAGCTAGTCATTAACCAAGTCACAAAGGAGATTAGGCAGGCAAAGGCAGATTATGAGAAATCCTTGGCAAAAGATGCAAAGAAAAACAGAAAAGAGTTCTGTACCTATGTAAACTCTAGAAGGAAAGGGATGAATCAGATTGGTCCACTGAATATTGATGGTTCAATTGTTGATGATCCTGCTCAAGTGACTAACAAACTAAACGAGTATTTTGCATCTACATTCACACATGAGGAGTTATTCAGGAAGGGGAATTCCAGAGGTGAAGTAAACTCTGGCAGTGAGCTAGATGATTTTGTAATAACTGAGAGGAAAGTGGAGGAGAAATTGTTGAGGATAAACATAAAAAAGGCACCCGGGGTGGATGGGATCTATTCAGTTTTATTAAAGGAGGCAGCAAAGGAAGTAAGCAAACCCTTAGCCATAATTATGAGAGCCATAATTATTCTTTGGACTCAGGGGAGGTACCCATAGACTGGAAATGTGCAAATGTGATCCCAATTCACAAAGGAAGATCAAAGGCTGACACAAGTAATTATAGACCTATGAGTTTAACTTCTGTTACGGGAAAATTAATGGAGGCACTGGTTAAAGAAGCACTGCAGGGTCATCTAGACAAGACTTCGGTTATAGCTCGGACACAGCATGGTTTTGTTAAGGGAAAGTCTTGCCTCACCAATTTGATTGGATACTACGATGCAGTCACAAAAGAACTGTATGCAGGGAATAACTTTGATATTATATATTTGGATCTTAGAAAGGCTTTTGATACTGTTGCACATGGAAGACTGCTGCACAAATTGGAGCAGTGTGGCATTGGAGGCAAATTGCTGCTATGGATAAAGGGATAGTTGAGGGGGAGAAGACAGAGAGTGGTAATCAATGGACTCATCGTGGACTAATGTTATTAGTGGAGTCGCTCAGGGTTCAGTGTTGGGTCCATTGTTGTTTTCTGTATTTATAAATGATGTTGATGATGGTATCAATCTTAATGTCCATCAAGCTTAATGTCCACAGACGGTTTGCAGACGATACCAAGGTTGGCAGGGTTGTTAAGGACGCTGCTGCAACAGGATCTGGAAAGGTTGAGCAGATGGGCTGAGAGGTGGCAAATGAAGTTTATCATTGACGAATGTAAAGTACTACATATGGGAAACAGTAACCTCAGAGTAGCATATCAACTCTGTGGTACTACACTGACAGTGATAGAGAATGAAAAGGACCCGGGGGTAATTGTGCAGGCAGGTATGAAGTTTTTTGAGCAGTGCAGACGGGTTGCAAGAGTAGCTCATGGTGCCTTGTCAATGATATACAGGAATTTTTCTAGCAGGGATAATGAGGTGATTATTCCCTTATATAAGGCAATGGTCAGGCCACACCTTGAGTACTGTATACAGGTCTGGAGGCCTCATTTCAAGAAGGATGTAGAGCTGCTGGAACGAGTACAAAGAAGGGCAACAAGATTAGTGAATGGAACAAAGGGTTGCTCTTATGAAGAAAGGCTTAAGTTTTGTAAATTATAGTGTCTGGAGACTAGGCACCGGCGGGGTGATCTGATAGAGGTGTATAAAGCCTTGAATGGTTTGAGCATGCTCAATGCTGATGGGATTTTTCCTCTTGCTCAGAATAATCACCTGAGAGGGCATAAATTCAAATTGAGGAAAGACAGATGTAGGATAGATGTGTGGAAATTTGCCTTTAGCAAGCGGGTAGTTGGTTGGTGGAACAGACTTCCATCCCTTGTTGTGGAAGTTGATAGCCTAAATAAATTTAAGGCTCAGCTGGACAGGTATTTCAAACAAACGGAGATGTGAAATGGGAGCGGGTTTTTTTTTTTTTTGGTTGATGCTGCATAAGCTTGCTTTCTTGCATCATATGCCTCTACTAATGCTAATGCACTTAAGGAAATTTTTACTACCCGAAGATAGAATTTAAAATTTTGTTACAGATTTCACAGGCTATTGCAATCCAAAAGTTAATTGTGATGCAAGAAAAACTTTGTTCCATGGTGGTTGGTAAGATTGATTGATCTCAGGAGAAATGTAAAGAATTCGTGAAGGAATTTTCAAAGGGCAAAGAGAAGTAATAGGTCCAGAGAGGAAATAGAAAGTCTGAAGCATATCTATAAGACTGCCAGGCTATATATTTTAATGCTATATATCAAGAAAAGAAAAATGCTTGGGACCACCTCATAAATACTACCATCAATAATGAACCTTGGGGTTTACCCTATGAGTTAGTTATGGACAAGTTTGATCCGAATGAGGTGTTCTCATCTATTAAACCTGGAGGTGTGGAGACTACTTCCTGGAGTGAGTCAATAATTGCTATATTAGATAGCTTAATACATCATGATGTACAGTACCTGAGGGCACTGAGCAGATGGACCTCAGAATGAAACATCTAAGATATGAAGGAGAGGTTTTTGAAGAACCATTTTTGAATGAAAAAAATTAATCAAGCAATCCTTTGTATGAGAGATGGGAAATATCCTCGTTTGGACTTGATTGAGGTTGCCGTCCTTAAACGTTTGGGAAGTGTGTCCCCAGGTCGTTTCTAACGATGAATGCTTGTATTAAAGAGGGTAGATTTCCAGTGTTGTGGAAGATAGCAAACCTAAAGCTATTGTTAAAAATCATGGAAAACAGTCTAGCGATCCTGGTTCTTACAGGCTTTGTTATATGTCCTTGGCCTCTTCTTGGACTTCAAAAGGCTGTTGACACCATTTGGTGGCAAAGCATTCTGGCGAAGTTCAGGGAGGCTGAGGTCTCTCTTCCAATTTATCATGTGGTTTCCAACTATCTTTCTGATAGTAGTATTATAGTCTCTTTGGGTTTTTGCAGGGGTTTTCTGTCCTGTGACCAGAGGCTGCCTTCAGGATCTGTTCTTGGCCCTGTGTGCTGAAACATGGTCCTTGATGGATGGCTTTCATTTCAACATGAGAATATTATGAAAATTGCATATGCGGAAGATCTGGTTGTTCTTGTTGTCAGTCAGTCCCATCTTGAATTAGAAAATTGGGCAAACTTCATTTTGGAGGATTTGGACGATTGGTGCAAAATTCACAAACTTCATATTTCCATTCCAAAAATAAAACAGATGTTATTGAAAGGTTATCTTAACTTAAATAGGCCACCAAATGTCAGACAATGATCAGGCAATCATAATTACTAAATCATATAAATATTTAGGCATTATGTTAGATGATAGATTTAATTTTGTTACTCATGTGAAATATATCTTACAAAAAATTAAGGCTGTTATTGGAAAGATTATTAAAATTACAAAATATGTTTGGGGATTTAAACCCTCAACCTTTAAGTTATGTTATACTTGTATATTTGTTTTTATTATATGTTATGCAGCTGGTGCATGGGGCTTCGGGCTTAATAACTGTATAATTAAGAAGCATCTACTGCAGGTCCAAATATTCTTCCTGCTGGCTGTCTCTCGTGCCTGTAGGACAGTCTCAACTGTGGAATTACGGGTTTCGTGGGGAAGGATCCCCATACAATATGAAGTTGTGTTGCAATATCTCTTGTATAATCGATGCAAAAACATTCTTGTGCAGGCAGGAGCATATTCAATTGATTTGAAAATTTCTGAAAAGGAAGATATTTCTAGGCTTAGACTACAGTTTACTGGCAAAATGATTGGTGTCTATCTGAACTTGGAAGAAATATTCAGGTTTATGCCTAATGTAGCAGAATTCAGTAAACAACAACTGACCTGGTTTTCTCCAGATTTATATGTATCTTTTCTTTTGACAGGTCATGGAAGCTTAAATTCTAAGCTTTTTTCTTTGGGCCTTTCGAACTCTCCTAACTGTCATTGCAATGCTCCAGAAACTGTGGAGCACCTGATCTTTGACTATGTGCCTTACGTAGACCTTAGATATAGGTTACAATCGGGGATGTGCCCTCTGGGTAGGCAAGATAGGCAGTGCCTACCCAGACTAAAATTATAAATATTAATTATTAAATATTAAAAGTAAATGATTTCTAATTCATTATAAAAATATTAATTTCATGCATGAAATTTAATGTATTATTTAGTAAATGGGTATATTTTGAGGTTAGCACAATTTTCCTGTGCCTTTCAACCTCAATATATATATATATATATATATATATATATATATATATATATATATACTAACGCGTTATTTTGTTAAACCATGTCCCATGTTAATCAGCTTCAGATGCATGAAATACCCTGTTATAAAAGCAGAATAATTCCTGCCTTTGCTTCAGTGTGCCATCAGTCTTTGCAGAGTGAGGAGTGTACGCATGTGTGTTGTTGTATTGTTTGCCTCGTGATAGAGCTGATACTTTATTACTTTACAAATACTTTATTTCAAAATTTCAATAGAAAGGGTACAAGAATATTTGCTAATGCTATTGAGGCAATGTTAGGTGAGTCGGAAAACTGATAGCTTGGGGGATACACAGACTAATATGTTAACAATAACCACAGGCAGAGGTGAAAGTGATTCTTGCACTGCTTCTATTGGAATATGAAGCAGCCTGGAATGCAAGGTACTGGGGAATTTAAAGCCTGGTGTGGGTCATCTTGGAACAAGGAAATACATGGGCTGTGTTAGGATAACTACGAGTAAGAACAAGTACATGTATACCAATACTAAGAGCATAATAAAAAAAATTTTATGAATTTAGAAGTACTGGTCAAGTCGTCATATGCAGACATTGTGGGGATATCAGAGACATGGTATCACATCTAATATAAGGGATGTACAGTGTATACAGAAAGGACAGACAGACAGACAGGGAGGGTGGAGGGATTATACACTTAGTTAAGAAGCATATAAGATCTAAGGCATCCAAGTGACATGGGTGGCCAGTGATATGTTGAGGCAGTTTGTTGCGATAAGCACCGGGGGGAAAAAAATGAGTCGGAGTGTGTTATAGGATGACTGTGACGAGTACAACAAAAAACTTTACAGAGAAATAGAGTAGGCGACAAATCAGAATGTCTTATAATGGAGAATATATTAAATTTCCAGATATTGACTAGTACTTGTGATTTGGCCACTCAAACACTAGCAAGACTTTTGTGGATTTATAGGATCACTATTTTCTACAGCAACACGTTAGAGAGGCAACAAGAGAGAGAGAGAGAGAGAGCAGTATTCTTGATCTGATTGTCAGCAGTGATTCTTCATGCATTAAGAATCTGCAGATAACACAAGCACTAGGTGGCAGTGATCACAGTGTATTGATGTGGGATTTACTTAAAGATGCAGTAGTAGTAGTAGAAGCATATGATGTAAGAAAGCAAGCTTATGTAGTATCAGCAAAAAAAAAAAAAAAAAAGCCATTTCACACATCCATTCCCTCTAAAAGTTTGTCCAGTTCCTCCTTGAATGTAACTACCATCAAGGGTAAAGTTGCTGCTATGGATATAGGGTTAGTTGAGTGGGAGAAGACAGAGAGTGGTTATCAATGGACACCACTGTTCCTGGACTAATATTATTAGTGAAGCATATTAAGCATATTTGCTTCAATAAAGGTGACAAACAGTTTTAAATTCTATACAGTGGGACCAACTGATGACGTTGCCAGCAGAATACTCTAAATGAGAAGTATTCAGGGAAATAATCATAGAGGCTTCTAGGCTTTTCATAAAAAATTACAAATACTATTCAAGGCTTAGAACTAAATGGATGTCAAATGATCTAATAAGATACATGGAAGAGAGAAAAATGCATGGGATACATATAAATTATCAGGTGGTACAGAATCATATGGTAGATATAAACTAGTCTGCAATCAAGTCACAAAGGAGGTTAGGTAAGCTAAGGCAAATTATGAGAAATCTTTGGCAAAAGATGTAAAGGAAAACAGCAAATACTTTACTTATGTAAACTCTAGAAAGTAAGGGATGAATTACATTGGTCCATTGATATCGATGTTTTAACTGTTGATGATCCTGCTGACAAACTGAATAGATGTTTTGCATCTGAATTCACATGTAGTCAAGCTCTAATAGGGTGCATGTAATGATTTTGTAATAACTGAGAGGAAAGCAGAAGAGAAATTTCAAAAGTTAAACATAAAAAAGGCACTTGATGTCGATGGGTTCTATTCAGTTATATTAAGGGAGGCAGCAGAGGAGGTAAACAAACCCTTAGCTATAATTCTGAGAGCATCTTTGGATTCAGGGGAGGTCCCTGTGGACTGGAGATGTGCAAATGTATCACCAATTCACAAAGGAAGATAAGTTTGACATGAGTAATTGCAGACCTGTTAAATAACTTCTGTTTCAGGGAAAATAATAGAGTTACTGGTTTAAGACTTGATGCAGGATCACCTAGACAGGAGGGAGTGCAGTTATACTTCAGTCACAGGATGAGTTCATTAAGGGAGAGACCTTGTGTGACCAATTTGATCAGATATCAGTCAGTTTAATTTATTTTCCTTTGTCACTATGACGCAGTGACAAAGGAACTGGATGCAAAAAATAATTTTGAATAACTATCATTAAAAAATATAGTTGTTTTCTATATTTATTAATTATAGTATTATTGATGAAGGTATATATGGCTTTATGTCTAAGTTTGCAGATAATAAAAAGATAGACAGGATAAATAATGACAGTAATGAAGGTATGCTACTGCAACAAGATTGAGAAAAATTAGGCAGATTGGTTGAGAAATGGCAATTGAAGTTTAATATTGACAAAAGCAAGGTACTGCATATGGGTAGCAGTAACCCCAGAATAATGTACCAACTGTGTGATACTACACTCAGGATAGTGGAAAATGAGAAAGACCCAGGAGTAATTGTGCAGTCAGATATGAAGTTTACTAAGCAATACACAGACTGTCAGGCCATCTCGTGGGGTTTAGTCAATGATATATACAGGAATTTTGCTAGCAAGGATATGGAGGTGATTATCCCATGGTATGAGGATGGTCAGGCCACATCTTGAGTACTGTATATGGGTCTGTAGGCCTCATTTTAAACTATGTAGAGCTGCTGGAACAAGCAGAGAGAAGGACAATGAGACTGGTGAGGGTACAAAGGGGTGCTCTTACCAAGAAAGTCTTCAGTTCTACAAATTGCAATATCTAGAGAATAGGCATCTGCGAGGTGATCTGATTGAGGTGTTTAAGGCTTTGAAGTACTTCAGCAAACTCAATGCTGATGGGATTCTTCTGCTTGATCAGACTATGCACATGAGGGACATAAATTCAAATTGAGAAAGAATAGTTGCAAAATGGATGTGCAGAAGTTTTTCTTCAGCCAACAGGTGGTTGATTATTGGAACAAGCATCCATCCATTGTGGAAGTTGATAGTTTGAATAAATTCAAGGAAGAACTGGGCAAACTGTTGGAGGGGATGGATAGTGAATCAGGATTTTTTTTTTTTTTTCCCTTATTGGCCAATGCTTGCTTTCTCGCATCATTTACCACTACTAATACAAACTAATATTCAGAGAGTGCAAATATCAGTAAAATAAATAAAATGAAAAACTACTAATAGATGCATCAACCAAATAGGCAAAACATTTTTCTTAATAAGAAAATAAGAACTTTCTAATTAAGAAAGAACTTTCTTAATTTAATAAGAACTTTTATAATAAGAAAATAAGAACTTTTATAAAATAATAAGAAAATAAGAAAATAATTAAGAAAGAAAATAAGAACTTTCTCCTTAATAAGAACTAATAAAATTAAATTCAAGACAAAACATAAATTTCCAAAATTATATAAAGCAAGACTCAAACAGAATGAAAGAAACCAAGTATGTAGCATTTCAGGACCTCCCCCCAAATATTACTGGATTCAATGATTGATACTATGGCAGTCTCAAAGTATTTCCTACCTGTGTTAACTTTACAAAGTACAGCAAAGACAGCTTTGAAATAATCCACTAAATATCACCTTTTTTGATTAAAACTTAATTGTTGTTGGAATGATTTTTGTCAAAAAGAACCATGACTATTTGTGAGGGAAAAAAAGTAATTAAGTGATTATATAATTTTATTTTTTTCTTCCCAGAAAAATAGTTATTTTTAAAAAGATCATTCCAACATTTCTGCAACTTTTCCGAAGGTTAATTGTTTCAGTATTTCTTATTGTCTACTTGCTCTTCAATTAAAAAATTGCTCTTGCATATTCAAGTACACTAAGTGGACAGAAATCATGGGATAGCTATCTAGAAATGGGTAGGTCACCTTTTGCCAGGATAAGGGCAGCCACACGGCGAGGCATTAAGTCCCACTAGTTCACAAAAGCATTCCACGGGTATTTCCATCCATGTTGCTGCACCCCTGTCCATAATTCCGTCACATTCCTGGGTAGAGGATCCAAAGCTCGAATGGACCTTTCCACAGCATCCCAAAGATGCTCCACAGGGTTCATATCTGGTGTGTGTGTGGGGGGGTGGGAATTCCATGGTGGTAAAATCTGCGGAATGCTCTTAGAACCATGTTCTAGTTGCCATGGCTCTGTGGGGAGGTCCATTGTCCTGTGGGTGCATGATAACCATGAAGGGATGCAGATGGTCTGCAAGGATGGACACATAACCTGGCCCATTCAGAGATGTGTCTAGACTTACCAGAGGTCCTAACGTGTGCCAGTTTAACATGCCCCAGACCATTACCGACTGTTCACCTGCCTGAACAGTTCCTTGTTGATATGACAGGTGCAAAGCTTCGTGCAGTTTCTACCAGATATGCACCCTCCCATCCACTCAAAATAACTGGAAACAGGACTCATCGGACCAGGAGACCTGTCCAATCATCCAAGGTCCAGTGCCAATGTTCTTTTGCCCAGTTGAGACGTAGAGTCACCATGACACAGGACTCTACATCCTGTGTCGTGGTGTTAGCAATGGGACTCTGGTGGGTCAGTGGCTCCCATAACCTATTGCAGCTAATGATCGCCTGATGATCTTGGTGGAAACATTTCTGGCACCTTCCTCGTTGAAATCGGCGGTGATTTGTGCCACTGTTGCTCTCCAGTTTGTTGAAACAATGTGAGACAGATGTCAACGGCCATGCTCATTCACCACTTTCTCTGCCCACAGCACTGTCCACAATGGGATGTTATTCTGGAAATGGCATATTCCCGATACACTCTTGATAACTGTCAAACGGGGATAGTGCAATTTCTGTACCGCTTCCACGATAGTGACCCATGTGTCGGGCACCCACTATCATCTCTCTCTCTCTCTCTCTCTCAAAGTCAGCTAACTCACTACGTTTATCCATACTGACATCAAATTACTGTCTACATGAATGCAGTGATGCAGCGTACCTATATACCTGCCAAGCAGTGGGTTTGTCCACTAGCGAGAGGGATGACAGCGTCGCATTGCCCAGGAACCAGGTATCCCATGAATTCTGTCCTTTCAGTGTATGGCATGCTTGGACACACAAGCATATTTCTTGTAATAATTTAAATCTCTTTTATAATTTTTATAGGTATCTAATTATTGAAAACTTTGTGCCTCCAGAAGAGAAAAATAAAATTTTAGCCCGAGTCCAGTATGATGAAGATGATGACCAGTGGAGATTATTATCTTTATCGCAAGCAAATGGGTAGGTGAATCACATATTGCGATCTAGAAATTTATCATTTCCTTTACAGTTTAATATAAAAAGGTGGCTCATCAGATACAGTTAATCCCCAATTTATATCAAAGATGCACCTTTATGTTATAAATGTGAGATGCCTTCCCATTATCAAATTTTTGTACTTGTCTCCTTAATTAAAGTTGGTCCAGCTATTGATCCAGGGGGCTCATTCTCAGGTCAACAGCTTCTAAAAATGTAATAGTAATAGTAATCATGGCATGTGATGCAAGAAAGCAAGTGTATCAGCTTATGTAGTATCAGCTAAAAAAAAAAAAATTCACACAACCATTCCCTCTAAATGTTTGTCCAGTTATTCCTTAAATTTATTTAACTTATCAACTTCCACGACAGATGAAAGTTTGTTCCAAGCAATTAACCACCTGCTGGCTAAAGGCAAATTTCTGCATATCTATTCTACAGCTGTCTTTCCTCAATTTGAATTTATGCCCCCTTAGGCTCGTAATCTGAACACGTGGAAGAATCCCATTAGAATTCAGTGTGCTCAACCCATTCAAGGCCTTATACACCTCAATCAGATCACATTGCAGGTGCCTAGTCTCCAGCTGCTGCAATTTGCAGAACTTAAGCCTCTCTTGGTAAGAGGATCCCTTCATTCCCCTCACCAATCTTGTTGCACTTCTCTATACACTCTCAAGCAAATCTATATCCTTCCTAAAATGAGGCCTCCAGACCTGTATGCAGTACTCAAGGTGTGGCCTTATACAGAGGGACAATCACCTCCTTTTCCCTGCTAGCAAAATTCCTGTATATCATTGATAAAAACCGTGACCTGCTCTGGCAGCCTGTCTGCATTGCTCAGAAAACTTCATATCTGACTGCACAATTACTCCCAGGTCTTGTTTATTTTCTGCCATCCTAAGTGTAGCACCACACAGTTGGTAAATTCCTCTGGGGTTACTTCTACATTTGCAGTACTTTGCATTTGTCAACATTCAACTTCAATTGCCACTTCTCAGCCCATCTCAAATTTTCTAGATCCTGTTGCAGTAGCACACAGGAGCAGCAGTGCATGGCATATGCTTCTTGATTAGACCAGGGTTTGAGCCCATGCCCACCAAATATGGAGGATGCGGAAAGGTCAGGGAATGACCAAAGCATATCCCCGAGCAATATGGCCTTAGTTGCTAAGGCTCCAAAAAAAAAAAAAAAAAAAAACCAAATAGCAGTAGCACACTGCCATTACTGTCATTAACAACCCTGCCAAACTTTGTATCATCTGCAAACTTCAACACTAAGCTTGATATACCTTCATCAATATCATTGATAAATATACAAAACAACAGTGGACCCAACAACGAACCCTGTGGGACTCTGCTAATAACATTAGTTCATGAAGAGCAGCGCCCATTGATTACCACCCTCTGTCTTCTCCCACTCAACCATCATTTTATCCATTGTAGCAACTTACCCTTAATACCATTCTGCTCCAATTTGTACAGTAGTCTTCCATGCGCAACAGTGTCAAAAGCTTTCCTGAAATCTAAGTATATGATATCAAAATTATTTTTTGCATCCAGTTCCTTTGTAACCACATCATAATATCCAATCAAATTTGTCAGACAAGACTTTCCATTAACAAATCCATGCTGTGTCTGAATTATTGCTGCAGTCTTGTGTAGATGATCCTGCAATGTATCTTTAACCAGTGACTCCATTATTTTACCTAGAACAGAAGTTAAATTAACTGGTCTGTAATTACTCGTGTCACCCTTCGATCTCCCTTTGTGAATTGGGGATACATTTGCACATCTCCAGTCCATGGGGACTTCCTTTGCTGCCTCCTTTAATATAACTGGATAGATCCCATCCACCCCAGGTGCCTTTCTTATGTTTAATTTCAACAATTTCTCCTCCACTTTGCTCTCAGTTATTACAAAATCATTAAGCACCCTGTTACAATTTGATAACCTTCTGGAATTTTATAATCCTTAATAACTCCTCATGTGTGAATGTAGATGCAAAATACTCACTCAGTTTGTCTGCTATCATCAACAGTCGAACCATCGATATCAAGTGGACCCATCTGATTCATCCCCTTCCTTTTAGAGTTTATATAAGTAAAGAAATCCTTGCTGTTTTTCTTGGCATCCTTTGTCAAAAATTTCTCATAATCTGCCTTCGCCTGCCTAACCTCCTTTGTGACTTGATTACAGACTAGCTTATATCTGCCATTGGCTTCTGTGTTGCCTGATAATTTATATGCATCCCATGCATTTTTGTTCTCTGCCACGAGTCTCATTAGTTCATTTGACAACCATTTAGGCCTAATTAACCTAATATTTCTTACTAGGTATGAAATGTTTAGTAGCTTCCACGATTAATTCCTTGAATGCTTTCCACTTAGAATTTTCTGTTGGTAACATTATCAGTTGATTCCACTGTACAGAATTTAAAAACTGTCTGAGACCACTGTAGTCACCTTTAAAGTAAAAAAGTAACGTGCAGCCATTATCAACCCACTGCCGGATGGAAGCCTCCTCAACAATTCATGCTGAGGGAAATGGACCATAATCTGCCACGCTAGTCCAGTGCGGGTTGGCAGATCGACCGTATTCAGTAGTCAGGGGCTTGAACCCCGGTCTACTCAAAGAGCATGTGCTACTGCACTCCCACTCCTGCCCACTCGGCTACGGAGGCCGGCGTAGTCACCTTTACGGAAGCAAAAACCGTTTCCTTTACCCCTGATAGTAATTATATCTTTAAGAAAATCCCTCATCAGTACACTGCACTGTCCAGCGATGTCGACTGGCTTCACTTCCTTGGATTTTATGTTTTTCTTAATTAACAGCATAACCCCTCCTCCCTTCCTGTCCTGTCTATCCTTTCTGTACACATTGTACTCCCCAAATTCCAATTCTGCATTCCTAATATCTGTGTGACACCACGTCTCTGATATCTCAACAATATCCGCCTTTGATGTCTTGACCAAAGCTTCAAATTCATCAAATTTATTTACTATACTTCTAGCATTGGTACACATGCAAGTATACATGCACCTATTCTTATTCTTAGTTACCCTAACACATCCTATATACCCACCTGTTTCACAATGACTGCCATCAGTCCCTGAAACCCCCAGCATCCCTCACTCCAGGCCGCTGCTTATTCTAATAGAAGTAGGGCAAGAATCACCTTCACCTCTGCCTGTGTCTACTTTTAACCTTTTAGTCTGTGAATTCCCCCAAGATAACAGTTTTCCAACCCACCTAACACTGCCTCGATAGCTTCAGCAAATATTCTTGCGCCCTTTCTATTTAAGTGTATTCCATCCCTGTAAAAGCAGTCTCTCATGTTAACACGTGTCCCAAACTAAATGCAAAGCTGATCCAATTAAGTTATGTGAGCTTAGTCACTTAAATACTCGTAAATTCGCCTTAAAAATGCACATGGATATATTATACTATATACGTAAAGATTTATTATATACATACTAGATTAGTCATACCAAATTATTCAAGTGTTAAGAAGTCAAGGATAGAATTCTAAACAGAATTTACTTCTCTTGACAGCAGGAGCCCGGAAAGCAAGTTGCTGGGGATTTCAGTAACTACTGGGAGTCATGAAACAAGTAAATACATGGGCTGTGTTAGAGTAACTAAGAGTAAGGACAGGTGCATGCATACTTGCATGTACACCAATGCTAGGAGTATAGTAAATAAATTTGATGAATTTAAAGTGCTGGTTAAGACATCCAAGGTGGATATTGATGGGATATCAGAGATGTGGTGTCACTCAGAAATAAGAAATGCAGAATTGGAATTGGAGGAGTACAATGTGTACAGAAAGGATAGACAGGATAGGAAGGAAGGAGAGGTTATGCTGTTAGTTAAGAAACACACAAAAATCTAAGGAAGTGCATCCAGTTTACATAGATGGACACTGCAATGTTGAGTCAGTTTGGTGTGACATTAGCTCTGGGAAAGCAAAAATGAGGGTAGGAGTTTGTA
This sequence comes from Mastigoproctus giganteus, assembly GCF_048544385.1. Classification (NCBI taxonomy): domain Eukaryota; kingdom Metazoa; phylum Arthropoda; class Arachnida; order Uropygi; family Thelyphonidae; genus Mastigoproctus; species Mastigoproctus giganteus. Next base: position 219,668,832 of record NC_143579.1, on the reverse strand, counting down.
AGACTAATGACTCTGATGAGTACAATGAACAATTATACAGAGAAATAGAGTTGTTGTTATTTGGTTTTTAGGAGCATTAGCAACTATTGCTCTGGGGATATGCGGTGGTCATTCCCTGACGTTTCCGCATCCTCCATATTTGGTGGCTCACAGGCTCAAACCCCGGTCTAATCAAGAAGCATGTGCTACATATTTCTGCTCCTGCCCACCTGGCTATGGTGGTGCCGTAGAAGAAATAGAGTGGGCAATTAAATCATGGGGTGTCTTATAATGTAGAATTTTAACTTCCCAGATATAGACTGGAACTTGTGGGTTAGTGACTTGCACACTAGCAAGGCTTTTATGGATTTATTTTGGTGATTGTTTTCTACAGCAGCATGTTAGAGAGGCAACAAGAGGGAGTAACACTCTTGATCTGATTATCAGGAGTGATTATTCATGCATTAAGAATTTGCCAATAAAGGAATCACTAGGTGGCAGTGATCACAGTATACTGATGTGAGATTTACTTTTAAAGGTGTAACTACCATTGGGGGTAAAGGGAAGGATTTTTGCTTTCGTAAAAGTGACTATATTGGTCTCAGAGATTTTTTTTAAGTTCTATACGGTGGGACCAACTGATGATGTTACCAACAGCAATTTCTAAATGGGAAGCATTGAAGGAAGTGATTTTGGAAGCTACTAGGCTCTTTGTTCCAACTAAGAAATATTGTTTTAGGTTTAGGCCGAAATGGATGTCAAAGAAACTAATGAGACTCGTGGCAAGTTCCAGTCAATATCTGGGAAGTTAAAATCCCCCATTATAAGACATTCTGATTTACTAGCCCACTCTATTTCTCTGTACAAGTGTTCATTGTACTCACTCGAGTCATTAGGCCTATAACACACTCCTACTCATATTTTTGCTTTCGCAGTGCTTATATCATACCAAACAAAAAAAAAAAAAAATACATGGGATGCACATAAATTCTCAGGCAACACAGAAGCCTGTCATAGATACAAGCTAGTCTGTAATCAAGTCACAAAGGAGGTTAGGCAAGCAAAGGCAGATTGTGAGATCTCTTTGGCAAAAGATGCAAAGAAAAACAGCAAAGTCTTTGTTACTTATATAAACTCTAAAAGGAAGGGGATGAATCAGGTTGGCCCACTTGATATCAGTTTTTTGACTGTAGATGATCATTCTCAGATAGCTGCCAAACTTAATGAGTATTTTGCATCTACATTCACACATGAGGAGAGGGCCAGATGTTTATCAAACTCTAACAGGGAGTTAAATGATTTTGTAATAACTGAGAGCAAAGTGAAGGAGGAGAAATTGTTGAAGTTAAACATAAGAAAGGCACCGGGAGTAGATGGGATCTATCCAGTTTATTAAAGGAGGTGGCAAAGTAAGTAAGCAAACCCTTAGCCATAATTATGATAGCATCCTTGGACTCAGAAGAAGTCCCAATGGACTGGAGATGTGCAAACGTTTCTCCAATTTCCAAGGGGGGGGAAGAGTTACACGAGTAATTACAGACCTATTAGTTTGACTTCTTTCCAGGGAAAATAATGGTGTCACTGGTTAAAGAAGCACTGCAGTATCATCTAGACAAGACAGTGATAATAATTCAGACACAGCATGGGTTTGTTAAGGGGAAGTCTTGTCTGACCAATTTGATTGGATGCTACAATGAAGTCACAAAGGAACTGGATGCAAAAAATAATTTTGATATCATATATTTGGATTTCAGAAAAGCTTTTGATACTGTTGCACATGGAAGACTACTGTACAAATTGGAGCAGTATGGCATTAAGTACAAGTTGCTACAATGGATAAAAGGATGGTTGAGTGTTGAGTAGAAGATGGTAGAGAGTGGTAATCAGTGGATACTGCTCTACGTGGACTAATGTTATTAGTGGTTCCTCAGGGTTCATTGTTGGGCCCATTGTTTTTGTATATTAATGATATACAAAATAATAATGATATTCCACTACTGATGCTCACACTAGTTCACTATAGCAGCACAAAAGATTACTTAGTCCTCAACAGAGCTTTTGTTCCGTTCCATGTTTGAATCACCTTCAACAGGAATGGCCATCCCTTTCTCAAACTGAAAACTTCAGTCATCCTTTATTGTTGTGATCTGTTTTACTTGAAGTACTGGCTGCATTTACCCTTTGTTGCCTCAGCTCCATCAGATTCTTGTTAGATAAGTGACAATTTACCAAGGTGTAGTGCCACAGTTGTTCCAGGGCCCCCAATGTTGCACTGAATACCTAGGAAATGGAGTTACTGTTGATCAAGGAGGGTCCCACAACCATATTTTTGTGGCTTCTATTTGGAGACTTGGGAAGTCCATTACCCCGCACGCGCACACACACACACACACACACCCACCCCCCATTCATCCTAGCCCAAGTGACTTACTAGCATGATGCCACAGTGTGTCTATGGTAATAATTGTTTGTCAATATATTAAACAATATTATGTCGGGGGCAACTTTTAAGTCATCTGGCCTCTGAGAAAAAGATTTTTCCTCAGATATCATATAATATTTAGTTACAACTCTTAATCTGTACAGCTAATTACACTATTACCTCAGTACAAACACAGTGGATATAATGTATTTAAATAGCAAAACTACTTGTCCTCACTGTGGACAGTGGGAACACAAACAGTATACCTCACTGAGACCTCAGCGGGCAAACAGTTTTCGAAGTGTCCTCAGTGCTAACACATCAGCAGCTTCCATATATATTAGTTTATAATTCCAAATCTTCTGGAAAAATTACCAAGGGTGCTACAATCCTAATGGAAGGAAGGAAAGACTGTGATGTTCCTGTTAACCAGGTTACAGATGAAAACACCGAATAGGAGCTGAGAAATTATCAACTCCTTAAATACACCCCAGGGGGTGCTGTGATCAAAATGAGAACTAAGTAATTTAGTGATAATCCTAACCGCCAAGCCTTAGGTGAATAAAGCCAATAGTAAGCAAGATATAACCCTTCAAAGTCAGCTTAAAAATCAGCCCAAAAAGGGAAAATTTCGAAAATGTCTCCTGTGCACACCACACCATATATTAAGCTATTTATTCTCATTAGGCATCCATATAAAATATTTCCAAACATTTATTGATATCAATCCATTTGCTAAAACTAAGCAGATGGTGCTAAAACTAATATGGCTGTACAGCAATCAATTCCCTTAAAAATTACCACATGGCAGTCATTTTGGCGCCAAAACACTAGGAAGACAAGATGGCCATTTCAAAAACAGAAAATGTAAGGATATAGCCAACAACAACAAATAAAAATGGCTGGCTATTGGTGTCACACAAACTTTCCAACACAACAATCAGTCACCCAAAAGTCCAAAACGAAATTCTAAATTCCTGTCCACCCCTTAATTAGGAAAAAACAAAGACAGAACTAAAATATTCAAGCTGACAGTTAAAGCAAACTATAATAACAGGCAATCATTAAGTCATTGGCAGCCAAAGCCAGCATAGAAAAACAGTCATTTTAGAAATTTAGTTATTTCATTACTATTCTCCAACTGTCAGCCTCCAAAATAAACTCTATTCACTCACCCAACCTTTATATTCAACAGGGACACATTTTTGAACTAGGGGGTGGGCAAAAGATGCAGAAAACCATTTAAATCCAGGAGAGACATAAATCACGACATAACACACTCAAGGCAAGTCCACTAGTTAGTTCTAGCTTTGGTCAGGGGATATTCATGTGTTGTTGAGGCGGATCCCAGGGTTCCCCCATCAGCCGCCGTTGTACATCTTATGTAGAAGCTTATGCCAAAACCGGTCATTTTTATGTAGTGTGTTGGATGTGTAAGTGTAGTGAAATGGTGTGTTATGTTTTTGGCCGGTACCTGGCTCTTAGCAGATGGGAAATAGAAACACCTGGTCAACCCCAGGGGCTCACATCTGGTGAGTATGGGCTTGGCACACCCAGGGTCCTCAGCTGGATATCATCATTCTTCTCTTTTTTGATGATTCCATTCTGCCCCCCCCCCCCCCTCTCTCTCTCTCTCTCTCTCAGGGTAACTCAGGATTTTTTTTTTTTTTTTTTTTGGCTTGTGCAGCATAAGCCTCAGGCTTCCTTGCACCATATGGCTGATAATAATAATAAACCACACCACGTCCCCCCCATCCCCGCCACTTGGAGGTGGCCAGAATCTACTATCACCTGCTGGACTAACCCAGAGCAAAAAACTCAAGAGCCCAAATTAATTTGAAATGAAAAGGCTACAGAAGGAGAAGTTTGGGAGCTGGAGAGGTAGGAAAGAATAGAAGAGAGGAGAATCAAACAGAGGAACCCTCCAATAGTTAGAATGTAGAAGAAATAAAGCAAGGCTAGAGGAGATAGAGCTGGAGAAGTGGACTGAGTTCTCATGCTATGGGAAATAATCCCATGGAGGATCCCGTCGTAGAAGCTAGGATCAGCAAGATTTCTTGAAATATAATTGTCTAATCTCTTTTAGACTTTACTCCAGGCACTTTCTCAGAGAAACAAGTTTTTATTTATTCATTTATTTTTATTTATTTTTTCACCCCAATCACGCTATAAACAGGTTCCACATCTTCAGAAGGACACCAAGAATTTACACTATGGCTTTGGTCAGACAGAATCCCTCCTTAACAAACCCATGCTGTGATTTCCATAATTCCATTCCTGTTAAGATAATCTTGCAATACTTCTTTACCACTGACTTCATTATTTTCCCTGGAACAAGTTGACAGGAGGTACGTTTACACACCTCCAGTCTATAGGAAACTCTCCTGCATCCAAGGATTCTCTCATAATTATAGCCAGGGATGTTCTTACCTCTTTTGCTGCTTCTTTTAATATAACTTGAGAGACCTATGGGCAGACCCATAAGCCCCATCTCATCAGCCCCAGATGCCTTATTTATTTTTTGATTCGGCAATTTCTCTTCCACTTTATTCCCAGTTATAACAAAATAATTTATCTCTCTGTTATAACTTGGTGTACTTCAGGTATTCCCATCCCTAAAACCTTCTTCATGCATGTACGAGGGGGTATCAAAATTTCATACCCCTACCTAGAAATAATAGCCCTAGAAAGGTGAAACTTTTCTAGGGCTATTATTTCTAATCCTTTTCTATATACTCTCCTTTTCTATATACTCTCCATGTATAGTAACACATTTCTCCCATCTATGGATCAGTTGTTTAATGTTGCAGTAGCACAAATCCAACATTAGCAAGAACATTGCATTCTACATTTCTTCTCTTGGAACTTCGTGCGGAGACCTTAGATATGTGCAGATGGTTATGGAAAATGCTGTGGGCAGACCCATAAGCCCCAGATGCCTTATTTATTTTTTGATTCAGCAATTTCTCTTCCACTTTATTCCCAGTTATAACAAAATAATTTCTCTCTGTTATAACTTGGTGTACTTCAGGTATTCCCATCCCTAAAACCTTCTTCATGCATGTACGAGGGGCGGGTATCAAAATTTCATACCCTTATCTAGAAATAATAGCCCTAGAAAGGTGAAACTTCACGGGAACTTTAATCCTTTTCTATGTACTCTCCATGTATAGTAACACATTTCTCCCATCTATGGATCAGTTGTTTAATGCCTAGATCCACGCTTTTTGCCTGAAACCACAATTCCACTTCATTGATGACTTCCTAAGAGGAATCAAAGTGGCATCCATGCAATGGTTGCTTCATTTCTCAAAACAAGAAGTCTGACAGTGCTATGTCAGGAGAATAGGGTGGGTGCTGCAGTAGCACAAATCCAACATTGGCAAGAACATTGCATTCTACATTTCTTCTCTTGGAACTTCATGCGGAGACCTTAGATATGTGCAGATGGTCATGGAAAATGCTGTGGGCAGACCCATAACTAATTCCCACTGCATTTGCAATGAAATGAATTGTCACATGTCTGTCACTCAGCACCAGCTGTTCAGCCTTTGCAACTTTGCAAATGAATTGTCACATGTCTGTCACTCAGCACCAGCTGTTCAGCCTTTGCAACGATCTCACTGTCTGTGGATGTTGATGGCCTTCCTTCTCTTGGCTCATCAAAGTGCAGTCATACACTGTATGACCACACTGGAACTCCCGTTTCCACTTTTTTAGAGTGTCATAGGATGGACAATTCTGCCCACACAGAGCTTTCATTCTCTGTAAATTTCCTGAGCTTTCTTGCCCTGCAAATGCAGAAACTTGATCACTGCTCGATACTTCACTTTGTCAACCATAGCATCCTTGCCCAGAAGCCGGGCTGCTCCACGTCTGGTGTACAATTACCTATGAGAATGAAATTTCACATGTTAGTTATTGAATATCTGGACAACTTACATTAAAAATGGAATCTTCCTACTAATGTTTTATCTAGGTCAGGTTATGAACTTTTTGATACTCCCTTGTATGTAAATGCAAAATATATACAGGAATTCCCCGACTTACGTAAGAGTTGCATTCTGCGGAACACTGCATAAGTCGGATTTTACGTAAGTCGGGGAATTTCCCCCATGCTTGTGAAGCACTCATAACTGTGCTCGCTGAATTGATTGAATCAAAAAAGAAATGTTCGACAATCATGTAATTAGGATTATTTATTGTATTTATTCAATTTTTTATCTCATGCACAAGAAAAATTACAAAAGGGTGCAATTTCAAAATTATAAAATTAAAAGAAAAGAGAGGAGACAGGCATAACTTCAGTAAGTTTTACCTCTTGAGCATCTTTGCCAGAATCGATGTCTTCAGCTAATAAGTATGCCGCTGTGGAGATTTAGAAGGGGTCAGCCGCTCAACCGTCCAAAGGAATATATTTGCAATATGTTCCTTTGGAATACTGGACAGTGGCCTTTTTCTTTTTGTCGTAGATTTGTTTGTAGCAAGCAAGCATATCGTTCGCCCCTCTGTTAACTTTTAAGAATCGTTCACTGTCAGGACCCATCTGCTCAAACCTCACCATTGTCGATGCAATTTCCCGAAATGCCATCTCTCTGGTGGTGATGAAGCATCTCGGCTGCTCATTTGGTTCATCTTGAGCTTCATCAGCATTTCCTTCTTTCACTATCGCTGCCTGCAATCAATGTTATTCGTTAGATAATTCCTTCTCTTCTTCCTCTATTAACTCCTCCACATCTTTGGCATCAACTTCCAACTGAAGTAGCTCTGCAACCTTTACAATCTTATCTGTAACCTCGTCATATGATTCATCTTTTTCAAATCCTTCGTAGCCTTTTATGTGCTGTGGGCATATTTTCTTCCATGCACCATTTAAACAACCTTTAGTAATTCCCCCCCCCCCCAGGCCTTATTAATGTTTAAGATGCCGTGGTAAATATTGTAAAATTTCCAAGTCTCTCAATGTAAAATTTTTCTCATCATCTACTGCAGACAATGCTTGAACAAATGTTGTTCATAAATAGTATGCTTTTAAATTCGAAATAACACCCTGATCCACAGGTTGGATGAGTGAAGTCATGTTTGACAGTAGAAATATGACTCTCATGTTCAAATTGAAATCATCTAGATGCATATGATATCCCGGAACATTATCTAATAGAAGCAAAATTGTGAAAGTAAAATCGTTGTCTTTACAATATTTTTCAATCTAGGGAATGAAGCAGCATTTAAACCAATCCTCAAAGAGAGATATTGTTATCCATGCTCTCTGGTTCGATCAGAAATGCACGGGTAGGGTGACTTTATTGATGCCCTTAAATGCACAAGGATTTTCAGAATGGTACACAAGCAGTGGTTTTAATCTGTAATCTCCCGCTGCATTAGCCCCAAGCAAGAGTGTGGCCCTATCTTTTGACGCCTTGAAACCTGGCATTGTATTTTCCTCTTTGGCAATGTATGTTCGATCCGGAATTTTTTTCCAATACAGAGCTGACTTGCCTGCTGTACAACCCATTATAGTTGGTCTCCGGAATGTTGGAGAACTGTGTGATGAATTACAGTACACAGTTTTCTCAGTTGCCTGGAGAACATAATTTACCAGAGTGTGTTATCCAGGCTGTGAACAATTCTATTCTTCCTACACCGTGGCCACAGTATGGAAAGGCCCTTTTCTTTTCTGGCATTGACAGTGCACCATGTCATAGTGAACAACCTGTAATGTCTTGGTTTGAAGACACAGAGTTGCAAAAAGTTTTGCTGTCCTGCCCATGACCCATTGAATACCTTTAGGATGAAGTGGAACATAGCTGAATTGACAACTATGTTGAAGGAAGACTGGGCAAAAATATCACTTACTTTTATCAAAAATTAGTTCAGAGTCTATCACAAGGATGTAGTATGTGATTAAGGCCAGAGATGGGCCTCCACATTAAATATCAATAAAAGGTTCTTTGTAACTTCTAGGAGTCCAGTTACTTGGAAATTAATTTAATTTATTTGCTTGGAAATTGATCAATTGCTATATTTTAGCATACAAAAATATCAATCTGATGTGTGGTTTCTGGATTCAGACTACACAGCGTGCACCGAATGCAAGGGATTTTCTGATGCAGGCATAAAGTGGAGGCCCCATGTGTCTTGGTCATCAGCTTTAACACCAAAATGTTTTCTTTTAAAAATCTTCAATTCTTGTCTCTCATTTCATAGTATAAAATTATGCATGTGTAGCTGAAGTAATCGGGATTGTTGACACAATGTTAAAAGTTACATTAATAATAACAACACATTAGTGATAAATTAACAATAAAAACATCCGTGGCACTTCTTTCATTACTAGAAAATACAGTTCATGGTATATTGTGTCAATTGTTATATGCCATTTTTTTAAATATCAACATTTAGGAAAAAAGTTTTTGATAATCTATTCAGATAGGTTTAAAACTGTGCTTATACTTTTTTTTTTTTTTTTTTTTTTTTCATGAAATATTGGCATTAACTTGATATCTATTTACTTCATGTACCAGTAGTTTTTATATAGTATACTTAATATCTTTTAGCAATCAGCAGTTAAGCAAGTGGCCGGTATCAGCTAATGGGAGTAGACGTCCAGTTTCAGAATATGCCAAAATGGTATCCAATATGAGTTCCAATCCAAGATATAAAGTAAGTAGATTTTCAACATTTGTGAGCCTTTCTAATTATTTTTTTCTTCGTATGGTGATCTCAAACACAGGTTTATCAAGACTAATGGTATTTTATTACCATAGATATTAGGTAGATATTAGCAAAATAATGCAAGGAAGCAAATTTATACAGCATTAGCCAAAAATAAAAGAAAAGAAAAACAAAAAAAACTGCCTACTTTGTTTGTCCAATAATAATTTGCCTAATCCTTCCCTAACTCTTTGCCAGTCTCGCATTACCTGACAACCCTTCAAAAATATATTTTGTGCATTATCTGGAAGTCTGAATCTGAATTTTTTTTCTGCCTTCCTAAATACAGTCAAACTTTTATTTGAAATGTTTTGGAAGTTAAAAATTGTTTACTTGGAATTAAAAATGCAAAGAATATGTCAGATCCCACAGGACTGCTTCCTGTTTTTGCATTTCACTTAAACTGGCTAGTTCCACTTTCAACATCTCATGAACATCATGTTCTTTATACATGTATTTTTAGATTGGTGGATTAGCAGATGCTAAGAAAGCATCTGCTAATCCACCAATTAAAGAAAGCAGTTCCTCTTTGTTTTATGTTTAATTGTTGTACAAAATGTGTTTTTTGTCTCTCTCTCTCTCTCTCTCTCTCTCTCTCTCTCTGTTATTATTATTATCATCTCTTTCTTTTCCTTATTTTTATTTTTTTTTTTTTTTCATCCTGTGATGGGGACTGGTACGAGGTAGGCTTACAATACCGGGATCCCTTTCATTTTTTTTCTGTATTGAAATACCGGTATTGATACAGAAAATACCGGTTTTTCGGTACTAATTTTAAAAAAATAATTGTTTATAATTTAATCACATAAAGGTTATAAAATTACCTTTATGTGATTATGACTTCGTTATCTCTACTAGCAAATGTTCGATAAATCATCGATAGGACACCATGCAACATTGCAACCTGTCCACAATTCTTGGACAACTTCATGTCTGACCGTATCGTAACTCCCAAGTCCCATTCCTCCACTACTGACTTTAGTCAACTCCACCAAGTGTATAAATTATTTTGGAGTTTCTGTTCTCCAGGTGTAAGACCTTGCATTTTGGTGAATTAAAGCATAGCTGCCACTTTTCTGACCATCCGGAAGTTTATCTAAGTCACTCTGAAGAAGCTCTGCTTGGCGGCGATCATTAACTACTCTACTGATCTTAACATCATCTGCAAGTTTAGACCTCACGCCCTCCATCCCTTCATAGATGTCATTTAAGATGATCAAAAACAACAGTGGTCCCAATACTGATCCTTGGGGAACCCCACTTCTTACATTAACCCAATCTGAGGAATTCTGAATAACCCTCTGCCTGGTGCCCTCAAGCCATCGTGCTATCCATCTAAGGATTTTCCCTATGATTTCAGCCTGCTCCAGCGTATAAAGTAACTACTCATGTGGGACTGAGTCAAATGCTTTGCTGAAATCCAAACAAACAATGTTGAAATTATTCCCTAAATCCAGCTCACGAGTGACCTGTCAAAATGGCTAACCAGATTTGTTAAACATGATTTTCCCTTTACAAAACCATGCTGTGTATCCTACGGAATTCCATTTCCATCTAAATGATCCTGAATTCCACCCTTGATTATTGCCTCCATGATTTTCCCTACTACTGAAGTTAGACTGGTCGGTCGGTAATTTCCCGTTACACTCCTAGAACCACCTTTTTTATACCATTCCGTTGGATTGGTGTAAGTGTTCCAATTTACACCAATCCAACGGAATCTCTCCTGAGACCAGTGATGCTCTCATAACTAGCCTTAATGGTTCAATGCACTCACTTGCCGCCTCCTTTAAGATTATAGGGTATATATACCATCAACCACAGGAGCCTTACTTGCCTGTAGGCGTGAAAGTTCTCATTAAATAATCATTTGAAATTTCAACATCATTAATTACATTTTTTCCACTTCACTTCCATAATATCTCATTGACACAAAGGGGTTTTTTACATAAATATCGATGCAAAGTAACTGTTAAGTTCATCTGCAACTTCAGCTATGTTATCTAATACTATCACTTCCATTGCATAAGGGTCCAATCTGATTTGTCCTTCTTTGCATTTATATATGTGAAGAATTCCTTAACTGCACTCTTTGCTCTCTTCTTTATTCCTTATCCCTTATCCCCACTCTTTGTTCTCTCCCAGACTCAGTAAAGATACTATAGTGAAAATTATAATACTTCGCTTAATAAAACATCTTTCTCCTTCAGAAAATGATGAACATAATTCAACCATGGAAGACCAACATGGAACAGAATATCAGTGTTCCACAAATTCTTTCCAAAATATGAAATTGTCCAACTCCAATGAGATTTTAAAAGATCAACTTAAGTCGGAAATCAATTAAATACTTTTAACTATTTTTGCTAAAAAAAGTTCAAAGCCTAGAAAGTATGGGCTGAGATCTATGATTATCTCAGTACCGAAATAGAATCCTAAAGGGCATTTTCTGCTGCTAATCAAATATTGTATGTACCAAAATTAGATCCATTTTAAACGATCATACTATTGATTGCTTATGTTTCTTAAGAGCTCACTTTATTCGGACAGGTAGTGTGGATGTTTAAACATAACTAAACTTTGCAGTAACAATATGTATTTTTTTGTTTTTAGAATAACTGTATTTTAATGATTTTTTTTCAGAATATTTATTATTGCAATAAAAGTTTATTTAAAACATGAATTCAAGTAATTACAGTATTTGTTTTTTTTTTTCCTTACTTTATTACACCTAATTGTCATCAAAATTTATTGAGAAAAACGTTTGTTTTTGGAATACCGGTATCCCGGTTTCATAAATTAAAAATACCGAAATACCGGTATTAAGATTTTGACTGGTATTGTAAGCCCTAGTACGAGGTGTGTGGAGTGGTTGGTTTTGTCCGGTTACTATTATTTATTGTAGGATAATGGCTTTCTGGATTTCCTTGTGAGTGTTTTCTGGGAGACCTATTGCTGCTAAATTCTTATGTGGACTCTTTGGCATCATGCTGGTAGTTGACACAGTGATCGGCATAGTCTTTACTTGTTCCATATGGCACATCTCTTTGACTTCCTGAGGTCTGTTTTATTCCTAGCCTTTTCCTCGTAGGATTTCTGTAGGTTGCTAGTGTGGGATTATCTTGTCTGTTCTTATGGCATGGTCTTAGTACAACTTGTGGGTAGGGGTCTCTAGTATGGCCTGAGGTTCATACTTGTAATGCTGTATACTTTAGCATTAGAGGAATATGATGCAATAAAGCAAGCTTATACACAAAAAAAAAAAAAAAAAAACCCTTATTTCACCCAACCATTCATTCCAAACATTTGTCCACTTCTTCCTTGAATTTATTTAAGCTATCAACTTCCACAACGTCAGATGGAAGTTTGTTCCAGCAATCAACTATCTGTTGGCTAAAGGCAAATTTCTGCACATCTATTCAACAACTGTCTTTCCTCAATTTCAGTTTATGCCCCCTCAGGTTTGTAATCTCAGCAAGAGGAAGAATCAAATCACCTAGCAGGTGCCAGTCTCCAAACATTGCAATTTGCAGAACTTAAGCCTTCCTTGATAAGGCCACTGTTCCCCTCACCAGTCTTGTTGTCCTTCTCTGTACCAATTCTAGCAACTCTACATCTTTAAAATGAGGCTTCCAGACCTGTACGCAGTACTCAAGGTGTGGCCTGCCATTGCCTTATACAAGGGGATAATCACTTCCTTATGTCTGCTAGCAAAATTCCTGTATATCATTGACAAGACACCATGACCTACTCTGGAAGTCTGACTGCACTGCTCAGAAAACTTCATATCTGACTGCACAATTACCCCCAGGTCTCTTTCATTCCCCCATTATAGCCTTAGACACTAATGCACCTAGGCGCCTCCGTAGCCAGGTGGGAAGGAGCAGCAGTGCGTAGCACACGCTTCTTGATTAGACCGTGGTTCGAGCCCGTCACCACCAAATACGGAGGATGCGGAAAGGTCAGGGAATGACCACCGCATATCCCCGGAGCAATATGGCCTTAGTTGCTAATGCTCCTAAAAACCAAAACAACAACAACTAATGCACCATAAAATCCTTAAACAACCAAACAATTTTCATTCTCCACTTCCCTGAGTGTAACACCATACAGTTGCTACATTTCTCTTGGGTTGCTTCTACCCATATGCAGTACTTTGCATTTGTCAATGTTAAACTTCAGTTGCCATTTCTCATCCCATCTGCCCAACTTTTCTAGATCCTGTTGCAGTAACATACTTTCATTAACAACCTTGCCAACCTTTGTATCATCTGCAAACTTCGACATTAAGTTTGATATACCTTCATCATTATCATTGATAAATGATATTGATCTTTCTTTGATCAAGTGGTATTTCTTTTCTAGCTTGTGGCGACTTGGTTGTGCCTATGAGTGTACTATGTCTGGGTTATCACCCTGCATCCTGCGGTGATATGCTGGATTGTTTCTAGGGTTGGCATCGCTGATATTGTGTTGTCTGTCACTCTAGGGTCCTTTACAACATATTTTCTCTAGTTCCTGTTGTTGATTACCTGGCCGTGGATGCCAAACACAAATACTTCTGTCTCAGGGAAGAGCCTACCATGGGTTACCCCTATGTTAGAAGCCTCTTTGCCTATATAGTCTTGATGGAGGTCATCATAGTACCTGTCACATATCTATGCCATTGTGAATAATAAATAAATACTAAAGTGAGTGTATAACCATAACTGTGGGCATTGAGGGGGAATTCGTTTTTCCAAATTTTTTTGAGACCTTTCAAATTTTTTTGAAAAATCATAAAAGTGATAACTTTGTACATAAACACATTTATTAATTTATTTTTGCTTAGTTCCCAATATTACGAAATTATTTCAAAAATCAGATCAGAATTTTTTTTTTAAATTTGCAAAATAAGCTGAAAAAAATCATAATTTTGTAAAAAAAAAATTAATATATAAATATAAAAATTAAAACTTAATATGTAATATCTTCCTGTTTCCATGTCTGAAGAAAGCTCTGATAGACAAACTTTTTGCATCCAATGCAACGATGCTCAAGAGCCACAATGGAAGCACTTGATACAAAGGTTGGCATGGATGTTAATGACAGTAATGGCGGTGTGCTGCTGCAACAGGATCTAGAAAAGTTGGGCAGATGGGCTGAGAAATGGCAACTGAAATGTAACACTGACAAATTCAAAGTACTGCATATGGGTAAAAGGAAACCCAGAGAAACATACCAACTGTGTGGTACTACACTTAGAGTGGTTGAAAAAGACCTAGGAGTAATTGTGCAGTCAGATATGAAGTTTTCTAAGCAATGCAGACATGCTGTCAGAGCAGGTCATCGGGTATTGTCAATGATATACAGGAATTTTGCTAGTAGGGAAGAAGAAGGTCATTATCCCTTTGTATAAGGCAATGGTCACACCATGGCTTGAGTACTGCATACAGGTCCGGAGGCCTCATTTTAGGAAGGATGTAGAGTTGCTTGAGCATGTACAGAGAAGAGCAACAAGGTTGGTGAGGGGAATTAAGGGGATCTTCTTACCAAGAAAGGCTTAAGTTGCAAATTGCAGCAGCTGGAGACTAGGCACCTGCGGGGGTGATCTGATTGAGGTGTATAAGACCTTGAATGGGTTGAGCATCTGAATTCTGATGGGATTCTTCTGCTTGCTCAGATTATGAACCTGGGGGGGGGGGGGCATAAATTCAAATTGAGGAAAGACTTGTAGAATAGATGTGTGGAAATTTACCTTTAGCCGGTGCGTAGTTGATTGCTGGAACAAACTTCCATCTGTCGTTGTGGAAGTTGATAGCTTAAATAAATTCAAGGAGAACTTGACAAACTTTTAGAGGGAATGGATGTGTGGTTTTTTTTTTTTTTTTTTCTCTTTTTTGTCTGATTCTACATAAGCTCATATGCTTGCTTTCTTGCATCACATGCCTCTACTATTACTACTTTGCAGTCTTTCGAAAAATGGCTTGCAAGAAGCATTTAATGCATGGGTACAATGGTGACGAAAGTGTGTAAAGTTCAAGGGAGAGTATTTCGAGAAGGAAAAATCCATGGAAGATTCAGATGATGACAATTAAGATAAGATCTTGCATAAATCTGTGAATTAAATTATCCTGTGCAGCAGGGCAGATCTACTGCACTGCTGCCCCAGAAGCTGAGAAAAGGAACTTGGGGAAACCAGCTTGCAAACCTCAAGGAACCCCAACATCTTGAAGTTCCCACAGACATCCCATTTATAATGATTGTACTTGATCTTTTCTAACACATGCTTCATATTTCCATAGTCTTGTTTAATATAAACAGAGGGTGCAACAGAAAAAGTGAAGCAACACAGCTTTGAAAATTTTACTTGAAATGTCTACGATTACCAATAATACCAATTTCGTTATAAAGAACAATTAAATAAAAACAGTGGCACAAGATTCAGAAACAGTGTAAAAATGCATAAGTGAAATGATTACCACAAAACTATACCTCTAATTTTGATCTGCAACTACCACAACTTGACTACCTTTAAGCATTCCAAAATAAGCTTCATTGCACTGAAAAACTTTGTGCTACCAACTATGTTATGCTTCATCTGTTTCACATATATATAATATCCACTGGAGAACAAGTAACATAAGAGAATAAGTCCAAAGATAACTTGCACCTTCATTTGGTGTCATAACAAACTAAAAATAAATAAATAGACTTGTACAAATTCTACAGACTTATACACAGCTATAACTGTTCCAATTAAATAATGAGACTGACACTACTACAAAAAAAAAAAAAAAAAAAAAAAAAGAATAACACTAACGGCAAAGTAAGATTATATATTTTTGAAGTAATCACCTCTGATGTGTACACACTGTTTACATCTTTTACGGCACCTCCGTAGCCAGGTGGGCAGGAGCAGCAGTGCGTTGCACATGCTTCTTGATTAGACCGGGGTTCGAGCCCGTGATCCCACCAAATAGAGAGGATGCGGAAAGGTCAGGGAATGACCACCGCATATCCCTGGAGCAATATGGCCTTAGTTGCTAATGCTCCTAAAAACAAATAACAACATACTTCTTTTATATAAGTTTTGAAAACACTTCTGGAACTCCTCTTCTGGTACCGCTTTCAGCTAGTCAGTCACTGCAGCCTGGATGTCCTCTATCGTCCCATATTGTGTTCCTTTCATGGCTGTTTTGATTTGGGGAATGAAAAGTAATCTGCGAGAGCCAAATTCTGGAGAGTATATGTGGAGTGTTCGATGACTGGAATCAATTTCTTTTGCCAAAAATTGCTTGATGAATTCCTGGCCAACCGAACAGAAATCAGTCGGGGATCATCCTCTAACGACTTGCATTCTTTATGAAAACAAGAAAACCATTCAACACAACTTGCAATATCCCAATTTGCAATAAAATTTGATAACTGCTCTTTGCTTCATTTTCAGTTTTCTGACAACATGCACAAAACTACTATTACTCTTTCCATCATGAACTGCTGACCAGACAAGTTTCAACTTTCACTCATTGGAAAGAGCACACTCTAGTGGATCTAATCATATACTTTTTTTGGCCTCTTATGTTAATACTAAATGCAGAGCTCATGCAGTCTCGTTTATTTAATTGGCACACTATGTATATGTATTGGTATGCACTTATATAATAAATATAAATGTTGCAAAAGCATAAAACCTTCAATTTCCCAAAAAATATTGACAGAGAAAATCCTCAGTGACACTTGTATTCACCACACAAAATACATATAAGGAACAGTTAAATATAAGCCAACTTTTTTTGTTACATAGTGTTAACAGTATTAGTGAATGAATAGAGAAGCATTGAAATATGCTTATTCATTAATGTTGCAGTATTGTTGGTAACATTGTTTATACTGATTTAGGTGGCCAGAACATATCCAAAATGGACCATCCAACTACATTTTTGTGGGGGGGGTACTTAAAATAGCAATAGTTCTTTGTAATAGAACTATGTTTTGTATTGTTTAGTGTAGCAATCTGATAAATAACAGTGCCCTTTATATCATATTTGAAATATTACAGGGAGAAAATATTTTGTGGGTTTTACTGGATCTTCCTAGACGTACAACTCGAGATTATGATGCTCCAACACTTGATCCCCACACTAGAGCTGCTCTAGAAGATGCTCTTAGAGATGAAGATGATGTTGACATTGATGCTAGGTAAATTACTCCCCTTTCTAATTTAATTATGATCCTGATTTGAAACTAACTTTGTATTTTCACAATTGTCTTTGATTCCATTGAAGCTAATACAACCAAACTTTGCATGGCCTTCTCTTTCATTAGAATAAAGATAAGAGTTACATTCAGACCCAGAATTCTGTTATCCTTTTTAACCTTTGGGGATTCTGAAATGCTAAGTATTAATCCTTTTTGGTCACCACTTAGCATTGTGGGACCCTTTCCCCAAGTAAAAAATGTTAATATAACATTGGTCGTATGTTAAGCAATTGTTAGAGCTAAGGCAAATAAATTCTAAACAGTTTGATGGTTACTTCTTTAATTTGGATCCATGGAAGATGTTAGGTGTGAAACTGTATTGTGGTAAAGTAAAAATCAATTTTCTTTTATTTTTTTGCGAAATGAATTAATAGTTCATGTCTTCTTAGTACACTGATACCCATTTCATTTGTGGATTCCTTGAGGTAACGGAAATTTTTATGAAAACATCTTTGATGATAAATTTCAAAGATGTTTTCAGAATTATCAAATCCCAAACAAGCAAGTGTCCAGTGACACACACACACACCAGAGATTAAGGAAGATGGGGACAGTTGTTCCACTTAAGAATAAGTAGTACAATGGCCCATTGCTGTGGAAGAGCATGTACTGGAGTTAACTCAACATAGCCCACCTACCACCAGACTAGTTAATGAGTATTGCAAGCATATAGTTAACTATACATGGTTTAGGTTTGTGTCCTTATTGTTTGCAACATATGCAAGCAGGTCATCCAGATAATTGTAGTTTCTGTGTTCGTTTTTTGCCAGTAGATGAGTTCATATTCCACTCTCTTAATGCCATACTGTTTAGGATGGAATTCTAATGTAATCCTCATGGTACTGTTGTAAGCAACTTTCAACACAGATTCTCAGTGAATGTTTGGTTCCTAATAGGGATATTAGCACTTTTCACTAATCTGGTCATGCTCTTCTTTACATCTTCTCTAGAAGTTCTATATTTTTTTTTAGACACAAGGTACTGCAGCCTACAGGCCTGGATACAATATTCCAAGCATGGGCTTACTATCATCTTATACAGAGGGATAATGATCTCCTTTCTACCTCCAAAATTCTGATAAATCACAAATTTTGTGATTTATCAGAATTTTGGAGGTAGAAAGGAGTTGTGTTGAACTTCATCTTTATCATCCTGAACATCCTTTAATCCCCCTGCCTAGTCTAAACTACTTCTGGTTTCTATTCCCGCTGCAGTACCTTGCATTTGGTAGCATTAAATATTAATTGCCATTTTTCAGACTATACTTGTAATTGATGCAGATCCTTCTGAAGCAGCAAAGCTTAGTTCCAATTAACTACTGTCAACTTTTAAGTTATCTACAAACTCTTTTACAGCTTTCTCTGTATTCTCTCTCATCAGTATCACTTTGGAGGATAAAACCTATTCAAGAAGGTCTTATCTTCTAATAATTGCTGATCTCTGAGGAATACCCATTTATGAGCAACCTCAATCCCTAATTCACTGAGGATCTCCTGTTATCCCAACCTGCTGCAATTTACAATGACCTCTCATCAGGAACTGTATCAAAAGCCTTACTAAAATCCACATAACAATCTTGTGTACGAATGGACTGGTGGTAGTGTTGAAGGTCTGTGCTGGTGGTGAAGGCTCAAAGTCAGGAATGGCTGATATAAGATTGTAGTTTGCACATCTGGCAATCAGTTTTTAAGTGTCTGTAAGAATGGGTCGGCATCGAGATTTTCCAACTTAAAATGTGGAGTGATTATTGAGGGCAAGGTGTACAGGTTCCAGTATCTTGACAACAGCCAACATGGTTAACTGTTCCTATTCTGTAGTGTTACAAATCTACCATGGCTGCCTTAACAGCCAGCCAAAGGTCACTTGTGGTTGACACCTGTGGTGAGCATCATGCTTCTTGTCTCATAATGCAGCAGTGACACTACACAGTAGCTCAGCTAACCACTCAGTACAATGACAAGACCATTAGCCACTTGGACTATGCACTGGACATTAGCTCATATAGGCAGTGGCAGTCAGTGGCCATCATGGATACCTATGTTCACTATGAGACACTGAAAACTGTACATTGCATGGGCATATTGGCACTAACACTGGGCCACTAAAATGTGGAAATCTGTTACACGGTGTGATGAATTCTGTTTTCAACTGTAATCAAGCTGATGGCATATCCACATTTGAAGAAAGCAACATGAATCCATGGCACCTGAATGACTGTTCGTGTTGAACAGGCTGGAAATGGTGGTATTATAGTTTGGAGACTTTTCATGGCATGCTCTCCTTTGATCACTATTAATCAATGCCTCAATGGGAATACCTACCTTTCTATTGTCACCAATCAAGTACACTCATTTATGATGACAGTGTATCCAGACAACTCTGGCATTTATCAAAAAGACAACATACCATGCAACAAAGCCCAGCAGGTTGCTAACTAGTTTCAGGAACATGACAATTGCACACCATTTGAGGCATTGACAAGATCAATTTCTGAAGATAATCAAACATTAGCTAATGCTAATTTGGTACATGATGCAAGAAAGCAAGCTTATATAGCAACAGCCAAAAAGAAAAAAAAAAAAAAACACACACACACACCCTTCTCATTTCACCCATCCAGTCGCTCCATATGTTTGCCTAGTTCTGCCTTCAATCTGTTTAAGCTATCAACTTCTACAACATATGGAAGTTTGTTCCAGCAATCAACCACCCGCTGGCTAAAGGCAAACTTCCGCATATCTGTCCTACAACTGTCTTTCCTCAATTGGAATTTATGCCCTCTCAGGCGATTATTCTGAGCAAGAGGAAGAATCCCATCAGCATTGAGCATGCTCAAACCATTCAAGTCTTTATACACCTCAATCAGATCACCTCGCAGGTGCCTAGTCTCCAGACACTGTAATTCGTAAAACTTAAGCCTTTCTTCATAAGAGCAACCCTTTGTTCCATTCACTAATCTTGTTGCCCTTCTCTGTACTCGTTCCAACAGCTCCATCCTTCTTAAAATGAGGCCTCCAGACCTGTATACAGTACTCAAGGTGTGGCCTGACCATTGCCTTATACAAGGGAATAATCACCTCCTTATCCCTGCTAGAAAAATTCCTGTATATCATTGACAAGACACCATGAGCTACTCTTGCAAACTGTCTACACTGCTGTGAAAATTTCATATCTGCCTGCACAATTATCCCCCAGGTCGTTTTCACTCTGTACCACTGTCAGTGTAGTACCACACAGTTGATATGTTACTCTGGGGTTACTGATTCCCATATGCAGTACTTTACATTTGTCAATGTTAAACTTCATTTGCCACCTCAGCCCATCTGCTCAACTTTTCTAGATCCTGTTGCAGCAGTGTACTGTCATTAATGTCATTAACAAATCTGCCGACCTTTGTATCATTTGCAAACTTGGACATTAAGCCAGATATACCATCATCAATATCATTGATTAATACAGAAAACATCAATGGACCCAACACTGAACTCTGGGGGACTCCACTAATAACATTAGTCCACGAAGAGCAGTGTCCATTGATTACCACTCTCTGTCTTCTCCCACTCAACCATCGATTTATCCATAACAACAATTTGCCTCCAATGCCACACTGCTCCAATTTGTGCAGCAGTCTTCCATGTGCAACAGTATCAAAAGCCTTTCTAATATCCAAATACAGGAACTCCCCGACTTACGGAAATTCAACTTTATGTAAGTTTAGGCCGGCCTGTGCAAACTTAAAAAATTTGTGGAAACGTATTTTGCATCCCGTAGGAATAAATGGAGGTATCGTGAAAATATCGTAATGTGAACCCAATAACACATTGTTGTTTTTTTTACAATTCGTTCCAAGTCCTTGTAAGTTGAAAATTTCACTATATTACTAAGCTATTTATCTCTCTAAAAGGTCATTTTTATAATGGAAATTGCACTACATTTTCATTGTTATCATATGTTTCCTTTATAAGAATCAATTTTGAATGCCTTTCTGATATTTTTCTAAAGCACATTTCTGGAGGTCATGACCATAAAACAATAAAAACATTTGCAATTTCCGGTTTATTGGGCTTTTCTGTTACTGCAAGCAATTATAAATGAGTAGTAAACTCGATGTTATTGCATTTGTGAAAATACCGATAGCTGGAATTGTATGGGTTTTTACATTATGGTATTATGGTGAAATGTTTTTCCCTTTCACTGAAATCTTCAGTCATATAAAAAACAAATTTTCAGAAACTTCTTTTCATTCTTATTTATGTATTACAATGATGAAGGGAAAGCGACCAACTGAAAGTGCAAGTGGTTGTAGTGCTAGAAAATGAAACAAAATTGATTTAGAAATGAAGATGAAAATGATTAGGAAGTACGAAGCAGGACAAAGTTTGTCAACTAGTGCAAGGGAATTAGGTCTCGCTGCTTCAACAGTGAATACTATTTTAAAGGACAGTGAGCATATAAAAGAACAGTTGTTAATAATATGGATGGAAAATCAGAAGCAAGTGCCCCTGAGTCTAATGACCATTCAAGGAAAAGCAACAAGTATTTATAAAGATATTAAGGATAAGTACAGCGAACCCCAACCCACGTTCGTAGCAAGCAATGGGTGGTTTAATAGGTTCAAGCATCATTCTGGTTTCCAAAACATTAAAATATGTGGTGAAGTCGCCAGTGCCAATTCTGCAGCTGCAGAGAAATTTTGTGGTGTGTTGGAAAAAATTATTGATGAAGGCAGCTATTCAACACAGCAAATTTTTAAGATTGAGACTGCTCTGTATTGGAAAAAAATGCCCAGTCTAATCAAGAAGCGTAGCACACGCTTCTTGATTAGACCGGGGTTCGAGCCCGTCACCACCAAATATGGAGGATGCAGAAAGGTCAGGGAATGACCACCACATATTCCCGGAGCAATATGGCCTTAGTTGCTAATGCTCCTATAAACCAAACAACAAACAAACCCTCTAGTTGCCTCCTGAACATGCTGCTATAGAAAACAATCATCCAATAAAAAAGCCTTGCTAGTGTGGGAGTGACCAACCCACAAATTCCAGTCAATTTCTGGGAAATTAAAATTCCCCATCATAAGACACACTGATTTACTGGCCCACTCTACTTCTCTGCACAATTGCTCATTATATTCATCAGATTCATTAGGCCTATAACACACACCCATTCTCATTTTTCCTTTCCCACTGCTTATGTCACACCAAACAGATTCAACATTGCATTGTCCACCAACATCAATTGGATGCACTTCCTTAGATTTTGTGTTTCTTAACAGCATAACCCCTCCTTCCTTCCTGTCCTGTCTATCCTTTCTGTACACATTGTACTCCCCAAATTCCAATTCTGCACTGCATATATGTGTGTGACACCACGTCTCTGATATCCCAACAATATCTGCCTTTGATGTCTTGACTAGCACTTCAAGCTCATCAAATCTATTGACTATACTCCTAGCATTGGTGTACATGCCAGTATACATGCACCTGTTTCTACTCTTAGTTACCCTAACACAGCGCCGACCGGGCTAGCCGAGTGGGTAAAGTGCCTGCCCGGCAACCCAAAGGTCGCGGGTTCGATTCCCGCCTCGGGCTTGGATCAAAGTACTGCAAAAACCTTGGGAGGTGCAATATGGCCACAGAAGCCGATGCGCCAACAACTACCAAATCAAAAAAAAAAAAAAAAAAAACCTAACACAGCCCATGTATTTACTTGTTCCACTACGAGTCCCAGCAGTCCTGGAAATCCCCATTGCCTTGCTTCCCACGCTGCTGCTCAATTGCATTTCAATAGGAGCAATGCAAGAATCGTTTTCACCTCTGCCAGCGGCTACTGTTAATCTATTAGTCCATGTATCCCCCCGAAGCTAGCAGTTTTCCGACCCACCTAACTCTGCCTCGATAGCATCAGCAAATATTCTTGCACCCTTTCTATTTAAGTGTATCCCATCCCTGTAGAAGCAGTCTCTCCTGTTAACAAGCACAGACCAGGCTGAGAAAAATTCTACCTCTTGAGCTTTGCACAATCTCTCCAGAGCCGAATTGATTGACAAGGCTCTCTCACATACTCCCTCCTATCGTGTCTGTGCAGAATTGCAGACACTTTCAAATTCAACCCTAACTCATGGCTTTTTTTTTTTTTTCAACATTGACCTGTACTTGTTAAGTAATTCTGCCTGTCTCCTACTCTTAATATCATTAGTAACAACGTGTACAACAATATCACCCTTTCTGCCCTTAAAAGATGATATCTGCTCTACGTCATCAACCTTTACCCCTGGTAGACATAGCCTTGTCCTGTTCCACCTATCCTTCTTACATAGTATATTCCCAGTCTCCCTGACAATAGTCACCAACAATAACTAGTTCCTTTGGGACCAGTGCATTCTGCCTTGGGGGTTCCGCTGTGTTGCGTGATGTTCAAGTGCAAGCTCTGGCATTGATGTGGGCAGCTGAGAGCTTGATGGGCCCCCTCAATTTAATTCCTTTGAGGGCATCCACCCTGTCTTTTAAGCTCTCATATAGGCTCATAAAAATGCTGATTTGATGCCTGATTTCCTCACACTCCTTATATCATACACACAGAAAGACATTCCCTTGGCAATATCATGTCCCGTTCCTGATTGCCATAAACATCGAACAAGCAGTGCATTTCAAAAGGCTGTGATTCAGAGGACAACCACCTCCCCTCAGTTCTCCCCTGAGGCACAGCACTTCCAGTAGTTTGTCTTTTGCTTTGTTGCTCTGGTCTGAGTCATGATTTCTATTCAATTTCAAATAAAATTCCAATACAAAATATAATCCTAAACTTATATCCCAATACAGTTATAGCACCGTATACAGGCAGTTTTCGCTTTACGAGTTTTTTTTTCCCAAGTATCAGGTATCAACAAAATTGAAAATATGAACATTAACTGCAAAAAATTAATGTTAAACATTCATAAATACTGAATTACAAAACCACGTGCATAGCTATACAATACAGTGTACCCCGCTTTATGATATTAATCAGTTCCAGAGACATCATCGTATCATAATGTGAACCCAATAACACATTGTTTTATGGTAATTCGTTTCAAGATCTCGGAAGTTTAACTTTTCGCTGTATAACTAAGCGATTTATCTCTTTAAAATGTCATTTTTTAAGGTCACAAGCGTGACCTTAAGGCCATATAAAAGCTCATAAGCGTGATTTGTAAATTGTATTAGTTACCAATTCAAATCATTAAAATGCACTACACTTTCATCGTTATCATATGTTTCCGTTTTAAGAATCAGTTTCAAATGTCTTTGTGATATTGTTCTAAAGCATATTTCTGGAGGTCACGACCATAAAACAATAAAAACAATTTGCACTTTCCAGTTTATTGGGTTTTTTTGTTACTGCAAGTAATTATAAATGGGTAGTAAACTCGATCTTATTGCATTAGCAAAAATACCGATAGCTGGAATTGTGTGGTTTTTTTAAGTTATTAAGGTGAAATGTGTTTCCCCTTTACTGAAATCTTCGTATAAAAAACAAATTTTCAGAATCTTCTCTTCATTCCTTTTTTTTTAAGCTTCCTACACTTGTCACTCAGTGCAAATCGTGTTAGTTGCAACTTGTGCATTCCGTTAAAAAATGCTTATGCATGCTATTGAAATATATAAAGAAAAGAGAAGATTATCTTGGAAACAAACGTCTCTTGAAGCATTTCTGAAGAAGATAATTCCTTGTCAACAACCAACAAGTGCCGAGCCAATAAGGAGTGATCAACGAGTGTGCATTTATTCAATGATGAATAAACATTTGTAAGTCATAAATAATTTTTCTATTATCTTGTCCAAATTTCTCTTCAGTACAAGCCTTAAAACTCGCTCCAGAGCTCTCTACATAAGGGATACTTTAATTTTAACAACCCTGTACTTCATGCCTGGAATGACAATTAAGATCTCCACACCATATCTCTAGACATGAAATCAGCATTCGACTCAGTCCAATCACAGCCTTCCTTATCTTAATAGATTCTACGGGATATCCGGCAATATACTCGAGCTCCTCAAAAATCTTCTATCTAGGAGAATGCTTCACTTCACATGTAATAATAATAGTACAGTCTGTAAAAGCACAAATGTAGGAATCCCACAAGGTGGTTCTCTCTCAGCCCTGCTATTCGCTGCAATATTTGTTCCACTTATGGATCAAGTTTCAGCATTCTTGTTGTGTGCCGATGATATTGTGTGTTAATTGCCATACTCCATGTTGTTGATCCACAAGCAAGAGCTCTTCAGAAACTAAACAACTACCTTAATATGGCAAATTTTTTGTCTGGTGGGTTATCCAGAGAAGTCAAGCTATCTCACCTTTTCCCCAAGTCGGATGACGTCCGCTGATACCTTACTTTCGAATTAGCAGGAAAGGTTCTGGCTCCCAATGACTGTGCAAAATTCCTAGGTGTAATCCTTGATGCAAACTTCACCTATAAACAACAAATCCAAGCCGAATATTCCAAAGCCTTTTGGGGAATGTAAATAGATTTGTGCAAAACTCACAATAAACAAATACAGGTAGTTCTTGTTTTACGAGTTTTTCTTTTTTTTTTATCAAGTATCAACAAAATCGAAAATATGAACATTAATTGCAAAAAATGAGTGTTAAACATTCATAAATACCGCATTTCAAACCACTCGCGTAGCTATACAATACAGTGTACCCAGCTTTACAATATTAATCCATTGCCATCGTATTAAGAAAATATCGTAATGTGAACCCATTAACACATTGTTTTTTTGCTAATTCCTTCCAAGACCTCAGAAGTTCAAATTTTTGCTGTATAACTCCCTAAAAGATCGTTTTTATAGTGTAAATTGTATTAGTTACCAATTCAAATCATTAAACGCATTACACTTTCATCGTTATCATATGTTATAAGAACCAATTTTGAATGGCTTTGTGATATTTTTCTAAAGCAGATTTCTGGAAGTCATGGCCATAAAACAATAAAAACAATTTGTACTTTCCGGTTTATTGGGCTTTTCTGTTGCTGCAAGCAGTTATAAATGGGTACTAAACTTGATGTTATTGCATTTGTGAAAATACCGATAGCTGGAATTGTGTTTTTATGTTATTATGGTGAAATATGTTTCCCCTTTACTGAAACCTTCAATCATAAAAAATAAATTTTCAGAATCTCTTCATTCCGTTTTTTTTTTTTTTTTTTTTAAGCTTCGTAAACTTGTTACTCCACGCAAATCGTATTAGTTGCAATTTCTGCATTCTGTTAAAAATGCTTATGCATGCTATTGAAATTTATAAATAAAAGAGAAGATTATCTTGGAAATAAACACCTCTTGAAACATTTCTGAAGAAGAAGACTCCTTGTGCAACAAACCAACGAGTGCCGAGCCAATAACGAGCGTGATTAGTCGATGATAATGATGAAGAATAAACATTCTTTAACATTTGTAAGTCATAAATAATTTCTCTATTATTATAATTTGCTTGATTTTACAGGCTACATTTTCATTGTTTGATAATGTATTTGGAAAATTAAATGCACTAGGCATAATCCTTATGGGTTTTGATAATTAACTATATAATATCGGTGTAAATACACCATAGTTAACCCATAGATTTGAGCTACGAGTGTAGCGTAGAAGGCATCGTTTTAATTGTATCTCATAATGTGGTTGCCTTCACAACAAGATAGCTACTATTGAATTACTTCAAATAAATAACGCTTCTCTAGTAGAGAAGACTACTGTTATTTATTTTCAGCGTACCACCACCCAGACGATCGTTTCGAAGCTTTTTGGCTTCGTCATCAGTGGGCGGGTAGGTAATACAACATGCCATCTCATGTATAACTTCGCAACTGAGATGGCATGTTGTATTACCTACCCGCCCACTGATGACGAAGCCAAAAAGCTTCGAAACGATCGTCTGGGTGGTGGTACGCTGAAAATAAATAACAGTAGTCTTCTCTACTAGAGAAGCGTTATTTATTTGAAGTAATTCAATAGTAGCTATCTTGTTGTGAAGGCAACCACATTATGAGATACAATTAAAACGATGCCTTCTACGCTACACTCGTAGCTCAAATCTATGGGTTAACTATGGTGTATTTACACCGATATTATATTGTTGATAACGTAACTCCTATTTTTAACATTGTCTATGAGAAATAAATTCCTGCTTTACGAGTTTTCGCTTTACGAGCGCGCACGTGCTAGGAACAAATTAACTCGTAAAGTCGAGAACTATCTGTATAGGTATTTCAGTATCAAATATTATCTCCTGTCAAATTATATGTATTAATTTATAATGTTACGTTTGTAAAAACTAGGTGTATTTAATTAAAAAAGTACAATTTAATTGACAAAGAAATTTAATAAGATTAGTAAATTTTACTGATTAATTGATACTACTAGACTCACTATCTAGTTTTCCGTTAAACCTTATGCTATCTAGTTCAGGTATACGTTGTATTGTATAACAATGGCAGCAAGTTACAAACAGTAAATCCACAGACACAAGGTATTAATTACTTTCAAAATTGCGCTATCTAAATTCAAAATAAACCACGGAGCTTGACTAGGTCTATAAGCTACTTATAGAAAATAATTTAATATAACAATTAAGTCAATAAACCGGCTAAATATAATTAAAAACTTAGCATTCGCGGGAGCTGCAAAACTTGTCCAACACATGGATTAGATAGCTTTACCGATACTAAATAATAACCTACAAATCTCTAAGTTCAAAAAAAACTAAAGTATTGTTACTAAAAATAAAAACGACTCTAGAAAAGAAATTAATATGCCAATTTAAGTCAATAAAAAGCAAAAATTTAAGAAATCTTCTCTGTTAGCTGGAGCCGTAAAAACTTGCTCAATTCCAAAATGCTCATTTTGGAATATTTTGAGAGCACCTGTCAAATGTTACTTAGCCTTGCCTTAACTACTAATAAATATCTTTTGTTTATATTTCTATATGTGATGCTAGTCGTTAATGTAACGTACCATTGTGAAAAAGGGTTAGAAATGTGAAATTCCTCCATATACACTGGTGTTCTTTGAACACAAGTGTACTTGGAGCAATATGGAATTAGTTGCTGATGCTCCTAAAACCCTACAACAGCCACCAGGTATTATTATTAAGGTATTATTATTATTAGTGCTGGAAAATTATGCAAGGAAGCAGGCTTATATAGCTTATACAGTGTGGCTGGGTATCTGACAGAAGTTGATACCAGATTCAAAAAACAGAACATAGCATCTGTTTAACTTAGGACAGGATGGAATGAGGATTATACCTAATCATTGATAAAACCTGCAATGCACTTGAAGAATTGGTATGTATAATCTATCTTTGGTAGTTTTCAGTTTGTATGTATTCAAAGGCAGCTCTGTAGCATGCAACTCTATAGTTTATATGCTTAGTAGATTTCGTGAAGAAATCTACTAAGCCTTCCCATTTCTTCAGAAGTTGCAGTCCGGGGTGGAAAGAACTGCTTTCACAACTGGGCAAACTTTGTCTACTGCAGTATGTAAATCTTTGCATAACTGTTCAATAGAAATACTGAATGGGTAATTGGGAGGTGATGAGTGGTATAGATTTTCCCATTTGTTTCAGAAACAGATTTCCATGCTGTGTTTTGGCAGCAATTTCAGTTTAAAGGCCTATTTGTATGAACAACTGTTTGTTGAACTGAAAAAGAAGGTTCATTTGATTTGACACATAGACTCGTAACAGATGTTTGAAACTATTCAAGGAGCATAAAGAATGTGCAGGCCTCTCATGCACTTCAGTTATGGTCAGTGAGTGTGTTGGACTCACGGCTGCCAACTCCAGATTTACAGTGGAGAATCCATCTTTTTGACTTGATTTAACCCCTTCTCTATAACACACAGTGGCTAAGGTAGAGAAAGCCTGCATGAGAAGCACGCAAAAATTCGATGAAATTTACCGGTTAAATTACTTTGCCGTAACTGCATTTGTATTGTTGCTCGCTCGGTAAACAAACAGTGGGTGTTATCGGTCTGGAGTAGAAGTTGAATCCCACTGGCACTTGAAACCCTCCTGAAGTGAAGGGGCTAACCTGACTTTTTTTCTTTAGAATCACTAATTGAATTAACTAATTGAATCACGAACAGAGTCATATTGGAAGTTCCGGTGTTGTAAAAAATGTTGGTAACGTAGTTTCACCGGTAAACCTTTTGGAAGTTTGCCGTGCGTCTCGTGTGGGCTTCCTTTGCCCCCCCCTTTTTTTTTTCTTAATAAACAATTTATCCACTAGTCCACCTGTGATTCTAAAGAAAAAAGGCCAGGTTATCCCCCCACTTCGGGAGGGATTCAATCTCCCATGGGATTCAATTTCTACTCCTGACCGATAACACCCACTGTATATTTACCGAGCGAGCAACAAATAAAATACCGTTACGGCAAAGTACTTTTACCGGTAAATTTCATTGAACTTTTGCATGCTTCTCGTGCAAGCTTTCTTTACCTTCACCCACACAGTTTGCAGTATAATTTTTTCAATCTTTTTCTTTTTATAGAAAAAAATCAATTTTTTTAAAATTCTTAAAATTTCTTATTTTTGTTCTGCACAAAAATTATTCTGCACAGGTTTTTCATTTTCAACACACACACATCACAATATAGCCCAGCAATGACAGCTTCTCTCAGTTTAGAAACAATAAATATTAACAAAACAACTTAAAGTTTACAATTATCAATATCATTAACAGATTTATTACCAAAACAAAAATCTCCTGTAAACTCACATTGAGCATTCAGAAATAAAAACCAAAACACAGCTGTTAATAAATTAAGGACCACCTACGTCATAATGATAAAACACCAATGAGAAAAGAGTACAGAAACTGTCATTAATATCAAATCAGGTTAATGGATGACAGAATGATACGCCACATTTGCCCTTCCCCCAGAAAAGGGTAAATCAAAGTGTCCATTTTATTTTAAAATTGTGTATAAAATTAGTGGGAACTATAAATAGAAATATTATTAGGGTGAGGCTACAGACGTGCATATCTTATAAGCCAATCAGTGTTTGGAAAATGCACAGGAAGAGGGGGAAAAAAAAAAAAAAGCATATGACATGCCAAATGAGTGACAGCCGGTGTTGTTGTTATTTGGTTTTTAGGAGCATTAACAACTGTTTGTTGAATAAAAAAAAGGCCATATTGCTCTGGGGATATGCAGTGGTCATTCCCTGACCTTTCCGCATCCTCCATATTTGGTGGATCACTGGCTCAAACCCCGGTCCGAAAGCAGACAAGAAGCATGTGCTACGCACTGCTGCTCCTACCCACCTGGCTACAGAGGTGCCGACAGTAGGTGAAACCAAATTAAATTTCTAGTATTAACAAATTAGTTGTGATTATCTGAGCTCGTAACAGATATCTTTTTCAAATAATGCTTAACAGTATTTGGGGTAAAGCAGCAGTATTTGAACACTGTTACATTAACAAGCAATTTTAGTTATCTCAGTTAATCTCACTCTACTACAGCAGGTTTTGATGAACTGTGGTAAGAAAAACATTGTGCTGAGAGAATATTTTGTTTTTGTATATATTTTACAGTGTTAATGATTTTGTTTACAAAAGAGATATGAAGATAGCATCTAGCCCCCCTCCCCCTACATTTCCTGTATAGAATCGTTCTACCAAAACATCACACACCAGAAATGTGCATTTTTTATAACCTGAATCATCAGCCCATACAATACACAAAGTCCAGAGTTTCAATCAACGTCAATGCAACTACATTTAATATATCAACTGAAAATTGGAAATTTGTTCACTATAGGCTGAACATTTAGGGTCTAGATCAGTATCATGCAAACTCTTTTGATTCCTAGCTTTACAAAGGGCCCACAGATTAAAAATGTTCCACAAACCTACCTCTCAGAATAAGTGTTGATGGGTAAGCTTGTATTTTTTTGTGGCCTGTCACAGGCTCATTCGTTGACTCCCTGAAACCAGTGGACTAGTTTGCATGCCACTACTCTAAATTAAAAGGCTGGACTCTCCCATAAAAAAGGTACAGTTATTTCTGTCTTTTGCAGACATCAAAATAAAATTTTGATGTTTGCATCAAAAAAAAGAAATTTTTTTTTAAGATGGTGGATTGAGAACAGTGCTTGATCAAGAACATAATCCAGATGGATGGTGGCTTGCTCATCACGTTTAAAATCAGTGCTGCTACATAATAGAAATGTTTACTTCTCAGTTACTCTTGCACTTGTAATTTACGTAAAGGAATTGTATGAAAATATAAAGTGTAATAAGAGATTAAGAAAAGCTACACTCCACATAAATTTTAAAGACAAAAAATGATCGAGTTTATTGAAACAAGTTGGAAAGAAAACTTTACAGAAAACATTCCAATAATCCCATCATTCAGAGGCCAAGTTTGATGACGTTTTGAAATCCTTGTGAATATTGTTTTCAAGTCTAAAATACGGAGCCAACTGCCCATTATCAGTGCCCACATGGTTTGCAGACCTGGCTTAATCTCTTATTACAATTAGTTAACATGTCTTTCTCCCAAGAAATTAAATATACTGTGTCTTTTACAACAGTAAAATATGGAACACTGCATATCTGTGGTGACTTGAAATTGCAGCGATTTAAAGGTTTTCTTCCCCGAATTCCACAGTGTACCAAGCTTGAATTGAGGCCTTACAAAATTCAACTCCAGCAGTACCAGACAATTTCTGGCTCTGATTGATAAGAATCCAACCAACAAACCAATCTCACTGTTGCTAACCTTCTAGTTACCGAAACATGCAAAAATTGGGAGTTCATAGCAAAAAAGCAGGACGAAAAACAGAAGACATTTTTGGAAAAAGGTTTTTGGAAAAACAACATACACATATGACATTAAAATACAACCATAGGATGGATTGTTCATCATACAATGCTTTCAAACATTAGCGTAGCTGAGATTTTATCTGTAGATTCTTGTATGAACTGTCTGTTAAACATAAGCTGATTATAACTGCTTCAAGAGAGAGAAACTAGTGCAGACTTATTAACTATTCAGAAATGCTGAGTCAAGATTTTGTTTATAACAATGGTACTGCTGTTTAGGCTTGGCAGTCAAGAGCATTTCCAAAGCGTCACCAGGTTGAATATTTTTTGCACACTTGCCATTGTTATCTTCTTTCATAGTAGTGTCTCATAGTATCATAATGCAAAATATCAATTTACTTAATCTTCAATGATGATGATGATAGTGAGAAGTACAGGATTTTTATTTATTTTTTTATTTTATTTTTTTTTTTTTTTTTTGCAAAATTGATTCAGTTTTATTCAAAAACCTTGTTCATTGAATAGGGCTATTGGATAATGAATTGATTCCCCAGATACGATTATATTTAAGTCAAAGATAAAATTTATTTAACTTAATGCTACCAAAAACTCAGAAGCTTGCTATCTATGAATTCTGTTTGGAGCCAGCAGATTTGACTGCTATAAGAAAATGTGCTTTGGTCTTAGGAATTCATGACAAAAAGTTAGCTAGCACAAAAATAAATCCACAATTTAATTTACTCACAATCATACAGCCTCTGCTATGAGTGCATTAAATATTTAAAACTTCATTGGATGATATTAGCATACAAATCGCTTTTTTTTTTTAAATCATTTGTATAAAACACAGCCATAACCACAAATGTGGCATACTACAAAACATCTATCATAATAGCTGTTTTATGACTTAGACAAACAGCAGATACACCTTTTTGGTGTTCATATTAGTACTTTAGGTCAACCCATAGAGGATGATGCCATCTGTAATGTAAGCATAAGCTCACACCCAAAAAATCAATTTCCATCACTAGAGGAACCAAAACATCCCAAAGCTAGAAACTGAACACAGATGCACACAATTTTCCAATTAATTCAGTGCCTACATTGAAATATAATCCTGTAACCTTTTCCAACACACAATTTATATAATTATATAAAAGCAGAGGCAAAAGTGATTTTTGCACTGCTTCTATTAGAATGGGCAGCAGACTGGAAAGCAAGGTAATGGAGATTTCCAGGACTGCTGGGAGTCATAGTGGAACAAGTAAATACATGGGCTGTTTTAGGGTGGCTAGGAACAGGTGCATGTATGCCAATGTTAGGAGTATAGTTAATAAATTTGATGAGCTTGAAGTGCTAGTGAAGACATCAAAGGCAGATATTGTTGAGATATCAGAGATGTGGTGTCACACAGATATAGGCAGTGCAGAGTTGGAATTTGGGGAGTACAATGTGTATAGGAAGAATAGACAGGATAGGAAGGGAGGAGGAGTTATGCTGTTAGTTAAGAAGCACAAAATCTAAGGAAGTGCATCCAATTGATGTTGGTGGACAATGCAGCGTTGAGTCTGTTTGGTGTGATCAATACATTGTGATCACTGTCGCCCACTACTTTGTGGATTGGTCACTCACATACTAGCAAGACTTTTGTGGATTTATTGGATGACTGTTTTCTACAGCAACATGTTCGAGAGGCAACCAGAGGGAGTAATACTCTTGATCTGATTATCAGTAGTGATTCTTCATGCATTAAGAATCTGCAGATAAAGGAACCACTGGGCGACTGTGATCACAATGTATTGATGTGGGAATTATTTAAAGATGTCAGGGCTTTTGCTTTTGTAAAGGTGACTACAGAGGTCTCAGACAGTTTTTAAATTCTGTACGGTGGGATCAACTGATGATGTTACCAACAGTGAAATCTAAATGGGAAGCCTTCAGGGACTTAATTTTGGAGGCTACTAGGCATTTAATTCCAACTAAGAAATACTGTTCAAGGTTTAGGCCTAAATGGATGTTAGATGAATTAATGAGGCTAGTGGCAGAGAAGAAGAATGTATGGGATGCATATAAAGTATCAGGTGATACAGAAGCCTATGGCAGGGATAAACTAGTCTGTAATCAAGTCACAAAGGAGGTTAGGCAGGCGAAAGCAGATTATGAGAAATCTTTGGCAAAGGATGCAAATAAAAACAGCAAAGAGTTCTTTACTTATGTAAACTATAGAAGGAAAGGGATGAATCAGATTGGACCACTTAACATAGATGGGTTGACTATTGATATTGAGTATTTTGCATCTACATTCACACATGAGAAGTTTATCAAACGCTAACAGAGAGCAAAGTGATTTTGTAATAATTGAGAGCAAAGTGGAGGAGAAATTGTTGAAGTTAAACATAATGAAGGCACCTGGGGTGGATGGAATCTATCCAGTTATATTAAAGGAGGCAGCAAAGGGAGTAAGCAAACCCTTAGCCATAATTATGAGAGCTTCCTTGGATTCAGGGGAGGTCCCCATGGACTGGAGGTGTGCAAATGTATCACCAATCCACAAAGGAGGTTCAAAAGGTGACCCAAGTAACTACAGACCTGTTAGTTTAACTTGTGTTCTGGGGAAAATAATGGAATCACTGGTTAAAAAAGCATTGCAGATCATCTAGACAAGACTGCAGTAATAGTTAAGACACAGCATGGGTCTGTCAAAGGGAGGTCTTGTCTGATCAATTTGATTGCTTACTATGATGTAGTCACAAAGGAACTGAATGACATTTTGATATCATATACTTGGATTTCAGCAAAGCTTTTGCTACTGTTTTGAAGACTGCTGTACAAATTGGAGAGGTATGGCATCAAGGGTAAGCTGCTACAATGGATGGTTGAGTGGGAGACAACAGAGAGTGGTAATCAATGGACACTGCTCTTCGTGGACAAATGTTATTGGTGGAGTTCCTCACAGTTCGGTGTTGGGCCCATTGTTGTTTTGTATGTTTATCAATGATATTGATGAAGGTATATCAGGTTTAATATCCACGTTTGCAGATGTTACAAAGGTTGGCAGGGTTGTTAACGACGGTAATGACAGTATGCTATTCCAACTGGATCTAGATAAGTTGGGAAAATGGGCTGAGAAGTGGCAAATTGGAGTTTAACACTGACAAATGCAAAGTACTGCATATGGGTAGCAATACCTGAATAGAAACATACCAACTGGGTGGTACTACACTCAGGGAAGTGGAAAAGACCTGGGAGTAATTGTGCAGCCAAATATGAAATTCGCTGAGCAGTGCAGATGGGCTGCCAAGGCAGGTCATGGAGTCTTGTCAATGATATATAGGAATTTTGCTAGCAGGGAAAGGGAGGTGATAATCCCATTATATAAGGCAATGGTCAGGTCACACCTAGAGTACTGTGTACAGGTCTGGAGTTTCATTTTAGGAAGGATGTAGATTTGCTAGAACGAGTACAAAGAAGGGCAACAAGATTGGTGAGGGTAACAAAGGGGTGCTCTTACCAAGAAAGGCTTAAGTTCTGCAAATTGCAGCGCCTGGAGAGTAAGCACCTGCGAGGTGATTTGATTGAGGTGTATAAGGCCTTGAATGGGTCGAGCAAGCTGAATGCTGATGGATTCTTCGTCTTCCTCAGATTAAGAACCTGAGGGGGCACAGTTTCAAATTGAGGAAAGATAGTTGTAGAATAGATGTGCGGAAATTTGTCTTTAGCCAGCGGGTAGCTGATTGGTGGAACAGGCTTCCATCTTTTGTTGTGGAAGCTAACAGCCTAAATAAATTTAAGGCTGAGCTGGACAGGCATTTGGAACGAATGGAGGGATGAAATGGGAGGGTTTTTTTGTTTTTTTTTTGGCTGATGCTGATAAGCTTGCTTTCTTGCATCGTATGCCTCTACTAATGCTAACTTCTTTTTGTAACACCTTGTATCTTTTTATTTTTTGCAAGCTGAAAACTGATAAAAGAGAATTATGTCAATAATAAAAAACATTGTGTTATTTTATTATAAAGAAGATAGTACATTTAAAAGTGTTAGATTTTGATAATGTTTCACAATTTATATTTTGTATTCTTATGTAAAATTTAAATGTATGGAAACTTTTTTAAAAAATCTGTTTTCCCTTAAGAATACCATGATGATTTTTTTTTTTCAGTCAGAGTATATTTCAAAGTGACCTAAAACTTAAATGTGGTAGAAGAGACAAAATACCAAAAGCAAGGTAAATCAATGTTCCAGAAGTTTGTTAAATTATCATTATTTAAGTATTACATAATTATAAAATTTCTTATAGATGTTGATTTTATTTACATTATTCACTTCATTTCTAGACCTGAAAGTGTTTACTACCTCAGAAGTGACCATCAGGTAGACAGTAGTAGTTATCCACAATCTCGTGGCTTGGTTCCAAAATGAAGCTGCTTGTTTCCAAAGAATTGTGCACTTTTTTGCTCTAAGCTTCAGTTGTATTTCCAGCTGTGATATGTTTTACTACTTGAATGACTTTTATTACCAATGGAAAACATCTGATAAGTGTGACTCGTTATTTAATCTAGGGTGGTAGTTTATGCAGACTCTTAGTTGAGTGTAATGCTAGTGTCATCACAGAATTGCATTAGCTAGAACATGCTCCAATCAAGAGCAGATGGGATTTCCCTATTTAGTATTGCCATTTCCTGCATAAAAGGCTACACTGTAAAATAAACATGTATCAGGGGAATTTTTTTAAGAAATAAATTAATCTTTAAATACATTTTTTAAAGAAAAAATCTTTTTTAATGAAAAAGTAATAAATACTAGTTTATGTTTTACTGATGGAGGAATTGATTAATCTTCTCTGAGGTACAATTATGGAATATTGTACTAATCACTATAGGTTATTAAGCATATGTACTTAGTGTATATTTTGTTATTAATCAGTTATGTTTTCATTTTCATTGTGTTATCAGCAAATGGCAATCGTTTGTCACTCCCCTTTTTAGTTTATTCAGATTAAAACTTGCTTAAAACATATACAAATTGTAGACTTTTGTTTTCTGTAGGTGAAAGCAATAGTAAGAAATTCTTGTGTATATTAAAAATATGCATATCCTAAGTATTTTCGATTTGAAGAGATGTGTCTCCCTGGCATCCTTTTTGGCAGATTCCTTCCTTTTACAAAGATAAGTATAGATTTTGCTGTCATGATGAGACCTAATGAAAGGCCTCCCCATGACAAAAGACCTTTTATCAGGCCATCTCAAATAGTGCAATTATAGTCTCATTCAAAAGCAGTAGAACTTTTTAAAAGTTCTGGTTTTTCACCTTGATAAACAATCTGGTGGTAGCTGGAACAGCAGTAAATCAGTCATAGCTCATAGAGTAGTATATATGAAAAAATTTAAACTATATTTGTCTAAACTATTACTGTTTCAGCATTATGTACATATAAAAATTGCATCACTAGGAGAAGGAAAAAGTTAGCAAATGGTCTACTAACTGATAATTAGCACAGTAAGTGATAAGACCAACTTATCTAACGTTATTAAACTTTATAGTTTAAATAAATAAAAAAGAGTTTGTAATTACATTAATGATATAGAAGCAAATCTGAACATTAAATATTTTAAGTTTGTGCCAAGACTGTTATATACAAATCCATAAATTAGGAAATTAACATATCTGTTATTGACAAAGCTAGAGACTGGGGGCACACTTTTTTTTTTTAAACTGCACTTGTATTACTATTGTAGCTAGATTTCTAGTACTGAGAAATGACCAAATGATAACTTCATAAACATTCCAAGAAAAGATTGTTATAGCTGTTATAAACACGATATACAGGTGTGTGTTTATTAAAGCGTGGGCTGTTTCATGAGTTCGATGTTTCCACAAAAATAAATAATTTTATGACTGGGATTTTGTAGTAGAATAGGTAACTTTTATGTGAGAAAATTCCAGACATGAGTACTTTGACTTTATAATTTAGATATATGTTAATGGAAAATTATCTCTGTGCTACCTCATCTCTTTTCAGTATTTTAGTGAGAAATATTTTAATTCTGACTGTTGGGGTTTTTTTTTTTTTTTTTTTTTTTTTTGTATCTAATATTTGTATTTTTAATATCTTTTGCTTGGCTTGCTGTTATTATGTGAAGCCTAATATAGTAATCTAGTTCAATTTAAACTAAAAGGAAAATATGCAGGCATTTGGTAGCAGAACTGCAGTATTGTGTTACAATTACAGTATTGTGTAATTGTGAACTGCAGGAAATTAGAAGGCACTGCTTATTTACATGTATACTGAACAGAAAATGAAAGAAAAAGGTTTGTTTGGCAGCTTGATAAATATATATAGTTCAACAGATATCTCCTCACCTCCCCTTCCCTTGATAATATATATATAGCTCAACAGATATTTTCAGCAGTTCAACATTTAAAAAGTTTAATTTTCAGCCAGCTCAGTTTTTCTTAAAAGTAAAACAAAAGTTTAAGGTGGCGAATCACTAAATGCACAACTGCCCAAGTAATAAACATATTCATAACAAAATATAAAACTTTGAAAAAAAATAATAAATTATTGCTTGGCTTTTACGTTTCATTATTTATTCCAAAATTGCCTTATGCTAAATGAAATAAGTCATGAGAATAAAATTATGCATGCACATTCTAATGAACAGTTAATGATTCAGTAAATTACTGAGTGTGATGTACATGTATGTCTACTGATCCATTACTCAAAGCCTACCTGCTTGCTTTGTGTTTTGTACTTAAAATCTGGGTGTCATTTATATTTCATCAAACTTCAGTAGTTCCTAATTGAATGTGCACTATATTAAACTAAGCCAAATTTAATATATTATCTATAAGTATTACAGTGAAAAGAATGAATGCAACAGAAGGAAGTTTAAAGGAAAAGATAAGTGTAAGGTATGTGTTCTTCTTTAAAACATTGAAACCATAGTGTTTCAGTGTTCTAAATAGGACTACTGAAACAAAGTTATTTATTTATTTTTTTTTTAACCTTGATATCCACTTGGCAGATGAATTATCAAAGAGAGCAGAAGATAGAAAATCTACATTTGATAAAAAAAAAAAAAAAAAAAAAAAAAAAATGGTATTGCAGACACTGGTTCTCTCTCAAGAGTCACTAGAAAAGTCAGGAGCTTTTCCAAGACTGTTGCTACCATAGTAACAGTAGTCATAGTTGAAAGCAGATTCTACATCAAAAAAAAACAATTGCTGTTTGAATCCAGTGATAGCTATAAGTGAAGTTAACAGCTGATCAGCAATTATGTGGTGCCATTTATATACAGCAATTCTTTGATTAATGTACACAGTAGAGGAAAGTGTTTTAGCCAATGCTAGGATGGGCTCAATTTTATTAGACATTTTTTACTAACTAAAGTACCCAGGGAATTCAATATTTCTTGTATGACAAATTGGAGGATGATAATCTGATCTTAGATATCACAAAATGCACTTGGTGCATTTTTTAACTTAATAATTTTTTGTAAAAATTTGATTTTTATTCTTTAAATTATTTTTATCCCTGTTGTGAGTTTCTTTTATTTACTATACTAATTCAGCAGTGAGGTTTGAAAAGGCACTGGGGAAAAAAAAACTTTCTTCTTATATAAAATTACAATTATAGAGGCAGATTTCTTCTGCAATAGGAAATCTGCCTCTTCAGCATCAAAGATTTGTCCTGAGGGGATGAATTATGGATACTGATTAATTAACGTAAGTATTGTTTCGATAATGTATGCAGAAACCATGCTGCAAGTGTAATATTGGCTTCACTGCATTATAGGTACAGAAATCTTTAAAAATTATCAAATAGGCACTATGAAAGCAGTTAATGTGATCTTAGCTTTTTCCTATTTTTATAAATTTCAAATACTGTCTTTCATAACAAAATCAAGGCATTGCTGTACAGAATTAGATTCTACCATAACAATTTCTAATGTAGCCTTCAGTGGTACTTAAGTTGCATTAGCAGAATTACTATGTACTGTGGTGATCCCATAATGGGAAGTACTACAGGGACAATGAACTATAGTTTTGCACCTGAGAGTACTTGTTTCTTGGGAATACTTCAGTATCAATTAAAAATTGCAGTTTGTTGAAGTTTCAGCAGCATCAACTACTGAGGCTTATTTTTGATGATTCAGTTACCATTATGTTAAAAACATGCTTGATAGTATGTGTATTACTGTATTCAGCTCAGTAATTATTTCCACTAGTATTAAATTATTAATACTGACAATATTAAATTATATTGTCAGTCAATATGCATTTAAATTCGTGTGTTCTATAAAATGTGCACCTGCAAGGGTCAGAAGTATTTCTAATGGATTGAGAAATCAGAACAATCTCGATCAATATGTAGTCTTCCTTTCCACCCATATTTTTCACTGGTGTTTTTTTTTTTTTTTTTTTATATATACCGTATTTCCCCATGTATAAGACGCACCTTTTTTCAAAAAATTTGGGGTCTAAAAACTGGGTATGTCTTATACAGTGGTTGTAGATTTTTTTTTTTTACTTGCATTTCCCTTTTTCGTGCTTGTTGTCTTTGAGCTCATTGTTTAGCACTTGTTACCGGTATATTAGGTTACGTTTTGCCACGTTCTTCCCAGAAATGGCTCAGAAAAGATTTTCGTACAGTGCTGAATTCAAGTTAAAAGTGATCCAGTTTGCAAAAGTGAATGGAAATCGTGCTGCTGAACGTAAATTTGGTCCTCCTCCAACTGAGAAAACAATCCAAGACTGGCTACGGGAAGAAGAAACCCTACTGAAAACGCCACGGCAGAAGAAGGCCATGAGAGGCAAGGCAGCAAAATGGCCTGATTTAGAGAGGGAATTGAAGATATGGATTGAAGAGCAAAGGGCAATTGGAATTCCTGTGTCCACAAAGATGGTTCAGCATGAGGCAAGAAGAATTGCTGATGAAAAATAAATTACTGATTTCAAAGGAGGACACAATTGGTGCTTCAGGTTCATGAAACAGAATAGACTAAGCATGCGTACACACACCAGACTTGCCCAAAAGATGCCTGAAAGCTATGAGCAGAAGGTCCTTGAATTTCATCGTTTTGTCATTCAATGTCGGAAGACATCAGTTTAATTTGGTTCCAGATTGCAAATATGGACAAAGTCCCCCTTCAATTTGATGTCCCAAATAACAGAACTGTTGATAAGAATGGGATGAAAACTGTAACTGTGAAGACAAGTGGACATGAAAAGAGCCATTATACAGTTGTTCTAGCTTGTTGTGCCGACAGAACCAAGCTGCCTCCTATGCTGATTTTCAAACGCAAAACAATGCCAAAAGAAGACATTCCTTGAGGAGTGATTGTCCACATTCATGACAAGGGTTGGATGGATCTGGTTTGAGAAAATTTGGAGCAGGAGACTAGGTGGGCTCTTACGCAAACCTGCCCTATTGGTGCTTGATCAGTTCAGGGCACACATAACAAAAAATACAAAGATTGCTGCAAAGCAAAAAACAAAACTTGCCATCATACCTGAAGGCTTGACATCCCAGCTCCAACCACTTGATGTCGGCATTAACAAACCCTTCAAAGCTGCCATGAGAGACGAATGGAACCAATGGATGAAGTCTTCTGGGGACAATTTGACACCAGCAGGAAGAGTGAAGAAACCAACTATAGGAGAAGTTTGTACCTGGGTGAAAAGATCCTGGGATAATATCAAGATGGAGATCATTGTCAAGTCATTTAAGAAGTGTGGCATTTCAAATGCCATAGATGTATGAATTTTATGATGAATAAAACTTGAGTTCAATAACTTTATGTAATACATTTTTTTTTCAAATTTCGGGCCCCAAAATTAAGGTGCGTCTTATACATGGGGAAATACGGTAATTCTTACATAAGTCATCTTGGATCACAAAAAGATAGCAAC
This sequence comes from Mastigoproctus giganteus, assembly GCF_048544385.1. Taxonomy (NCBI): domain Eukaryota; kingdom Metazoa; phylum Arthropoda; class Arachnida; order Uropygi; family Thelyphonidae; genus Mastigoproctus; species Mastigoproctus giganteus. Next base: position 219,626,748 of record NC_143579.1, on the reverse strand, counting down.
CTATGAAGGCAGCTCAACTGCCAAACATTTTTTAATGACAAATGTGACTTTTTTTTCTTTTTTTTTTGGATAAAAAAAAATTAGTTGTAAATATAAGTTAGGGAAACAAAATCTTATGGTTAATGTAATACTAACATATTTTACCATCTTATGAAAATGTTTGCGTGAAAACATTATATAATGATTATATAACATTATATAAACATTATATATATAATGAATTAACCATTTATTTAGTCACTAAGTAATAACAAACCATGCCTAAAATAGAAATAATTCATTTTTAAAATATACATAATTTATGTGCTTAATTTGTTTGTTTTGTAATTAAAGTTTTTATACAGAGAGTTTATGGGCATCTCACATTTGTATAAATTTCTTGTACAGTATTTATTAAGTTCATTTCATAAAAGTATTTAACCGAGAATAATATATTGTCAATGTATATTTGTTATATTTATTTTTAAGAAAATGTAGTAGTAAGATTATATTGTTTCACTTATATCATTATTTTGCAGAACTCTAACATTAAAACAATTTGCCCTAGGACTTGCATAGTCGGGGAAGGACAATACGATTTTCCGTTGAATTATACTCTTAGTAATGACCTCTTATACCATGTGAATATTAAGATAGTTTATTCAATTAGTAACTAAATTCCTTTACATTAAGGTGATGTTTCGGGAACCTTGCCAGTACCCATCATCAAGACCATACAGTGGCTATCGTCAGCCCCCTGCTCACCGAGTGTCTTGATCCCTACTGTGCAGAATGCATAGTAGGTACTGGCAAGGTTCTCAAAACATCACCTTAATGTATAGGAATTTAGTTATTAACTGAATAAACTATCTTAATATTCACATGGTCATTACTAAGGTTATAATTCTTGGACTTATTTGACTATTTTTATTAAATTAAATATTAAATAACATTTTGTTTAATATGAAAAAATATTCAGCCCAGTTTGCCTATCATTTGTTTAAACTTAACCGGTAGCAAACTATGGTCATGTTGATTTCTTCATAAGAGATACATGGAGTGGGAAATAATAGTTGTTATAAGCTTACCATTAATAAAACTTGATTACAATGAGTTATATTTCTGCAGTCCCTTCCTTGCCTTATGTACATAAAATAAGCATGTTTACAATGAATATTCCTTAAGCCTGAATGTGAATCAAATGTTATTGAAGATTGTTCATATAAGGCAATTTTAATCCTATAAAATATCAAGAAAAATAGTCTATGGATGGTATATAAAAAACTAGAGTGAACAAATATAAATGTTCTATTATAATAGTAGGTTAGAGAAATCTATCCTGGCACAAGATGTGAAGTTATTTGATATTTCAGGGTGTTTTTTTTTTTTTTTTTTGTATAGGAGGATCCCAGCAATGGTCTAAAAGTATATAATTTATTTGAAGGGGGAAAGAGAAAAAAAAAAACTCTAGTGACAACAGCCTCCAAGTAACTAAAAACTACTTGGAGGTTGTTGTCAACAACTTGGAGAAGTTTTATAGACTTAACTTTAAAGCCATATGTGTGTGTGTGTGTGTGTGTATGTATATATATATATATATATTTTTTTTTTTTTTTTTTTTTTTGGGGAACATTATTATTGTAAAACTTAGTACAATGAATTTTTAAGATGTGAATTGTTCCAAATTCAGAAAAACTTGCTTCAAAAAGGCTATTTATTCCTTACCACCCCATATGACATTTTATACAATGGTTACAATTGGAATTGTGAAGAAATTACTTTTTTAAAAAATAGTACTACAATATATCAATGATACCAGGTAAAAAAAAAAAAATGAATAAGCCGACTAAGTAGGTTTAATTTATTAATTCTGAAAATTATTAGTAATAACAGTTGAAATATTGACAAACAGAATGTAAAACATCTCCAAGTCCTAGTGCAGGATGTTTTCTTTCCCCATACATGGGATTGTATGAAAAACAGCAGAATTGTTGCTGTTTGTCACAATAAATTGTTCAAAGTACTTTTCTTCTTTCAAAATACTATACTATTTAAAAAATAATAATCTGACGTACTTTCCCTTGGAAATGTATTCATAAATTTCTTATTCTAACTTTCAAAAAGTGTCAAGTATGGATGGTGATACACTAGCCAAATAAAACAATTGTAAATGCCTCAGTGTTATTACAAATTTTTTATTTATTATTTTTTGCTTGTGACATTTTTTAAACACATAGTATAATGTAGTTACAGAATATTAATTGTATGGTATTTTTGTGTATTAATAAAACAGTAGCAACAATACCTAGATGTGTTTGGGCTTGCTTCTTTTTTATAATATGTAAGACATCTTATAAATTTTTTTAGGCAGATCTATGCAAGAATAAAAATTTCCAACTTAATTATTTCCTTAACTAAAGTAAAATGCTGTATAATTTAGCATTCAGATAATTTGTTTGATGAACAAATCTATCACCTAAATTTATCATTTCAATAATTTCCTTATATAGTAACAATAGCATTAGTAGAGGCATATGATGCAAGAAAGCAAGCTTATACAGCATCAGCCATTTAAAAAAAAAAAAAAAACTTCCCATTTCACCCATTCATTTGCTCCAAAAGTTTGTCCAGTTCTTCGTTGAATTTATTTAAGCTATCAACTTCCACAACAACATATGAAAGTTTGTTCCAGCAATCAACTTCCTACTGGCTAAAGGAATTCCACACAACTATTCTACAACTGTCTTTCCTCAATTTGAGTTTGTCCCCTCGGGTTTGTAATCTGAGCAAGAGGAAGAATCCCATCAGCATTGAGCCTGCTCAAATCATTCAAGGCACTTCAATCAGATCACCTCACAGGTGCCTAGTCTCCAGATGCAGCAATTTGTAGAACTTAAGCCTTTCTTGGTAAAAGTTCCCTCACCAATCTTGTTTCACTTCTCTGTACTTGTTCTGGCAAGTCTACATCTTTCCTAAAATGAGACCTCCAGACCTGTATGCAGCATTAGCAATAGCAAGGGCACATAATGCAAGAAAGCAAGCTTATACAGCATCAGCCAAAAAAAAAAAAAAAACACACACACACACCACCCTTCTCATTTCATCCATCCACTCGCTCCAAATGTTTGTCTAGTTCTGCCTTGAACTAGACAAACTTTCTAAAGGCAAACTTTCACACATCTATCCTACAACTGTCTTTCCTCAATTTGAATTTATGCCCTCTCAGACGATTATTCTAAGCAAGAGGAAGAATTCCATCTGCATTGAGCATGCTCAAACCATTCAAGGCTTTATACACCTCAGTCAGATCACCTCGCAGGTGCCTAGTCTCCAGACACTAATTCACAAAACTTAAGGCTTTCTTCATAAGAGCAACCCTTTGTTACATTCACTAATCTTGTTGCCCTTCTCTGTACTCGTTCCAACAGCCTCCACATCCTCCTTAAAATGAGGCCGCCAGACCTGTATACAGTACTCAAAGTGTGGCCTGACATACAAGGGGATAATCACCTCCTTATTCCTGTATATCATTAACAAGACACCATGAGCTACACTTGCAGACTGTCTGCACTCCTCAGAAAACTTCATATCTGCCTCCACAATATTAGATTAGCAGTGGCAAATGATGCAAATAAGCAAGCTTATTTATTTTGCATCAGCCAAAAAAAAAAAACCTGCCATTTCACCCATTCATTTTCTCCAATAGTTTGTCTGGTTCTTACTCAAATTTATTTAAACTATCAACTTCCAGCAATCAACCACCCACTAGCTAAAGGCAAACTGCTGCACATCTGTTCTGTAACTGTCCTTGCTCAATTTGAATGTGCCCCCTCGTTTGTGTGTGTGCGCGCGCGCACGCTAACAAAACAAAGAACTCAGTCGACACTGGATTTGCTCAATCCATTCAAGCTTTATCCCCTCACGGGTGCCTATTCTCCAGATGCTAAAATTTTAGCATCTGGAGACTAGACACCTGCGAGGTGATCTTTCTTACCAAGAGAGAACTGAAGCCTTTCTTGGTAAAAGAACCCCCCCCCTTTGTTCCCCTCCTTTATACTCATTCCACAAGCTTTCCACATCATTCCTAAAATGAGGCCTACAGACTTGTATGTAGTACTCAAGATGTAGCCTCACCATTGCCTTAAGGCGACTACGATGGTCTGAGACAGTATTTAAATTCTATACAGTGGGACCAACTGAAGATGTTACCAACAGCAAATTCAAAATGGGAAGCATTCAAGGAACTTATCTTGGAAGCTACTAGGCTTTACATACAAACTAAGAAATACTGTTCAAGGTTTAGGCCTAAATGGATGTCAGATGAACTAATGAGACATATGGCAGAGAAGAAAAATGCATGGAATACATATAAATTAATGGGTGACATGGAAGCCTATGAGAGATATAAGCTGGTCTGTAACCAAGTCACAAAGGAGATTAGGCAGGCAAAGAAAAACAGAAAAGAGTTCTTTACTGATGTAAACTCTAGAAGGAAAGGGATGAATCAGATTGGTCCAATGGATATTGATGGTTCAACAGTTGAGGATCCTACTCAGGTGGCTAACAAACTAAACAAGTGTTTTGCATCTACATTCACACATGAGGAGTTATTCAGGAAGGGGAATGCCAGAGGTGAAGTAAACTCTGGCAGTGAGCTAGATGATTTTGTAATAACTGAGAGGAAAGTGGAGGAGAAATTGTTGAGGATAAACATAAAAAAGGCACCTGAGGTGGATGGGATCTATCCAGTTATATTAAAGGAGTCGGCAAAGGAAGTAAGCAAACCCTTTGCCATACTTATGAGAGCTTCTTTGGAGTCAGGGAAGGTACCCATGGACTGGAGATGTGCAAATGTGACCCCAATTCACAAAGGAGGATCAAAGGCTGACACAAGTAATTATGGACCTGTGAGTTTAACTTCTGTTCCAGGAAAATTAATGGAGGCACTGGTTAAAGAAGCACTGTAGGATCACCTAAACAATCACCTTCAGTTATAGCTCGGACACAGCATGGTTTTGTTAAGGGAAAGTCTTGCCTGACCAATTTGATTGGATACTATGATGCAGTCACAAAAGAACTGGATGCAGGGAATAACTCTGATATTATATATTTGGATCTTAGAAAGGCTTTTGATACTGTTGCACATGGAAGACTGCTGCAAAAATTGGAGCAGTTTGGCACTGGAGGCAAATTGCTGCTATGGATAAAGGGATGGTTGATTGGGAGAAGACAGAGTGGTAATCAACGGACACTGCTCATCGTGGACTAATGTTATTAGTGGAGTCCCTCAGGGTTCAGTGTTGGGTCCATTATTGTTTTCTGTATTTATAAATGATATTGATGATGGTATATCAAGCTTAATGTCCAAGTTTGCAGACGATACAAAGGTTGGCAGGATTGTTAAGGACACTACTAATGCTATGCTGCTGCTGCAATAGGATCTGGAAAGGTTGAGCAGATGGGCTGAGAGGTGGCAAATGAAGTTTAACATTGACAAATGTAAATTACTACATATGGGAAATAGCAACCCCAGAGCAATGTATCAACTCTGTGATACTACACTGAGTGGTAGAGAATGAAAAGGACCTGGGGGTAATTGTGCAGGCAGATATGAAGTTCTCTGAACAGTGCAGACGGGCTGCAAGAGTAGCTCGTGGTGTCTTGTCAATGATATACAGGAATTTTTCTAGCAGGGATAAGGAGGTGATTATTCCCTTGTGTAAGGCAATGGTCAGGCCACACCTTGAGTACTGTATACAGGCCTGGAGGCCTCATTTCAAGAAGCATGTAGAGCTGCTGGAACGGGTACAGAGAAGGGCAACAAGATTAGTGAATGGATCAAAGGGTTGCTCTTACGAAGAAAGGCTTAAATTTTGCAAATTACAGTGTCTGGAGACTAGGCACTGGCGAGGTAATCTGATAGAGGTGTATAAAGTTTTGAATGGTTTGAGCATGCTCAATGCCGATGGGATTCTTCCTCTTGCTCAGAATAATCACCTGAAAGGGCATAAATCATAAATTCAAATTGAGGAAAGAAAGATGTAGGATAGATGTGTGGAAATTTGCCTTTAGCCAGCAGGTAGTTGGTTGGTGGAACAGACTTCCATCCCTTGTTGTGGAAGTTGATAGCCTAAATAAATTTAAGGCTCAGTTGGACAGGTATTTTTTTTTTGGCTGATGCTGCATAAGCTTGCTTTCTTGCATCATATGCCTCTACTAATGCTAATGCTATACAGTGGGATAATCACCTTATCCCTGCTAGCAAAATTCCTGTACATCATTGACAAAGCATTCCAATGCACTGAACCTGTGTCTGACTACACAATTATACCCTCGGGTTGTTTTCATTTTTTAATACCCTGAGATGGTATGTTAATCTGGGGTTACTGCTACCCATATGCAGTATTTTGCATTTATCAATATTAAACTTTAGTTGCCATTTCTCAGTCCATCTGCCTAACTTTTCTAGATCCTTTTGCAGTAGCATGCCATCATTACTGCCATTAACCACCCTGCCAACCTTTGTATCATTTACAGGCTTGGACATTAAGCCTGATATGTCTTCATCAATATCATTATAAATATAAAAAACAACAGTGGGCCCAACCTAATAACATTAGTCCACGAAGAGTAATGTCCATTGATTACCAGTCTGTCTTTTCCCACTCAACCATCCTTTATCCACAGCAGCAACTTACCCTTAATGCCACACTGCTCCAATTTGTACAGCAGTCTCAAAAGCTTTACTGAAATCTAAATATATGATATCAAAATTATATAATTAAATAAATAAATTTTCTGTTTATACTCCGGCATGACAACCAAGTCATAGGTTTACAATAAATCGTCAATATAAATATTTATCGTATTTAGTAGTCACGGGCTTGAACCCCGGTCCACTCAAGGAACGCATGCTATGCACTCTCGCTCCTGACCGCTCGGCTACGTCAGGCCTAATTTTTTGAAAGCTGAATCACATTATACTAAAACATAATATGTGCATATTATATTAGCACATATCACATATTACTACAAACTTAAAAATTGTCACTTCTATAGACTAAGATATATATACAGTCAGGCCTCCATGTTTGCAGATTCGTGTTGGCAGTCACGAAATTTATCATACTAAAAATTTGGCTGCTGCTCGCTGCATTCACCCAGTGAGCGACATCAGAGTAGGATGGCTTGTGACCTTTGTGTGTGTCTGCTTAAGGCTACTTGTGCTTAAAATATTACTGTGATTATCAATATCCACGGATTCTAAACGAAGTGCATCTAATGACAGACAAAAGCCTAAAAGGGCCAAGAAAACAATGACTTTGAAGAAGAAAGCAAGGATTCTAGATAAATGTCGAGAACAGCTCACATATGCGGCCGTAGGCTGCATATGTGAGCTGTTCTCGACAAGTACTGTACGATACATAAGCAAACAAGAAATTGAGATCAGGGAAGCAGTGCAAAGTGGTGGATTTCTTACTGTTAAATACGTGGCTTTTGTACATGATAAAGTGTTAAAAATGGAAAAGCACTGTTTGTATGAATTAAAGACCAGCACAAGAAAAACAACTTGCCTGTGAACATTGGTATGATTTCTGCTAAGGCCCCCGTTTTTTACAACAGATTTAATCCCCTGTACTAGCAGCACTGCAGAAACCACTTTCGCTGCCAGCAAAGGCTGGTTCCAGAAATTCAAAAGGCATTATTCACTCTGTAATGTAAAAGATTGCAAGTGAGCCTGCTTCAGCAGATCACGAGGCTAATAAGGCCTACCCTGCACAACTCAAGAAGCTAATTGAGAAGGGATATAAATCTGAACAGGTTTTCAATGTCAATGAGACAGAATTATTCAGTAAGAAGATGCCTCAGTGCACCTATATAGCCGTCAAAGAGAAGGCCCAGGATTCAAGCCAGAAGCTCGACATCAGCCTACCTTGGTTTGTTTGTTTTGTTATTTGGTTTTTAGGAGCATTAGCAACTAAGGCCATATTGCTCCGGGAATATGCGGTAGTCATTCCCTCCGCATTCTCCGTATTTGGTGGTGACAGGCTCGAACCCCGGTCTAATCAAGAAGCGTGTGCTACGCACTGCTGCTCCTTCTCACCTGGCTACAGAGGCGCCTGCCTACCTTGGTGCATGCCTTGTTCTTAACTATGTTACAGTATTTTCAAAACATGGGCTAAAATGCTCATTATTGTAAAATACAATTAAAACCTTTTAAACACATTTAGACATTTTAATGTTAATTGTAAATGGTTGCATAAGTGTTTAGGCATACATAGAAAACATTTGGGGCTTTTTGGGCGAGAGTACATTTCGCAGAATTTCATGTTTTTGCAGGAAGTGTTGACATAACCACTGTGATATGATCCCATAGAATAATTGCACAAACTTAAATAAATGGACTTCACAGCTTCATCAAAATTAAATAACAAATAATTCACTAAGAAATATTCAAATAATCCACAGTTTGGGCATAAAAGAGCAAAACTAAGTTGCTCTTTTATGCCCAAACATGCTTTCAATTCAGTGGGCTATCATGTTTGTTTGATAAAGTTATAGTTTCATTGTTTGGTAGTTTCCCCAAATATTGGCATTACTACATCAAATATAGGAAGTATCAAATCTTTTGCAGTATTATGAACTTTTCTCTACACTTAGCGATTTTGTATATGACTTTATAAGAGGGATGTGAAGCTTGAATTTTTAGTCACAAAATTCTTTTTTTTTTTTTAATAAAAATAAGTGTTAGTTTCGACAATATAATTGTCAAAACTATGAACCCACATGATAAGACATACCAATTTTTAAAATTTTGTAATATTCACATTAGTAGTCCATCGTATCATACATTTTCTGGCTGCTGTTTAAAATATGCTCACTAGGATGGCTTGAATCCAATTTAGTATTAAGTATTTTCTGGATTTAACAAAACTTTTAAAAGTTGAGCTGTCACATAGATATTTATACTGTTCCCCAAGACTCGATATCTCTGCCTTGTAGTTATGTGTTCTGGAAAACCTAAAAAATAAATAAATAAATAAAGGATTGCAGGGGGATATTAATGCATAAATTATATAGTTCCCTGTAATCAGCTCAATGCAGCAATGCACTGAGAGTCTATCACAGGGAACATTCTGTCCTTTCCCCCATCCCCAAAATATCTTTTTAAATCGCATAGCATCACCAAATAGGTGAATCCTCAGATTTTCAAATGCATAGCAGATTTGCTTATTGAAATAAGAACAAAATTTTTTTTGTTCTTTTATTCAAAATAAATTTTTCTAAATCATCACTTGCAACATACAGAAACACACAATTAGAGAAAGCTAACTTTCTCTAACCAAAAATGCAATTCAAACATGCTTTTGGTTGCAGATATTTTAATATTTAATTTTTCTTCTCAGAAGTATGTGACAGTCTCTCCACATGGGAAGATACCTTCAATCATAAGCTCCCATCTACATAAAGGGTCAGTCTTTCTCCAGCCACAACAGGAAACAGACCCAACATGAAAAACTCAAGGACATCATTAAATAACAGAGGGCCAAACAATTTATAAAATAAACAGAATACAACAGTATGATTTAGAAGACTAAAAATTATCTTTCAGAACTCACTAACTACAAATAATAAAAATATTATAAAGATCAACATGCACTTGATGCATGCTGCTCTGATGAAAATCAGAGCAGCATGCATCAAGTGCATGTGAAGTTTGTGAAGTTACCATCACAAACTTTGACTGGATAGCCTGAGAAGAGAAGTCTAAGGGTTGAATGCTAGAGCACTGTGAAGCCACTTTGGCACAAGCTATGCCAACCATCAAAGGAGACAGAGGGAGGAGGCCTTGCCTTGAAGATAATGTCCATTGTTTGCAGAAGCTGAGAGCACTACCTGCTTAGTATCGGGAATAGAATTATTCTGCTTTTTTTCTGGTGGAGAAAAGAAGCCTCTGGTTGTTTCATTAAATACCTGTTTTCTATTGAAGAAAGTTAGCCGTGCTGGAGTGGGAGGAATTTCAGTGTTCTGAGACAAACCTTTTAAAATGGTGGGGGGAAGGGAGCAGGCCTAGAAGGGAACCCTGGTTTGTGTGCATGCATGGTAGCAAAAGTGTGAGAACCTCCGAGTTACTCAGGTTCAGATTTTTAATTGTCAACTGATCTATTTGTTCTTCTTTAGAAATTATTTTAAAAATGGTCTGGTCCATTTTTCTAGTAGCTTTGTTGCCTGGTCTAAAGGTTTGGGAATCACCGAGAAGGAAAGAGACATTGTTATAAATACCCTTGTGAAGAACAACGGCATTCCCCTTTGTCAGGTTTGCTGAGTGTGATATATTTTGAGATGGTTTAATGCCATCCTTTCAGACATGTTTCTATTGACTGTTTTGGTAATATTCTTCTGTATATGGTATGCTTCCAAAAAGGTCTGTTTGCTTAATTGTGGTGTGAAAAAAATCAAGACAAAAACCATGGTTGTTGGTTTCCATGTCTCTGTTTTTGATTTGCAAAGAGTTTGCCCTACATAATTCTCACAGCATTCTAAGCTTAAGCTTGTAAACAGCATCTCACATTCATTTGCTGTGGGGGGGGGGGAAGATTCTCAAGATTTTTGTTACCGGTGAAATATATAACTTACTGACTAGTGTCAGTTATCCACGGGAGGGGTAGTGCAAGATAAAATTAAGCCAGGTGTGAGGAAACTGCCAATGGGGAGGAGGGTTATAAAATTATCAATAGTTCATTTTATAATATTGTCAATGAATCCCACTAGATACTGATTCCAAATGAGGATTATTTTTATAAGGTTATATAAACCAACCTTTATTTTATTTGCATTGAAAATTCATGTTTAATCATAATTTGCAGATAAAGAAACCATGTGGCAGTAATCACAGAGTACTGATGTAGGATTTACTTAAAGATGCAACTACCATTAGGGGTAAAGGAAAGAGTTTTTGCCTTTGTAAAGGTAACTATGGTGGTCTCAGACAGTTTTTAAATTCTATGCAGTGGGACCAACTGATGATGACCAACAACAAATTCTAAATGGGAAGCATTCAAGGAATTAATCTTGGAAGCTATTAGGCTTTTCATACCAACCAAGAAATACTGTTCAAGGTTTAGGCCTAAATGGACGTCAGATGACCTAATGAGACTTGTGGCAGAGAAGAAAAATGCATGGGTTGCATATAAATTATCAGGCAACACAGCAGCTTATGGTAGATATAACTAGTCTGTAATCAAGTCACAAAGTAGGTTAGACAAGCAAAAGTAGACTAAGAGAAATCTGGCAAAGGATGCAAAGAAAAACAGCAAAGATTTTACTTATGTAAATTCTAGAAGGAAGGGGATAAATCAGGTTGGTCCACTTAATATTGATGGTTTGACAGTTGAGGAATTCTATAGGGAAGTGGAGAATTGTTGAAGTTAAACATAAGAAAAGCACCTGGGGTGGATGGGATCTATCCAGTTATATTAAGGGAGGCAGCAAAGCAAGCAAGCAAACCCTTAGCCATAATTATGAGAGCATCCTTGGATGCTCCCACGGACTGGAGATGTGCAAATGTAACCCCAATTTACAAAGGGTAACACGGGTAATTACAGACCTGTTAGTTTAACTTCTGTTCCAGGGAAAATAATGGAGTCACTGGTTAAAGAAGCAATGCAGGTCATCTAGTCAAAACTTCAATTATACTCCATTCACAGCATGGATTTCTTAAGGGGGTGACCTTATCTGACCAATCTGACTGGATAAAGACTGATGCATTAACAAAGGAACTGGATGCAAAAAATAATTTTGATGTCATATACTTGGATTTCAGGACACATAAAAGACTGCTGTACAAATTGGAGCAGTGTGGCATTAAGGGCAAGTTACTGCTCTGGATAAAGGGAGGGATATAAGAAAGTGGAGAGAACAGAGTGGTTATTAATGGACAATACTCTTCATGGACTAATGTTATTCATCAAGTCCTCATGGTTCAGTGCTGGGCACATTGTTCTTTCTATATTTATTTATATATAAAGAAATAATTATTCTGCTATATAAGGTAATATTTTGAAAATCTCCCAAAGCAGTATGTTTTTCAAAGAATCAATGCTACCTCAGTTCATGCTGAAGTACAAAATACAAAATTTATTTTATGTTTGAGCAAATCAGTCATCATTTTAAATTCTATTTGTAGTCTATAGATTTAGTATTAAGATAACACTATCTTTTTGCACCATTTGTTTCCATCCCCGTATTACATTGTACCTAAGAATATAGTGTATTTTTTAGTATAGTATGAAATATTTACAATTCTGAGAATCCCAATATTTTATCATTTTAAATGTGAACTAAATCTTAATTTTAGTAATTAGTATTTCCCTACAGTGCAAGCCAAGGCTTTTGCTGAACTAACAAGAAAAATAAATAAAATAAAAACTACACTTTTTTCCCCCTTCCCACAGATAGTGATCTAGTTGGGCTTTGAATTTCTCCAAACTGTCAATGCCTCAACTACCTATGCAAGCAACTTGTTCACCTCTAAAGCAAGCCTAGTTACCAAACTCTTATGTTCTACAAATTTCAGCATCTGGAAACTAGATGCCTGTAAGGATATCTGATTGATTTATTTAAGGCTTTGAATGGATGATAGAAAGGCTGGCATGGTGTAACTAATATATATTCATAGGCATACCCTCATGTGGGTGCCTTTTAGCCAAAACATCCTACTTTGTCACATAAGTTGTCCTACCCAGAATCCAAACTCACTCATTTTATTGTACAGGCATACCTCGAATAATGAATAGGATGCATTCCACGAAATTTTCGTTAAGCGAAACTTCGTTTTCAGAGGTAAAAATATTATGGCCAGAATAGGGATACGTTCCTACGTAAAGAAAATGAAAAGCTTTTTTTTCGAACAAAGAAAAGTTTTATTAAATAAACAGTCAACTTACATACAAAGTGAAATCACATTTTAAAATACGAGTCTAAAGTTGATTCTTTATGCTCTTTTTCTCTTTCATTTAACAATTGCCTATACGGAGTTATTGCATTTAACACTGATCGCTTAACAATAACACTTCTTCCTAAATCAGGATCATTTTTAAATCTTTGGTTGTTAACACTTTTTCGGCAGGAACTTCTTTAACCTCGCCTTCATTATCTTTGTCTTCGTTGCTAACAAGGGTTTCTAAATCTTCCACTGAAAAACCATCATCTTCTGCATTCAATAAATTTCTAACATCCTCTTCATCAACATTTTCGAAATCTATTGATTGAGCCATCTGGATAACTTCATTTCTAATTTCTTGGATGTTATTTTCTTCTTCTAGTACAACTTCTAGCCATATTTTGCACCAAACTCCATTTAAGCATTTCTTAGTGACTTCTTTCCAAGAACTATCATGTTTTCAATTGCGTTTTTAATGGTGTAGTTTTTCCAAAAAGTTTTAACTGTCATTTCCTCTTTATCCTCTAGTTCAGTTAAACTGCTTAATGTTCGATGCAGATAATAAGCTTTAAATGATGCTATTACTCCCTGATTCAATGGTTGAATCAGGGAAGTTGTGTTTGCTGGAAGAAACACAACTTTGACAGGAATGCATGTGTCCAACGTGTTAAGATCAGTAGGATGTCCCGGAGTATTGTCTAACAACAAAAGAGCTTTTTCTTCAAAGTTGTTTTTTTTGACAATACCGTTTTACTTCAGGACAAAAGTGGTTAACAAACCAATCAGTAAATAACTCCTTGGTAACCCATGCTTTTCTATTTGCTTTCCATATTACAGGTAAATTCATTTTTATGTTACCTTTTAACGCCCTCGGATTTTCTGAATGGTAAACTAATAACAATTTTAATTTATAATCGCCAGAGGCATTTGATCCAAAGAGTAACGTTAAACGGTATTTGGCTGCTTTGAACGCAGCAGCTGATTTTTCTTCAATAGAAATGAAGCTTTTTGTTGGTAGCCGTTTCCAGAACAAACCGCTTTTGTCAACATTGAACACCAAATTTGGAAAATTTTCACATTCAATTATTTCCTTTAGTTTTTCTGGAAACTTATTTGCAGCTTCTCCTGTTAATTTTACACTATGAATCCTGGCCCGTTTTTTAAATTTCTCGAACCAACCACGAGAAGCCCCAAAGGTTTCCGTAATTTATTCAGTTTGTTTAGATTTCAGGTGATTAAACTGGAATATATTTTTATGTTAAATGGGGCTTGAAATTGCCGACTTCGTTATATCGAAGCTTCGTTATCAGAGGTAACGTTAACCGAGGTATGCCTGTATTGTTTACTACCCTGAACAACCCTTAAAGTTGTTTAAATTCAATGCCCTAGCCTTAGCTTCCTATTTATTCTATTCATTTAAAAATTGCTGTTCTCGGCAACACATCTTTCAGACAGCAGAAGACTAATTTTTTAGTCTTGTACAAGAACCTCTTAAATGTGTGCAAATGTTACTCTGAACTGCATCATAAAAATGCATGACTGTATTACCCTTCACTAGCAGTTTCAGTGATCCCTTAAAGCTCCTCCTCAATGACAATGAAAAAGACTCTCAAACAACCTTTGTTCAAATGTATTCTATCTCTACAAAATAAATTTAAATTCCTTCTAGCCACTACAGTGGGCCAAGCTGATAAATATTTTCCCCTAAAAGTCTTGAAAATCCATATGATTTTCAAGCATATAGTCTCTCTTATCATGCCTGGGCAGACACTAATGCACTGCTTATCACTGATATTGCCACCTAGAACAAGACAGATTTTCCTGAAAACCTGTATTCATAACTGTTATCTATGTAGACATAAATGATTAAGTCAAGCTGATCAGTGCACTGGAGCATCCAATAACATGTCTTTTACTGCCTCAATGTAGGAAACTGAAAATGCTATAAAAATGTGTGCAGACAAACGAAATGGTTTTTTTTTGTTTGCCTGGCCATGTAAGAGGGCACAATGAATACCTTTAACTTGAATAAGGTGATGTTATGTACATATGACGGACTTTGAAAGTGATCAATCTTTGAGTTAACAGAAGCTGGATGGCCAACAAGGCATTTTGCTGTTTGTGTGGGTCATGATGCCTGAATGGTTGGATGCTCTTAGCAACTATTGGTACAGGAAGGTATTGAGATGTCACCAGAGCTCTGGTAACATCAGAACAGGAGCATCAACAGATCTGTTACAATCTGCTAGATTTTGAACATCACCTCTATCTATACTGTGTCCACAATTAACAATGACTACAAGAAATGAGACTGCATTCTTGCCATTCATTTCCTTGAACATTTCTGATGCCATTCTATCATCAGTGGCAGTGTAGCTAGACAGCTGCTTGGGGACAACCATCAACACCATCATTAACAACTAATCACATTTATGTTTCAGATCAAGTGACTACTATATATGCACGTGGTTAAGTATTGGAACATGTTAAAATATGCACTTCTTTCAATATGTCCCTATACTTATTCATTAGGTCATCAGCTTGTGTTGGCATAATATCATTAGTTCTCACATAGTAATAATATTCTCTTTTCCCATTTTGAGATGACATCAGATCTGATCATCAATCAAGGTTTTCAAGTGATCATAAATTTAACTTATGGCAGATAAAGAATGGATTAAAAGTGAATATTTTAACATGTTCCTATAATTTTGTGAAGCTACAGTTTTGTTTAATTTTTTAGTTTTTTATTCAATATACAAAATTTCAATGAAAGGATGGAAGTTCTAATGAGACATATCAGACAGTTGGTCACTTTGGCAGTGTACTTTACTGTATTCTGATATTGTCTTTTGAAAAAGAAAGAGCAGCCTAGTTCCCCCAAGCTTCATATTTCTTTTTTTTTCCCAGTTAGTTTCATTCAAACATATTATTTAATCCCTGTTATTATTAAAATAACAGTACTATATAATAAAATTAATAAAAATCCATACTTACTGAAACATCTTGGAAAGCACATCAGGTTTGCTATTTCTTGAGGAGTGAAATAACGTAGCTCTAAACTTTGCAATAATGGAAGTTTTTGGGGATCATCAGGACCTAGCTTAAGAACTTCTGCATAGACATCAGACAACTAATACGGAAAAGTATAGGGTACATAAACAGTGTAATATTTTTTACTTAGTAATTACTTAATGGATTATTTTGTTTTTAAACCTACTACCCAAAATGAAAAGCAAATTACAAGATCACATGTATCCCTAAAAACTTTCGTGCAAACCAGACTCATGGGGGTGGAATTATTAGGATACCCTAATGGGGGTTTTAGTTTCAATATCATATACAGTAGAACACAAATAAGTTTTCCAAGGGAGTGGAGATCTAGAACTTCTTGCGAGGGAAAACTTCTTAGATGGGAAAATGACTTTAAGGGTATGAAATATTAACTACACAAATAAAAATGAAAAGATATATATACATAAATTAAAGATCATTTTTAAGTACTATTTCAGAATTTATATATATTTTACTGTGTCTATGGGAAACATGTTTAAACTGATGATTTCTAATTGCTTAACAATCTGTTCATTAAACCCATTACCAAGTTGGAAGAATGAGCTCCTTTGGAGTTTCAACTTACCTTAAAAGGTCACAATTACAATAAGACAGCAACAATCCACTAATTCAGAACTGTTGAACCATCAGAACTTAATGCTTAATGTGGTCGATGTATCCAGTTATGGATATCGATGAAAACAATTGCAATATGTCACTTCCATTATATTAAAATGTTTATACTAAAAAGTCAATCATCAGTGGCAGTGTAGCTAGACAGCTGCTTGGGGACAACCAAGCAGCTGTCTAGCTACTTGGTTATAAATGAAAGCTAAAACCTTTTTAGCTTTCAGTGCTAAAAAAGGTTTTAGCACTGAAAGCCTCTGACTATGGAAAATTCACTAATTGAACTGAAATTAGGGCATAATATCAATATAGTTCTTAATAAATCACCGAAGTAGGTGAAATGGCATTGTTTTCATTATATCTCATATTGTGAATGCCTTCACAACGAGTTGCCCTGATATCGAACTACCTTTAACAGTGGATTATTGGCAGATACCACCACCACCACCCCTGGGTGGTGGTATCCGCCAAGGATATTAAAATTAAATCCCATATTAAAATGCTTATACTATGAAAATTTCTGAATATTTCTCTTCTAGTCAATGCAATGTTTACTCATAATATTAAAATATAATCATAACTTTTTTCTTTATTACTTTTGAAAACTAAGTATGATTACACATTCTGATTTTCACACGCCACCCTCCAGAAGCTTATGATGCTACCACATGTGCATGTTCCAAAATTATTTTATTTATTTATTTTTTTTTTTTCTGGCCTTTAATATCATGTTTATCTAACTGTATCTCAGCCAATACTTCATAATATACTTTACAGACATCACCTCCAATCCCATTTGGTTTGATGAAAAGTAGAGAAAAAATAAAAAAATCTACTCCCCCAATGAAGGTATATCTTTGCATAGTAGATTGTTATTCCACTAAAAACTAATCTAACTCCAGTGAAATAAAAGCCAGGAGCTCAAATGAGGAGCTTTCTGATTTTCATTTTTGCTGACCATGACTAAAACACTTGGGTGATTAATTTAAATAACATAAAGAATGTCAGGAAATCGCCTTGATAGATATCATTATTTGATTTTTAACCGAAAGAAATGCTTTTATTCGTATTTTTGAAAAAGCATGTGGTAATTGGACACTTAAAGGTTAATTTGGTTGTACTTTTGTCTAAGCCAAGAAATAAATGTCGGTTATCCGGAATAAATTTGAAAGGCTTAACTTTATTCTGTTTTTTTTTATTAATAATGGTAGTGCAGTAAGTGCTGGTTATAGTGATCATGTTTGCAAATTGAAATTTGATTCTACAAAAAGCCCAATAAACTGCAAATTGTTTTATGGTTGTGACTTCTAGAATTATGTGACCTTCAGATTAGTTTGGCTCCATATTCGGTAATAATAATAATATTGGCCCGAAACTGTGTGATTTATTATTTTTCTCAATTTTTTACAGTAACAGGTGAACAAAAAGAAAATGTGTAGTTTTAACATTGCAACAAATAAATGGAAATTATTAACAGAATTAGAAATGGTGAAATTTTAGGAAATCTCTCCAAAGAATTTAATTTTGGGACTTCAACAATTTATGACATCAAGAAAAATTCCAATGCTATAACAGAATTTGTGTCGATTATGGATAGTTGATCCTGCAGGGAAAAGACTATGTCGAAACCTGAAAATGCTGCTTTAGAGAGTGCACGTTATTTGTGGTTTCTACAGAAGCAAAGTTAGGTGAACCAGTGTCTAGCCCAATGTTGTATGAAAAAGAATTGGATTTTAATCGAAAATTAAGAGGTAATGAAGATTTTAAGGCAAGCACAGGTTGGCTGAAAAACTTTAAACTGAGACGCAGTATACATGAACTAGATATTCAAGGTGAGAAACTTTGTGCAGCTGTGTCCTTTAAAAGTAAGTTTGCTTCAGTTATAACAAATTACGAGAAAGAAAACGTTTATAATGTTTTGTTATTTTGGTTTTTAGGAGCATTAGCAACTAAGGCCATATTGCTCTGGGGATATGCGGTGATCATTCCTTGACCTTTCCGCATCCTCCGTATTTGGTGGTCAAGGGCTCGAACCCCGGTCTAATCAAGAAGCGTGTGCTACGCACCGCTGCTTCTGCCCACCTGGCTACGGAGGTACCATAATGTTTTGATGAGATGGGCTTATTATGGAAAGCATTACTGAGAAAAACTCTAGCCACTGAAAGAGAAATGCCTGCACCAAGTTTTAAGATGAAAAAAGGGTGAGTTACAATTGCTATGTGTGCAAATGCCACTGGGACGCACAGATTGTCAGTGCTCGTTATCGGTAAGTTGAAAAAACCGAGAGCATTTAAAAATCTTTCTAACTTTACTGTTTTGTATAAAAATCATAAAAATGCCTGAATGGATGTTTCTGTTTTCTGAGATTGGTTTATAATTTTTTTTATTTAATTAATCTTAATTATTTAATTTAATTGTAAGGTGAGACTAAATTTATTTAATCTTACCTTACATTCGATTATCCTGAAAATTCGGCTATCCAGAAGAGGTCTGACATCAATTATTCCGGATAACTGACACTGTATTGTACTGTACCTTAATTTAAAATCCAAATATATAATCAATACAATATTTACACTATTAATTTGCTGATTACATTTTGTATTGTGGCAATGAGTTGATAGCTCAGTTTGTAATATACTGTTCTTATTTTAATAAGCATGTGTGCAAAAGGTGGTCTCCAAACTGAATCTAGTGATATATTTTCAATATAAACAGCATTGCAGTTTTACTGACATGATATTTTATAAACAAGAGTTAGGTATCAAAGATGTAAATAATATTCTTAATCTCTCGTATTGTGGAGTTATACTTCATAACTGGGTTATCAGTATTGAAACAGGGTACCTGCCCACCCACCGATGACGAAGCCAACCAGCTTCAAAACGGTGCTGCCTGGGTGGTGGTGCCCATCTGAGAATAAATAACAGTAGTCTTCTCTACCAGAGAACCATTACTTATTCGAAGTAGTGCAATACCTAGGCAACTCGTTGGGAAGGTATTCATAATATGAGATATAATAAAATGATAATGCATCTCCATGCTTAAACAGGCTTTTTAATATTCTTAATATTATTTTCTAGGTGTATGTCTAGATTTGGTATGGAGACCATCTCAAGCATATGAACTTATTACCATAAAAATAGTATGACAAAGCACATTACACACTGAACACTCAACTTATCGCATGATACGACCTGCAAATTAATATCGAAGGAATTGTAGAATTAAAGATTTGGTATTAGTATTATAGGATTAAAGATTTGGATTTAAAATTAAGGTGTTTTGAATCATTAGTTGTTTCTTGTTTTAGACAAAAGTATCCCCAAATGAATATGTTAAATGGCTAATTACCAAATGATTTGTCAAAAATATGAAATTCAAAACAAGTTCCTTTCAGTTATGGAGTCAAATAATGACATCTATACTAGGCAATTTTCCAACATTCCTTATACTATTTAAATTAATCTCTTCAAAGTTTAACCACAGTCAGCATCACAACAAAAATCTGAAAAAGTATTATACATTTTCAATTCAAGCTCTCGACATTTATTTCAGTGTTTAGGTTAGATTTTAGTGACAGTCTACCATGAAAAGGAACACCTTTGTGTTGGGCTGTTAGTTTCTAGTTCTCAGTTTAATTCTCTACTTTTTTTTTTTATATAAAACTAAACAGAATCAGAGGTAAGTTCTATAAAGTATATGATGTGTTGGTTGAAATATGGTTAGATTAATATTGTAACAAGACTTAATACCAGCTCTAAATATTCATGTTTTATGACTATCTTAAAAATAAATTGCAGTGTTCATACCGTAGCTGATTTAAAAAAAAAAAAAAAAAAAAAATCTTTTTGATCATTTGTATTACTCTTCTAATTACTTTCCTAAAAGAATAACCTTCAAATAAAGTGCATGAAAAATCTTTAACAATGATCAAAAGTAAAATATCTAAGTACATACAGTATTTCACAGCCACTGAAAAATCTAAAGATCTTGTGATTTTATGCCTTCTTCACCCTGCAAGCAGCCTCAATTGTTGAGGGCATAACTAATTGTCACTGGTTTTTACAGAAAACTGTCTTAGGCCATACTGCTCCAGTCTGTTATATCATGAAAACACTTCAACTATATCTGTAGTTGAAGTGTTTTCATGGGCTGATTTGCAGGCTGAACAATCCAGAATAATTCACAGAGAAAACAAACTAACCCCCCTATCTGCCTAAGTCTGGCTAACTACAGTCCCAAATAACGAGTACTAATAATTCCTCAATCTCTGACAGGACTTTGATGCTCATTACTCCTTTGGACCTATCCAAATGAGTGAAGAGCAGCAAAGCCACTAAACCATCATAGAGGACAAAAGCATAGCTAGCCTGTTCACAAAACAATTACAAATGAAGGCATGGAGGTAAACTAGTAAAGGTGTTGAGTTGTATTTCATGCAGACATTGAAATGTTATTATAATAGTATACTTCACTGATTTCTATTTTTCTGTCTGGATGCCCTGTTCCTTCCACCACTCGACAACACTTGCGCTTATGCTCACTTTAGAAATGACATCATTGTCCACATATCGACTTAAAATTACTAATGTCATTTTTAATTAAATCTTATCAGGTGGAAATTATTACCAATCTCATGTCAAATTGTGAATTATTCACTGTTCAACACAAGACTGCTTGTAGAAACCCAATAACTATTATTCTATTATTATATAATATTACATGAAGTACCCATTTCTGATCATGGCTCTATCCACAGTCAAACTTAAATGAAGACTGTTGTTAATGACCAGAGGAAATGAACTACCCACATCAGCCTGAGGCTGCCTTTATTGTTTCCTTGAAAGATACTGAAGAGGACAGCAAGATCAGGAAAAAAATATTAAATGAATTTTTTTTTTTTTTTTGCCTTGAAGGAAGTTATCTCCATGCCAACAATTGAAGTTTAATGACACTAATCAAATTTACCCTCACTTTGGGAGATAAAACAATACCTCTTAGATATTCTGACATTTTTATTGTGATCTGCCATCCTAAACCATGGTAGGCACCACTCAGATTTTAAATATCACTCATCTGATTATAACTCTCATGTTATAAAAAGATCAGTTATATACAAAGGCATTCAATAAAATTAAAAGAAGCAAGATTTTTGTTTTCTAAACAGACTAAGCCAGTGAATATACACTGGTGTGCAAAACTTAAGTACCAACACTATTTCTGAAGGTTACAACCACAAAATCTTTACTTAAGACACTCTTTACTGATGAGAGTAGATTCAGTCTCAGCAGCGATTCTGGATGTCAGCTAATCTGGTGAGAGGATGGCACACGGTATCACCCCGCAAACATCACTGAAAGGGATTAATATGGCGGTCAAGGTGTTCTCATCTGGGGAGGCGTTATCTTCGATGGACATACACAACTCCAGATACTGTAAGGCGGTACTGTAACCAGTGCACGCTACTGTATGGAGGTAATCCTTCCTCATGTGTGTCTGTTCCGAGGTGCCATTGGCCCCGAGTTTGTGTTTATGGATGATAACACCATACCCCATCGCACTACAGCTGTTGATATGCTTTTGGAAAGTGAGGAAATTGTTCGTATGGATTGGCCTACCCGTTTCCCCGCCCACCGATCTAAATCCCATCGAACACATATGGGATGCTTTGGGAAGACGCCTAGTGGCATGTCCACACCCACCAGAAAATATTCACCAGCTGAAGATGGCACTGACAGAGGAATGGACGATGTTACTGCAAGAGCTTAACAACATTGTTCTAAATATGGACAGGCAGTGCAAAGCCTACATCAACATAAGGGGTGACCATATCTCCTACTGAGGACCACCTCTTCCCTTTGTTCCATCTTTGGCAGTATCATGGCAGCCAGTGCTATGTTGCCATTTTTGAATAAAGTCCCTCTGTACCGTTTTGTTTCCGTTGTTGTGTCGGTGTTGTTTCCTTCGTCATTTCTGTACCTCACAAAGTTCCTTTGGTATGCTTTTCCCATATCCAGGCCACTCTTATGAGAAACTATAGGTGAAAACCTGACTGGTCCTTAAATTTTGCACACCAGTGTATATGTCTGGCTGTTGGCCTTTTTCATTATATGAAAAGGTGTTTGATAAAATTTAAAGAAACAAGCCCTCTGATAAATTACAGCAAGTAGGTGGTAGATGACTTTCATCAACCGGTGAAATACCACCACTTTGCTTATTGGAGGCTTGAAGTGGTGAAACCCATGTTTAGTCTCTAGAGCAAAGTTTCCGGCACCCCCCTCCCCCCATACTTCTCCAACCATTCACGGTACTAAGTACTATAGGTTTTGATACCTTTCGTGTTTGGGGTTTTCATAAAAAAAAAAAAAAAAAAATTACAGCAAAAAAGACATACCAAATTCCTTATTAAGATCCATTACTAATATTTACAAAGATAATGAGATCCAATGAATAAATTTTAAAAAATCTGACTAGAAAAAAAATTAACCAAGGTGCAAAGATCTGTCAAAGGATGCCCTATATCTCCAACTTTATTTAAATTTTGTTATCTTAATGTGGAAAGCGAATTAAAGCAAAAGATAAAATACTAAGCACTTAATTGCCAACAATCAAGTACTCAGAAGACACAGAGGAGAGTTTATAAAGGGCAATATTCCTGTTGAATTCTACTGGCAAGAATTTTGGCTTGACTATCTCAAAAGAAACAACTCAATTAATGTATGCAGTGGGTTACATTTAAGGCATACTAACAAACGGTAATTCATGATTTATAAACAAAAAATATATGAGCAGAAAGCAAATGACTTTTATGCACAAACTGTGAAAATTTCATTTTTGTGCATTCACTACACTGTCCATTCATTCCTCCAACCAGCAACATATGTAACAGCGAGCTTCAATACACAAATATGGATAGCCTATGTAATATGTGTGAAAAAAATAAATGATAATTACCAGTTTTCCACTGCTCTGATTTTAATTCAATTTGGGTAGGGTTGACAAATTATTTTAAAGAACAAAATATAAAATTTCATGGAAATCCATTCACTGGGTTTGTTAGTTTGTTATTTGGTTTTTAGGAGCATTAGCAACTAAGGCCATATTGCTCCGGGATATGCGGTGGTCATTCCCTGACCTTTCCGCATCCTCCGTATTTGGTGGTGACGGGCTCGAACCCCAGTCTAATCAAGAAGCGTGTACTACGCACTGCTGCTCCTTCCCACCTGGCTACGGAGATGCCTCCATTCACTGGGATTCGAGTCATTATGTGCAGGTGGATGGACAAAGAAATAATAATTGTTTTTATTATAAATATTTGGAATGACTACAAATCTTTCTAAAGGGCTAAAATATGTCATGAAAACCACCTACTGGAAGCTGACTAAAATAATATTGGCACGACTAAAAAAATAAAATAAAAAACCAAAAGCTTATTGAAATATAAATATATAATTAAAAATTAGACTGTGTTAAAAATAGAGCTAAAACAAATTAATTCAAAATATTAAAATAAAAAGTTGGATTAAAAATATAAAAGCAAGCAAATGGGGCAAGTAGCTTTTGATGTGAAAAGCCTCTTTGTCAACATACTGAAGCCTATGACAGCAAGTCAACTATAATATGAAAAGGTAGCCTTGCACGTGTACAGATACTCAGCTGTGGACCACACGTGGCAAAGCAAAAAAAAAAGAAAGAAAGGAGAGCAGGAATAATGGAAGAGACATTAACTGCCAGACTCAGCATTGTTGCTGCAATGTACATTAGGCAAGTTGCTAGATCGCCACCTCACATCACCTTGTAAAATGACAGCATCCAGCATTACAATTGATGGTGAAACTCACCATAGCTATATAGGGCCTCTAACCATGAGAGAGGGCAAGAATTATTAGCCCAATCTATTATTTCAATGCTAAAATGGGGATTATATGCTGCTCCAACTATTATAGAGTTTTACGTGATGTGAGATGGCGATCTAACAACTTGCCTAATTGAGAGAGAGAATAATGAAAATGTCTCATGACTGTTCTTGAGTGTAGTATTCATATGTTTATATTTCTGGCTATGCATCATTCCAAAACTGTATAAATGTTTTGTTGAATTTGATTACACACCGTTGCTCCTTTTTTTTTTTTTACAAATTTCTACAGATGACATCTAGCAGCATGACTAAGTGTATGTGTGCAAATAAAGTAACAGCCATGAGTCAAATTTGAATCCCTCCCCCTCATAAAAGATTCAGTTCTTGCTTGAGATTAGGATTATTAATTTATTGACAGGGTAAAACCAAAAACATTACAGTAGCTTTATATAGATTTTAATTACACAAGCATACAATTTTAGTAAAATCTGCAAGTTTTATACTATGATCAATGCAAAAACAAAGTGAATCACTAAAGCAGGGGTGGCCAACTTAATTTGTGATGTGATCTACTTTTTTTCTTCAAAATGTGCTGTGATATAATCTTAAGAATTTCATTGCACATGGTTAAAAAAGTTAATCAACACATTGAAAAATGTTGTTTATAAATTTTAAAATTAAATACAATTCAGAATTCTTATTTTAAATTCATACGTATTTAAATTTTTAATGTATGTGAAGTTTGTATCTTTATGTCATCTGCCAAGCTTTCAAAATCGGGGATATACTGTGATAAGGCCAACTGTAAATAATCTATATGCAAATCCGTAAGAGTACAGCGATTCTTTGTTTCAAATACGAAAAGGCAAATTCACATAGAAATGTGGAACCAAAACAGGAATTTAAAAGTTCTGATTTTTTTTACATTTCAGTACTTTTCTCGGCAAATATATTTCCAAAAGTAAGTTTCTGATGATATCACTTTTAGGAAGATATCGTTTTGTAATATAATAATTTCATTATCTCCATGTGAAAAATCTCAGCGATTTTTTCTGCAATTTGTTTCGTATCTAAGTCGACATTAAATGGATAAGAAATATATTGAACAATGTCTTCAATTGTTTTAAAATCACTGAATCTGATTTCAAAATCATCCACATTTTCTCAATTTCAAAAACATATTTCTCACTATTACATTCAAAAACAGGATATATTTGCAAATTGATCGAATTGTTTTCTTTGAAATCCTTAGCCATTGCCAAAAATTGATATTTATATGCAAAAATACTACTAATCATGTCATCCACATTTTTAATTTTTCCTTGCAATTCCAAATTCAGATCATTTAATTTACTGGTAAAATCTGGCAAAAAAGCCAGATCACACAACCACTCCGTGTCTTGTAGCCGCTGATAATCATCTCCCCTTTGATCAACATTTTTTTTAAAAATTTCATTCAGCAAATTCCGAAATCGCTGTAGAAACTTACTCCGACTCAGCCACCTCACATCTGTGTGTAATATCAGATCTGGTTCATTTTCATCAAGTTGCATTTTGAAAAGTCTCCTTTGAAGAGATTGTCCTCTGATGGAGTTCACGATTTTGGAAGCTATTTCCATAATAGTATTTAATCTTTTGCTGGCTAACACTTGTTGGTGAATGATACATTGGTAACTCAAAAAATCTGGGAATTCATCATCCTTTTGGTACAATTCAATGAATCCGTTAAGATGCCTGTCATTGCTTATCTCCATCTGTTGTTATTAAATAGTGGTAATTTAATTAAATAGTGGTAATTTAATTTTTTCAATGCGTTAAATATATCAAGACCTCTAGTTCTTTCTTTTAAAGAAACCATACCCAGCGGTTCTCTAGTGGCAAAATCATCGAAAACCATATGAATAAAACTGCATTTTTGATGAATTGACCATCAGGAAATGGTTTGCATTTTTTTGCAAGAAGGTGACTCACTTTAAATGATGCTACAGTTACTGCTGTAGATTGTAAATTACAGGAACAAATTTTGTTGTGCAAATAATCTTGATTTAAGTTCTTTTAATTTATTTTTTCTAAGGTCACTATTAGGTGGAAAATCTGATTGGGATTTACTATGCAGCGCATTGAAATGTCTTTCTAATTTTCCTTTCAAACAACATTTTTCTTTTATCATTACAAAAAAGTATTCTAGTTCCCACTCGATGAAAATGATATGTCTTACTCTTCTTCATAGCATTCATTTTAAAGTAACATATAAGTACTGTCCAGTTATTAATATTAAGCTAAATAAGAATTTGACACATACACTATGCTCTCCACAATGTAACTGCATGAATTTTCACTAGACAAGTGTATCAGCTGCACAGCGACAAGAGTAGTCAAGTGGTTCAACGGATTTGTAATAAGCGTAATGTTGTAATTATGCAGTGGGGTACATAATAATAATAACATTTAGAATAATCTATTTTATATATATATATACTTAAAATCCATCGTGATCGACCCAAATTAAATCCGTGATCGACTTGTGACCACCCCTGCACTAGAGAAATAAAATTAACTTAAAAATAGAAAGTAATTTATTATAATAATAAGAAAATAAGAAACAATATCAGTATAACTGTTTATATGGAATAAACATATTAGTAGAAAATGAATTTCTGCAAGTATACCTCAGTTTTGGTGTTCATTTGAAGAACGGAACCAGTTCCCTGAACATAGTGTCCATATCTAAAACAAAATTAAAAAACATATTCACTGATAATCTCTGCAATATTGCTTAGTAGCATTTTCTAAAATTTTTAGTGTTCACTTTTATTATCAGTATAATACCAAGTGAATATTTGATGAAAATTTTCAAAAAAAAATCAAAAACATCTAACTAAAATTTAAGTGTTAATTTGACTCACTATTTGTTACAGCACTAATTCTAAACAAACTACCAAATATCAAAATCTATTCAAGAAAAGGAAGCAATAAAATTTACATAACACAAATGCTCTTATGATTTTAGTATTATTGAAATGATAAAAATTATGCTTATGTATAATTGGGAGAAAAAAAATAAAATCTTTGCTCACTTAATTTACCTCTTTTATAAGTACAGTAGGCCCTCGATGTAACAGACCCCAATTTAACGGACTTTGGATTTAATGGACAAAAAATTTCTCCTAAAGAAAAAATTTTAACTTTTTTTTTTATTATTTGTAAATAGCATGGATGTAAAATTTCCGGGTGATGGATGGCTGTGGCGTTTTCGAAAGCACCACAGCATTGTTAATAAAAGAACCCATGGTGAATCTTTAGGTGCAGATGAAGAACAAGTTGAGGCTTTCAGAAAATATTTAAAAGACTTCATTAAAAATTAGTGCCTCATTTTATCACAGCTTTATAATGCTGACGAGACGGCTTTTTTATCGTGTTCTGTTACTGAAAATACCCATGCTTACAAGCACTCCTGGTCATAAGCTAAAAAGTAGCAAATTCCAGTTTTATTTTGTGCAAATGCTGATGGCTTGCATCGGCTTAAGCTTACGGTAGTTGGTAAGGCAAAAAAACCTTGTGCTTTAAAGGATTTAATGAACTAGTTACCGGTGACATATTCCCACTCAAAAAATGTCTGGTTTACAATGGATATATTTTCTGTGACTGGTTCTTTAACCATTTTATTCCTGATGTGCAAAGCTATCAGACATTTGTGCTGAAAATTCCTTCTCATAAAATAAAGACTGTTTTACTGCTAGATAATGCATAGTGATGATAGCTAGATAATAAATTTCCAAAAAAAAACAACACTTATCTACAAGGTAAGTTAAAATCAATCACACAAAGATAAAATACTGATAAATATGTAACCCAGAAGCAACTGGAAAACAAAACTAAAAATGAAAACAGCAGTGGTATTGAGTGTACAGCTAAAGCAATTTCCTGTCAGGCATACAAGAGTAAAGTTCCAAAAGAGAAGTTTCATAAACACAACTTCAAAATACTTCAGTTAATTATGACCTCTGAAAGGTGCTCCCTTTCCAATAACAAATAAGGTCAGACTTAGTGCCAATGGCTAAGAGAGCAAAGAATGGGGACAAGGAATTTTTCATGTATGTGAATACGAAAAAGAAGAAAGCTAATCAGATCAGACCCTTGTGCTCTGGGTGTGGAAAAGTCTTAGATAACCCTGCTAATGTTGCGGATAAACTGAATAGGTACTTTGCAATGGTCTTTACTGATGAAAGACCCTTCATGCTGAGAAAAGGCTGAGCCATATCAAATTGGTGATTTCATAATTGCAGATGATTGTTTATTAGAAAAACTTTTGAGCATAAAGTTTAAAAAGTTTAAAATGATGAATATGCTATTAACTCTGGGAGTAAGGCTCCCAGAGTTAATGGCATATTATGAGGGCATCTTTGAACTCACAGGAGGTTCCTTTGGCTTGGAGAAGTGCCAATGTATCGCCAATACATAAAAGCTGTTCCAAAAGTGAAGGTAGCAACTACAGACTGGTTAGTCTGACTGCAGTGGTAGGAAAAATCTTAGCGGTAATGATTAAGAGTGCAATCCAGGGACATTTAGATAGATAGATGTGGCATTCTGAAGGACATAACATGGCTTTGTTAAGAGTAAATCATGCTTACCTAACTTAGTAAGCTATTTTGACACAAGTTATTCATGAGCTGGATTTAGGGAACAATTTCAACAAAGTTTATTTGGATTTTAGAAAAGCATTTGACTCAGTCCCTCATGAGAGGTTACTGTATAAGCTTGAACAGGTTGGGATTACTGGTAAGATTCTAAGTTGGATTGCTAGGTGGCTGCAGGGCAGAAGGTTGTGATTAATGGATAGTCTTCAGATTGGTAACATCAGGAGTTGGGTCCCTCAAGGATTGGTTCTTAGAGCACTGTTGTTTCACATTTTCATAAATATCGATGAAGGGGGTAGAAGGCGGGATGTCAAAATTTGCATATGCCGCAAATTGGCAAAGTTGTTAATGAACAGTGCCAAGCAGCATTCCTTTAGGATGACTTGAACAGACTTCAAAAGATGGTCAGAGAAGTGGCAGCTATGTTTTAATGTTGCTAAATAGTAGTAGTAGTAGTAGTAGTAGTAGTGGCACATGATGCAAGAAAGCAAGCGTAGGAGCTTATGCAGCATCAGCCAAAAAAAAAAAAAAAATCACACCATTTCCTCCAAATGCCTGTCCAGTTGCTCCTTAAATTTATTTAACCTATCAACTTCTACAACGACAGATGGAAGTTTGTTCCAGCAATTAACCACCCGCTGGCTAAAGGCAAATTTCCGCACATCTATTCTACATCTGTCCTTTCTTAATTTGAACTTATGTCCCCGTAGGTTGGTAATCTGAACAAGTGGAAGGATCCCATCAGAATTCAGCGTGCTCAACCCATTCAAGGCCTTATAGACCTCAATCAGATCACCGCGCAGGTGCCTAGTCTCCAGCCACTGCAATTTGCAGAACTTAAGCCTCTCTTGGTAAGAGAATCCCTTCATTCCCCTCACCAATCGTGTTGCTCTTCTCTGTACACGCTCAAGCAAATCTACATCCTTCCTAAAATGAGGCCTCCAGACCTGTACGCAGTACTCAAGGCGTGGCCTGACCATTGCCTTATACAGAGGGAAAATCACCTCCTTTTCCCTGCTAGCAAAATTCCTATATATCATTGACAAAACCCCATGACCCGCCCTAGCAGCCTGTCTACACTGCTCAGAAAACTTCATATCTGACTGCACAATTACTCCCAGGTCTTTTTCATTTTCTACCACCTTAAGTGTAGTACAACACAGTTGGTACGTTTCTCTGGGGTTACTTCTACCCATATGCAGTACTTTGCATTTGTCTAGGTTGAACTTCAGTTGCCACTTCTTAGCCCATCTGCTCAAATTATCTAGATCCTGTTGCAGTAGCACACTGCCATTACTGTCATTAACAACCCTGCCAACCTTTGTGTCATCTGCAAACTTCGACATTAAGCCTGATATACCTTCATCAATATCATTGATAAATACACAAAACAACAGTGGACCCAACACCGAACCCTGTGGGACTCCACTAATAACATTAGTCCACGAAGAGCAGCACCCATTGATTACCACCCTCTGTCTTCTCCCACTTAACCATCCTTTTATCCATTGTAGCAACTTACCCTTAATACCATTCTGCTCCAATTTGTACAGTAGTCTTCCATGCGCAACAGTGTCAAAAGCTTTCCTGAAATCCGAGTATATGATATCAAAATTATTTTTTGCATCCAGTTCCTTTGTGACCACATCATAATAACCAATCAAATTTGTCAGACAAGACTTTCCCTTAACAAACCCATGCTGTGTTTGAATTATTGCTGCAGTCTTGTCTAGATGATCTTGCAATGCATCTTTAACCAGCGACTCCATTATTTTACCCGGAACAGAAGTTAAACTAACTGGTCTGTAATTACTCGTGTCACCCTTCGATCCACCTTTGTGAATTGGGGACACATTTGCACATCTCCAGTCCGTGGGAACCTCCCCTGAGTCCAAGGATGCTCTCATAATTATGGCTAAGGGTTTGCTTAGTTGCTTTGCCGCCTCCTTTAAAATAACTGGATAGATCCCATCCACCCCAGGTGCCTTTCTTATCTTTAACTTCAACAATTTCTCCTCCACTTTGCTCTCAGTTATTACAAAATCATTAAGCACACTGCTACAATTTGATAACCTTCCATTTTCAAATTGTAATAATTCCTCACGTGTGAATGTAGATGCAAAATACTCATTCAGTTTGTTTGCTATCTGAGCAGGATCATCAACAGTCGAACCATCGATGTCAAGTGGACCAATCATATTCATCCCCTTCCTTTTAGAGTTTATATAAGTAAAGAAATCCTTGCTGTTATTCTTAGCATCTTTTGCCAAAGATTTCTCGTAATCCGCCTTCGCCTGCCGAACCTCCTTTGTGACCTGATTACAGACTAGCTTATATCTGCCACAGGCTTCTGCGTCACCTGATAATTTATATGCATCCCAAGCATTTTTCTTCTCTGTCACGAGTCTCATTAGTTCATTTGATAACCATTTAGGCCTAAACCTTGAACGATATTTCTTAATCGGTATATAAAGTCTAGTCGCTTCCACGATTAATTCTTTGAATGCTTCCCACTTAGAATTTACTGTTTGTAACATCGTCAGTTGATCCCACTGTACAGAATTTAAAAACTGTCTGAGACCACTGTACTCCCCTTTACGGAAGCAAAAACCCTTTCCTTTACCCCTGACGGTAGTTACCTCTTTGAGTAAATCCCACTTCAGCACACTGTGATCACTGCCACCTAGTGGTTCCTTTATCTGCAAATTCTTAATACACGAATGATCACTGCTGATAACCAGATCAAGAGTGTTACTTTCTCTGGTTGCCTCTCGAACATGCTGCTGCAGAAAACAATCATCCAATAACTCCACAAAAGTCTGACTAGTGTGTGAGTGACCAACCCACAAGTTCCAGTCAATATCTGGGAAGTTAAAATCCCCCATTATAAGACAAAATGCAAGGTCTTACACTTGAACAAAGCAATCCACAAATAAATTAAACACTTGATGGGATTAAATTAAAAACAGTGGAGGAGGAAAGAGATCTAGAGTTACAATACGGGCAGTTTTCCGAACGGTGCAGCCAGGAAAGCCTATGGTGTCCTATCAATTTATCAAACGTTATCTGTAGAGATAGGGAGGTCATAATCCCACTCTACAAGGCAATTGTCAGACCACATTTGGAATACCATGCTCAAGTATGGAGACTTCATCTGAAAAAAAAATTGAGCTTCTTGAAAGGGTCCAAAGACAAGCAACTAGAATGGTGAGATCAGCAGAAGGATAACTGATTATGTGGACTACAGAGCTTAGCAACCAGGCACCTCAGAGGTGACCTGACTCAAGTTTACAAGGCTCTGAGAGGGATTAGTAAAATGAAAGAAGGTGATTTTCTCATTGTTATAAAGAATTCCAGAAGTAGTGGTCATAAATTCAAATTACAGGGCTTGAGGTTTAGATTAGATTTTAGGAAGTTTTCTTTTAGCCAGTGAGTCGTTGATTACTCCCTCACAGGTAGTTGAGGCTGACAGTTTGAATAAACTCAAAGGTCAACTGGATAGTTACCTGTGTGTGGAGAGAAGCATATAATTTGTGTTTTCTTATCTACTTGTTTTGTTTTTTTGGCCAGTGCAGCAAAAGTCTGTGATTTCCTTGCACTATATGGCAAATACTATTACCAACAGGTCAAGGAGATGTATAATTTAGGCAAGAAATTGTATGCAATTTTTTCAATGTATATCTCCCCTTATAGCATTACATGACTGTAATGTTACAGCAGAAACAGGAAACTGGCACACTTAGTTTCCTACAGATGTTTATACTGGCTCAAAGTTTCCAAGTTTTGGAAAATTAACACAGAAATGTAAATTATTGTTAAGAGTAAAAAATAACTTTTGGGGCAATAAACAAAACACTTTCTCCTTCTCCTTTCCATAAATTAGCATTAATAGAGGCATATGATGCAAGAAAGCAAGCTTATACAGCATCAGCCAAAAAAAAAAAAAAAAAATATATATATATATATATATATATTCTTCTCATTTCATCCATCCATTCGCTCCAAATGTTTGTCTAGTTCTGCCTTGAATCTATTCAAGCTATCAACTTCTACAACAGCAGATGGAAGTTTGTTCCAGAAATCAACCACTCACTGGCTAAAGGCAAATTTCCACACATCTATTCTACAACTGTCTTTTCTCAATTTATGTTCCCTCAAGCAATTAATCTGGGCAAGAGGAAGAATCCCGTCAACATTGAGCTTGCTCAATCCATTCAAGGCCTTATACACCTCGATCAGATCACCTCCCAGGTGCCTAGTCTCCAGATACTGTAATTTGCAAAACTTGAGCCTTCCTTCGAAAGAGCAACCCAATTCACTAATCTTGTTGCCCTTCTCTGTACTTGTTCCAGCAGTTCTACATTCTTCCTAAAATGAGACCTCCAGACTTGTATACAGTACTCAAGGTGTGGCCTTATTGCCTTATACAAAGGGGATAATCACCTCCTTATCTCTGCTAGAAAAATTCCTGTATATCATTGACAAGACACCATGAGCTATTCTTGCAGACTGTGCACTGGTCAGAAAACTTCATATCTGACTGTACAATTACATCCAGGTCCTTTTCATTCTCTACCACCCTGAGTGTAGTATTACACAGTTGATATGTTACTCTGGGGTTACTGCTTCCCATATACAGTACTTTATATTTGTAAATGTAAAGGCAACTTTTCTAGATCCTGTTGCAGTAGCATATTGTCATTAGTGTCATTAACAACCCTGCCAACCTTTGTATTGTCTGCAAACATAGACATTAAGCCTGATACACCTTCATCAAAATCATTATTAAACGCAGAAAAAAACAATGGAGCCAACACTGGACCCTGGGGGAACTGAACTAATAACATTAGTCCACAAAGAGCAGTGTCCATTGATCCAATTGTAATTTCTATTACAATGCAATTTTCCTCCCTCCGGTCACGTATGCTGCCAGTACGTGGTTTCACCACTACTTTCTTTCTTTTATGTAGTTATTTATTATTATAATTTTTTTTTTTTTTTTAGGAGCACCACTACTTTCATTTATTTGTTTATTTATTAAATTGTTTTTTTTTTTTTTTTATGGGAGCACCACTACTTTAGTTCTTTTTTATTTGTTTGCTTATTTTTTTTAATTTTATTTATTTTTTTTGTATTATTTTTATTATACATGTTTTATTTTATTTTCTTCTGATTCATTTATGCTGGATATGGAATCAAAAAGCAAATATCTTTTTTTTTTTTTTTTTTTTTTTCATCTCTGGAATGGGCCCCCAAAGGATCCTGGCCTGCCTTCTGGCAACATCAGGTGGGTCAGAGTCTCTCTTGAGACAGTATGTGCTTTACATGGACTGGCCCACCTTCCTGTGGTGTGGACAAGTACCCAGAATCATCTATCCAGGTGACTGATGATTCTGGGTAGCCGAGGCCAGAACAAAACAATAGAACACACATAATACGCACATATCTGGTCCATTTGTAGTGATACTGTTCTTCACAGAGATATGAGGCGGAGTTGAACAAACGTTCTAGGAGCCGCCTTTTACATATACACATGTCCACATATGTCTTCAAAGAAAAATTCAATGTGAAATTGACATCCTGCAGGCAATCCTGCTAGTTTTAGCATTGGGTTGAAGTTGATGAAAAAGTGATCGCCAACTGCTTCAAACATGCTGGATTTACTGTCTTGAATGATACAATGTGTGAAGTTTCGCATGCTTCCTCTATTAATTGCGAGGAACAGTCCGATAATAGGGAAGAAATATTTGAGCATGTGCATCATCACCTACACTTACAGGAAAACTTAAGCTTCAAAGATTACGCAGAAGTGGATGTGGATGTTTCAGGATACACACAAATGAAGAGGAACTCATTGCAGACGTAATGGAATCTGTAATTTGTAGATGAAGATGAGGAACCTACTGTGGTTGAACAAGAGGTGTCAGTGAAAGATGCTCATCAAGGATTAGAACCCGTAAGTTGATTTTTTCAAGTGCAACCTAACCGCGAAAGTGAAATAACTTCTATTACACACTTCATAATTCTCTTTTAAAACATGCTCTACCATTGAAACAACATGTTTTGACAGATTATTTTAAAGTATGAAACAATTCTCTTGTTAGGCCTTGATAGGTATGTAGCCTATGTAATGAAATTTACAATTTAATTGTATCTTATTGCACTCTACAATCAGTGCAAAATTTACAGTCATAATTTTCTTGTTTAATACTGTAGTACATATTATAAATAAGATTAAACTATATTATATTAGTAGCACTACATTAAATTTTCAAGCTTTTACTTGTTCTGTTGCTAATTTTATGAACGATTGATATAGCATCCGATATAACAACTGTTTTTCTCATTCCTCCTCTATGGGACTGTTATATAGAGCTTAGACTGTGTAATCATATATAATTATTACAAAACAATAATTTTAAAAGCCAAACAGTGAGAAAAAAAATACATACAAGTTATTTTATTTCATACTTTTGTTTAAAAAATGAGATCTTAGAAAACAAAGTGCACTGATAGTCTCATCGCTGAGCCGCAAGAGGATTTTTGTGAAAATATTGCCCATGGTAGAGAAAGCTCAAACTGCCACTTGGAGGAACAGTGGGGAGGTATTCATATGCCAACTCCAACTATTTCCCTCTAATTTCTTAATCTTGAAATAATCTCATCTCTTGTTTGATAATTTGAGAACTTTAACTACAGTTTGTTTTTTGTAGGGAACTGCAATCTTTTTTATCAATGGAAAAACTAGTTTTTGTTTCATCAAGAACATTTCTTGTTCATCTTGGCCTTTAGTTTGATCATGCATACATGAAGATGCAGGGTGAAGTTAGTAATTTCAACCTCAATACTGCCTTCTTGATATTCCACTGTCTTGGAAAGCCTTTAAACCAGAGTTTAAATAATTCTTGCAATAGAAGCTTTGCTTTGTCAATTCTGATTTTCTTTGCCCTCTTGCATATTATGAAAGTATGGAAGAACACTTTCAAAATCAGTGCATCTTTGTTCTACTTTAAATTTTAATGCAGCATACAACTCTTTGGACAGAGAAGAGTTTTGTTCAGCAAGTGATTTCATCATAAACTATTAATATTAATAATTAACTATAAATATTATTCTATATAACACCCTTGCAGTTAGCAAACTGGTGTCTTGATGACATAACACTTCAATGGCAAGATTCAAAGGAAGAAGGTGAAATTTAATTGATATAGTATTGAATTCATTCTCAGTGAAATTAATTTTAGAATTAAAATCAATCGATGCTTTTTGAACAGTTTCTCAATTTATAAAACTCAACTTATAACAGAATCATACTGAATTCCTATAATTTGCTTTTCTGTGGTCTGTAAATTTAATGTTATTCATTCTAGATTCTGGATAATATTAATCTGTAAAATATGTACATTAATACAATAACTAAATTACTAATTAGTAGTAGATATAATAACTGAAAGGGAAAAAAAAATTTGTTACTTATTGTTAATATTAGCAGTGTAATAGAATAATCAATCAATTCATAACAAAGAAAACACCCAATGACAAGAAACCTTGTCCTTTCAATTATATCCCACTAAACCCAGCAGGAGACAGCACTTAATACTATACTGACTATTAGTGTGTCATTACATGTGTCACCTTGTGAACAACTTTCAAACTCCAAATTTGGGAAGCTGTTCATTAAGTGATGGTAAGGTGTCACTAGCCCTGACTGTTGGAAATGACATCACTCAAGGCCCATCAGACATAGGCACATTGTTCCTTTACGCACGTGGATTAAGTATCGCAAACAGTAAAAATATACACGGTTTATATATGCACAAACAGTCTATATCTGTTTATGGATATCTAAATTGAAAAATCAACTTTTAGTTCAACCTAAGGCTGGAAAGCCGAAATACAGTTAATTTATTAAAAAAAATAATAGCACGAAATACAGACATTGCAATCCCTATGCACATAACAGCATATATAATGAAACAAGAAATACATTATCTCTCCCTCCCCTCCCTTAAAAGTGACGCATACTTACGCTTTGGTAAAGCAGCAAGAGTGGCAGCTTTCCTTCACAACAATATCTAATGTTATAGCATATTTCAAAAGCAACTTCTCTGATAAGAGATATAGATCAAAATAAGGTGTGGGCTTGTCTTCTAAAAATGGCAAAAGACAAAGCTTTTGGTGACTTTCAGAATTTACTTCATTAATAATAGCTGAATGTACATCATGACCCAATGCTTGAAGTTCCTGTACTTTAAAATAAGGCTTCTGTGATAAATCATTCCCAATAACTGGGATATCTTGGAAAACCTAAAATATTTAATAACATACTTAAAAACAGCATATAAAACCTCTTAAGAATTTGATATAAAGAATTTGACATTAACCAGAACTGTTTCTGTTTTCTATTATGCTTACTCTACAAATAAGATAACAATAGTTAACCAGAGTAAGGAAAACTAATGTCCCACTCTTCTCACTGATTTCCACACTAGTTTGCACTTCTTTCCTCACAAGAAGTGCAAACTGTTAATAGCAGAAAGCAAAAAAAATTGCTTTCTGCTATTAACAGAATGTCTTAAATATCCATACAAATAGTCCTAAAGTCTGATCATAATAAATGTGGTAATGAACCAACCATTCTTTAAACAAAGTAAACTTAGTCAAAAATTTGTACTGTGTTTGCTTTGTTCAAAGGATGGGTGACATGATAACTCACTTACTCATTAACTAAAAAAAAAAAAATCTGTTAAATGGATTTCTTATATTTCCCTTCAAAATACATTGGGACCTTGCTATTTATAGGGAACCTCTTAAGCTCACATCTATTTTTTTTTTTTTTTTTTTTTTTAATAAAGATGGCTCATTACTTTTTGCAAATGGGCAAAAGCAAAGTTAGGATTTCTCATTATTTCCAAATTTGCAATCTTGTTTTACCAAACTGCTCCCATGAGCAATTATCTAGTTATAAAACTTGTACCTCTTAAGCATAATGCAATGTTTGTCTTTCCCATAACAAATATCTGCTAAAATAATTTTCACATTAGAAAAAACAAAACTAGAAGGCTTTTTTTCAATGACTCCAAAAACAAAAGTTTATTGGAACAGTATACGCTGTCATCATGAATGAACTGATTTGATTGAGAAACCAAATAAATTGTTAACACTGACTTCAGTTTCTGTTGGTTGTAATTTCAGAAAAGGAAGAGAGTTTTTCCAAAGAGCAGAAATAGAAGAATAATGAAAAAGACTGGTTCTGTGAAGCTGGTGATAAACTATTAATGGATATTAAATTTGATGCCTATGTTCAGACTAGTTGTGGAGAAAGGAGGAATTACAGATGTCAGTTCAAAAGAATAATATCCATGGAAATGTTTGTAGAAAGAGTATGCAGAAGAAACTGTGTGTGTGTGTGTGTGTGTGTGTGTGTGTGTGTGTGTGTGTGTGTGCGCGCGCGCAAGGGAGTAGAATAAGTTTGTGAGAGTGGAGACATTGATATGACCACTTGCTTTTAGAAGGAAAATTGAGGCATTTGAGTTTTTAGGATACCTTCCCAAGACATGGGAACAATATTTCATGGAAGGGTGGATTTGTAATTTGTACAGAGTTAGCAGCTGCTTAGAAGAACAATAATACCATACCAAAATGAAAGAAAAATCATAATACGAGCAGGAGATTAGTTTTTTTACACAAAATAAGATAGTATTAGGTTTAAGAAGGATTAAAGTTAAGTACTTCCTCCCCCCACCAACCCATCCATTCCAAATTATTTAACAGTGGTGTCTGTATAGTCTGTATATTTCTTGTAAATTGTTTATTTGTTATAATATATTCTCTTCACCTTACTCCAATTGTTGGAGCAAATTTCTGCACATCAGTTAAGAGCAAACAGAGGCATTAAAATTAAGAATAACTAGTAAGAGGATCTTTCGCCTGTGCATGCCAGGGTAAAATAGTGAGGGCAAAGTCAACACTGAGGAATAAGACTGGATTGTTTTGGTTAATTAATCAGTAAAATTTATTAATCTTATTAAATTTCATTGTCAATTGAATTGTACTTTTTTAACTAAATAAATATAGCAACCTAGTTATAACAAATGTAACAGCATGAATTATAAGTTGACAGGAGATAAAAAAGTCATATAACGTAACTTGGAGATAATATTTGATACCGAAATACATATATATATATATATATATATATATATATATATATATTGTGTTATAACTGCATTGGGATATAGGTTTAGGGTTATATTTTGTATTGGAATTTTATTGAACTTCAATAGAAATCATGACTCAGGCCAGAGCAGCTAAGCAAATGGCTCAAACTAGTGGAAGTGCTGTGGCTCAGGGGAGAACTGGGGGGGGGGGGTTGTCCTCTGAATCACAGTCTATTGAAATGCACTGCTTGTTTGATGTTTGTGGAGCAATCAGGAACGGGATATGATATTGCCAAGTGGAATGTCTTTGTGTGTGAGAGATGTAAGGAGTGCGAGGAAATCAGGCACCAACTCGGCATTGTTATGGGCTTATATGAGAGCTTGAAGGACACGGTGGATGCCCTCGAAGGATTTAAATTGAGGGGCCCATCAAGCTCTCAGCTACCCACATCAATGCCAGAGCTTGCACTTGAACATCACGCAACACAGCGGAACCCCCAAGGCAGAATGCACTGGTCCCAAAGGAACTAGTTATTGTTGGTGACTATTGTCAGGGATACGGGGAATATACTATGTAAGAAGGATAGGTGGAACAGGACCAGGGGTAAAGGTTGATGACGTAGAGCAGATATCATCTTTTAAGGGCACAAAGGGTGATATTGTTGTACACGTTGTCACTAATGATATTAAGAGTAGGAGACCGGCAGAATTACTTAACAAGTACAGGTCAATGTTGAAAAAAAAAAAAGCCATGAGTTAGAGTTGAATTTGAAAGTGTCTGCAATTCTGCACAGACACGATAGGAGGGAGTATGTGAGAGAGCCTTGTCGATCAATTCTGCCCTGGAGAGATTGTGCAAGGCTCTGCACCGGGAAAGGAAAAATGAGAGTAGGTGTGTGTTATATGCCTAATGAATCTGATGAGTATAATGAGCAATTGTGCAGAGAAATAGAGTGGGCCAGTAAATTAGAGTGTCTTATAATGGGGGATTTTAATTTCCTGGATATTGACTGGAATTTGTGGGTTGTTCACTCACACACTAGCAAGGCTTTTGTGGATTTATTGGATGATTGTTTTCTACAGCAGCATGTTCAGGAGGCAACTATAGGGAGTAATACTCTTGATCTGATTATCAGTAATGATTCTTCATGCATCAAGAATCTGCAGATAAAGGAACCACTAGGTGCAGTGATCACAGTGTGCTGAAGTAGGATTTACTCAAAGAGGTAACTACCATCACGGGTAAAGGGAGGGGTTTTTGCTTTCGTAAAGGTGACTACGGTGGTCTGAGATAGTATTTAAATTCTATACGGTGGAACCAACTGATGATGTTACAAACAGCAAATTCAAAATGGGAAGCATTTAAAGAATTAATCTTTGAAGCTACTAGGCTTTTCATACCAACAAAGAAATATTGTTCAAGGTTTAGGCCTAAATGGATGTCAGATGAACTAATCAGACATGTGAGAGAGAAGAAAAATGCATGGGATACATATAAATTAACATGTAACACAGAAGCCCACGATAGATATAAGCTGATCTGTAACCAAGTTACAAGGGAGGTTAGGCAGGCGAAGGCAGATTACGAGAAATCTTTGGCAAAGAATGCAAAGAAAAACAGCAAAGAGTTCTTTACTGATGTAAACTCTAGAAGGAAGGGGATGAATCAGATTGGTCCACTTGATATCGATGGTTCAACTGTTGATGATCCTGCTCAGGTAGCTAACAAAGCCATAATTATTTTGCATCAACATTCACACATGAGGAGTTATTCAGGGAGGGGATGCCAGAGGTGTATTCAACTCTGGCAGTAAGCTAGAAAATCTCGTAATAATTGAGAGTAAAGTGGAGGAGAAATTGTTGAAGATAAACACAAGAAAGGCACCTGGGGTGAATGGAATCTATCCAGTTATATTAAAGGTGGTGGCAAAGGAAGTAAGCAAACCCTTAGCCATAATTATGAGAGCTTCCCTGGACTCAGGGGAGTTACCCATGGACTGGAGATGTGCAAATGTGACCCCAACCCACAAAGGAGAATCAAAGAAGACACAGGTAATTACAGACCTG
This sequence comes from Mastigoproctus giganteus, assembly GCF_048544385.1. NCBI lineage: Eukaryota > Metazoa > Arthropoda > Arachnida > Uropygi > Thelyphonidae > Mastigoproctus > Mastigoproctus giganteus. Next base: position 219,585,420 of record NC_143579.1, on the reverse strand, counting down.
TTAGTTTAACTCCTGTTCCAGTGAAATTAATGGAGGCACTGGTTAAAGAAGCATTGCAGGGTCTTTTTTTTTTTTTTTCTGTAGTTGTTGGCGCATCGGCTTCTGTGGCCATAATGCACCTCCCAAGGTTTTTGCAGTACTTTGATCCAAGCCCGAGGCGGGATTCGAAGCCGCAACCTTTGGGTTGCCAGGCAGGCACTTTACCCACCTGGCTAGCCCGGTCGGCTGCAGGGTCATCTAGACAAGACTTCAGTTATAGCTTGGATTGTTATTGTTATTTGGATTTTAGGAGCATTAGCAACTAAGGCCATATTGCTCCGGGATATGCGGTGGCCATTACGACCTTTCTGCATCCTCCTTATTTGGTGGTGACGGGCTCAAACCCCGGTCTAATCAAGAAGCGTGTGTTACGCACTGCTGCTCCTTCCCACCTGGCTACGAGTTATAGCTTGGACACAGCATGGGTTTGATAAGGAGAAGTCTTGTCTGACTAATTTGATTGGATACTATGATGTAGTCACAAAGGAACTGGATGCAAAGAACAATTTTGATATCACATATTTGGATCTTAGAAAAGCCTTTGATACTGTTGCACATGGAAGACTGCTGCATAAATTGGACCAGTGTGGCATTGGGGACAAATTGCTGTTATGGATAAAGGGATCGTTGAGTGGGAGAAGACAGAGTGCTAATCAATGTACACTGCTCTTCGTGGACTAATGTTATTAGCGGAGTCCCTCAGGGTTCAGTGTTGGGTCCATTGTTGTTTTCTGTATTTATAAATGATATTGATGATGGTATATCAGGCTTAATGTCCAAGTTTGCAGACAATACGAAGGTTGGCAGGTTGTTAACCCTGCAAACCTTCATATCATCAGCAAATGAAATTTAACACTGACAAATGTAAAGTACTACATATGGGAAGCAGTAATCCCAGAGTAACATATCAACTCTGTGGTACCACACTGACAGTGGTAGAGAATGAAAAGGGCCTGGAGGTAATTGTGCAGGCAGCTATGAAGTTTTCTGAGCAGTGCAGACGGTCTGCAAGAGTAGCTCATAGCGTCTTGTCAATGATGTACAGGAATTTTTCCAGCAGGGATAAGGAGGTGATTATCCCCTTGTACAAGGCAATGGTCAGACCACACCTTGAGTACTGTATAAAGGTCTGGAGGCCTCATTTTAAGAAGGATGTAGAGCTGTTGGAACAAGTACAGAAAACGGCAACAAGATTAGTGAATGGAACAAAGGGTTGCTCTTATGAAGAAAGGCTTAAGTTTTGCAAATTACAGTGTCTGGAGACTATGCACCTGCGAGGTGATCTGATTGAGGTGTATAAAGCCATGAATGGTTTGAGCATGCTCAATGCTGATGGGATTCTTCCTCGTGCTCAGAATAATCACCCGAGAGGGCATAAATCAAATTGAGGAAAGACGGTTGTAGGATAGATGTGTGGAAGTTTGCCTCTAGCCAGCGGGTGGTTGATTGCTGGAACAAACTTCCATCTGTCATTGTAGAAGTTGAAACCTAAATAGATTCAAGGCAGAACTTGACAAACATTTGGAGCGAGTGGATGGGTGAAATAAGGGGGTTATTATTTATTTGTTTTTTTTTTTTTGGCTAATGCTATATAAGTTTGCTTTCTTGCATCATGTGTCTTTGCTAATGCTAATTATGAGTACAGAGTCATATTCATACTGCAGATATTAATTAAATGGGTGGGGGCAACAATTTGGTTGCAACAAATTTTTAAAGTCAAACAGCTCTCTCTCTCTCTCTCTCTCTCTCTCTCTCTCTCTCTCTCTCTCTCTCTCTCTCTCTCTCTCTCTCTCTCTCTCTCTCTCTCTCAATCGTGTCTCAAAAAATCAAACATGGCTAATCTTCAAATTCTTCCATGTGAACCTCCTACCGGGTGCGCAATTCTCTTTATTTTGTTAATTGTGTAATATTTGCTTTAATGGACTTTGGAAATAACTGACAGTATCCACTGAACCAACTTTTTGTCCATAAAGGATTGCACACACACATGCATACATTACAAAAAAAAAAAAAGTTCCCTTGGTATATGTTTTCTAGAAGGGTCCACCCTTGTAATTTGCCAGCTGATCTTTAGAGTTGTAACAAATTTGCTTTATTGTGATAATAGTTGAACTGATGATAAATATAATTAAACCAAGTAAACTTTTTTTTTCTAAACATCAGAAAGATTTGACTTCAGTTTTTGTCGCAAGTAGTGACCGATGTTAATCAAACTTATAAAGGCACTGAGACCAGACAACAAAACCGAATGAATGGCATATATTCAGAGAATCATCAAAGCAAAGTTTGCAGGCAAGTGCTCCTACATAACAGAAATTAACTAGTCTTAGTACAACCAAAATTCATGCATTAAAATAACATATCAAATGTACTACTTGGCTCCTCATTTACATTTTGTACATTATTCACTGTCTGGTGCAAAACTAAACTGAGGCCACTCTCCATCTGATGAGACCAGTAAGTCTCAAAATCTGTCATGGTAGTGTGTCTCTGAGTGTTTAATGAATATCAAATTCACCTCTTTTAATGATGCTATTCAATTAAAAACAAAAATATAATTACGTGTCAACTCATAGATAATGATGTCATTTTTAAATGAGCATAAGTCGTTGTTGTTGTTATTTGGTTTTTTTAGGAGCATTAGCAACTAAGGCCATATTGCTCCGGGGATATGCGGTGGTATTTCCCTGACCTTTCCGCATCCTCCGTATTTGGTGGTCACGGGCTTGAACCCCGGTCTAATCAAGAAGCGTGTGCTACGCACTGCTGCTCCTTCCCACCTGGCTACGGACGCGCCGAGCATAAGTCAGTCAAGCTTATGCACACTTTAGAAGCGACAGGGAAAGAAACACAACACCTCTGGGGTGCCTCCGTAGCCAGGTGGGCAGGAGCAGCAGTGCGTAGCACACGTTTCTTGATTAGACCGAGGTTCAAGCCCATGACGACCAAATACGGAGGATGCGGAAAGGTCAGGGAATGACCACCGCGTATCCCCGGAGCAATATGGCTTTAGTTGCTAATGCTCCTAAAAAAAAACAAAAAAAACCTAACCAATAACAACACCTCTAGACAAAGTCAGAAAATAGAATGTAGAGTATCGTACTATTATCACATTATTTACTCATCTATCCTGGTCACAAATGTTGTCCATATAAGAATTCTCTGAAAATATCTAAGAACTTTTAAAAAGTATTGCCTATGATAAATAGTCTATTAGCCAAGAAAAGCCAGTTAGCTTAGTTCCAGCACAGAAAAATGTGCAAGATAAGCCTCTTATAAAGACAAAGTTTTTTGAAAGATTTTTATATGTAAAAAATAATAAGAGAAATGAAAATCGAAGATCATTTTCACTGACTCAAAAATTATAAAATTTAAAGCAGAACAGCATATTTGAAGCCACATTAATGCTATTTGCGGATTGAGGATCAAGTCCATGTTTTCTGGATCACAGGCAGCTGCTTTGATTACTCATGGTTCACTTTTTGTCATACTTTATCTATCATGGGTCAGCTGCTCAATCATTCATTAAATCAAACTTTGCTTAGCAAAAGTCAGTCATGAACCCAGGGCAAACTTTGTAATACAAATTAATTCACTGCATATATATGACACTGTCAATCAGTCACTTTCCTAAGTTATTTTAATGCCTGATAAGTTCATGCAATTCAAAGACATTATTGGGAATGTAACACCTGCAAACAACAATGAAGTCTTGTATGCTAGTCACTGATCATTAAAACTTCCAAGTCAGTTAAAAATATATTTATTTATATATAAAGAAATCTTTCATTTCTTTTTCCTTGAAAATGGTAAGTAATACAAAATTTTTAAGACAGATTTAAATTCAACACATTTAAATGTACTAGAATCCTGTTTTACTTTTCAAGGAGAAAAATTTTTTTGTATTGTTGTTCAGTGTTATTAGCCATTACAAACACAAATTAAGTATAATTATCAATTAAATAAATTGATAATTTACTTATCAATTAAGTAAAATTATTTTAATTAAATATTATTACATTAATTTATAAAATAGTGCAGAGTTACATGATTACTGAAATCTTACCTCACTTGTAACTGAAAATCCAAATTCAAGTGGCTTTAACTTTGCTAATAAGTAATATCGCAGTCTAGAATTGGGTATGTTAAACTGATTAGGAGATAAAAGAAATTCTTGGTGAAGGTATCCACACTTATCAAGAGTGTTGACTAAAATATTTCTAGTAGTGGAATTTTCAAAACCTTTTACATTTTCGATGAGCATATAGCTCGGTTTGTGCTTGACTCTGTTGAGAAATAAATTTTTTTTTTACATATAATGTAGTATATACACACAGTGCAATGCAATGCAATTCAATACCACAAGTAACCAACAACAAAATCTATAAATATTGATAATAAATTTCCTAATAGCATTTCTTCAAAAGTACTGTTATAGTCAGTAGCAGCAAAACAGAGAAAAATTCTAAAATCAAAAATTTTTACATTCCCTACTCTGTATTAAAATTTAATAAGAAACGAAAATTTCAGATAGATGGTAGAATGATAATGGGTTAGAAAAATTAGTAATAAGGTTAGATTCTGGATCTTTGGCAAATGGAGGAATGTAATTAATTTATAATCAAGTCCAGATGACAGGCCTTGCTATTATACTTCAATTCAGGAACAGGTCAGTAGAAAGCTTGGGCTTTCTAATGACAGCCATAAAACAGTGTGGTTTTTCCTGAGTACAGGAAAAAAAGTTTGGGGGGGGGGGGCACCTTCCATTTCTGCCAAAGAACAACAAATTTGGGCTCCATGGGATCCAGTCAGGGACCCAATGAGACAGCCTGTCACCAGGCTTCAAGAACATTGAGAAACCAATATTCTCTAAACCAGGATTTGTGGATCAATCCTACTAACTGGGGTCTCCTACCTCTGAAAGTAGCATCCATCACACTGTTGCACCTGTCTACAGCAAAAAGCAATAGGGGGTCTCAGCAGGCAGGGTTACCTTCATGTTGACTGAGAGATCTACTTCTTCAAAGTGACTAAAATATTTCTAGTAGTGGAATTTTCAAAACCTTTTACATTTTCGATGAGCATATAGCTCGGTTTGTGCTTGACTCTGTTGAGAAATAAATTTTTTTTTTACATATAATGTAGTATATACACACAGTGCAATGCAATGCAATTCAATACCACAAGTAACCAACAACAAAATCTATAAATATTGATAATAAATTTCCTAATAGCATTTCTTCAAAAGTACTGTTATAGTCAGTAGCAGCAAAACAGAGAAAAATTCTAAAATCAAAAATTTTTACATTCCCTACTCTGTATTAAAATTTAATAAGAAACGAAAATTTCAGATAGATGGTAGAATGATAATGGGTTAGAAAAATTAGTAATAAGGTTAGATTCTGGATCTTTGGCAAATGGAGGAATGTAATTAATTTATAATCAAGTCCAGATGACAGGCCTTGCTATTATACTTCAATTCAGGAACAGGTCAGTAGAAAGCTTGGGCTTTCTAATGACAGCCATAAAACAGTGTGGTTTTTCCTGAGTACAGGAAAAAAAGTTTGGGGGGGGCACCTTCCATTTCTGCCAAAGAACAACAAATTTGGGCTCCATGGGATCCAGTCAGGGACCCAATGAGACAGCCTGTCACCAGGCTTCAAGAACATTGAGAAACCAATATTCTCTAAACCAGGATTTGTGGATCAATCCTACTAACTGGGGTTTCCTACCTCTGAAAGTAGCATCCATCACACTGTTGCACCTGTCTACAGCAAAAAGCAATAGGGGGTCTCAGCAGGCAGGGTTACCTTCATGTTGACTGAGAGATCAACTTCTTCAAAGATTCCTCTTACCTTGAGCAATCTTCAAAGATTGCTCAAGGTAAAATGCATACCCAATGGTTTAGAAGGCGCACTGTAAACTCCAAACATGTGTAGTTAAAAACTTATCCATACCTCTAGCAAAAGCTAAAAAATGCCTGTGCAACCTAGACCCAGTATCCCATTCAAGTTGACTTGGCAATGTTGTCTGAACTGCCAATGCACCATTAAAAATTAAATCAAATCAAAATCCTCTTCAAGTAGCAATGGGCTATTATAAAAATGATTTATGATCAGCCAGAAGTATGCATGTTCTTCCCAAGTTTTATTAAACCTCGTTTCTAGGGTAAAATGTTTGGCATGGAAAAAGCCAGCCCTCTGCAAATATCTACTTGTTGTATAGTATTGGCAGTGGCAAATGATGCAAGAAAAAAAGCTTATTTATTTAAACTAGAACCATCCACAACAACAGATGGAAATTTGTTCCAATAATCAACCACTCATTGGCTAAAGGCAAACTTCCGCACATCTTTTCTGCAACTGTCCTTCCTCGATTTGAATTTGTGGCCCCTCATGTGTGGTCTGAGCAAGAGGAAGAATTCCATCAGCATTGAGCTTGCTCAATCCATTCAAGGCCTTAAACACCTTAATCAGATTACCTCACAGGTGCATAAGTCTTCAGATGCTGCAATTTGCAGAACTGAAACCTTTCTTGGTAAGAGCATCCCTCTGTTATGCTCACCAATCTCGTTGTCCTCTATGCTCATTCCAGCAGCTCAACATCCTTTCTAAAATGAGGCTTCCAGACCTGTATGTGCTACTAAAAATGTGGCTTGACCACTGCCTTATACAAAGGGATAATCACCTGCTTATCCCCACTAGCAAAATTCCTGTACATCATTGACAAAACCCCATGGGCTATCCTGGCAGCCTGTCTGCATTATTATTTGTTTTACATTTAAATATTTTCTAAAATTTCCTAGCATTATACTGCACAGTGTTCAGATAATATGCTATGATATCTTATCACAGTATTATATGATAATGAAGTACCATAAAATATGAAAAATGCAAGGAAAAGCATTTTCTATGGGATTAACAAGCAAATAAAAAACAGCAACAATTTTACAAATACAAAAAAAACACAAAAACTATTGTACACTATAGTATATTTTAAAGACTAAATGCACAAGGCATAATAAGTTATGGGTTGAAATTAACTATATAATATTGATGTAAATACACCATAGTTTACCCATAAATTTAACTACAAAAGTAGTGTAAAGGCATTGTTTGATTTTATCTCATATTGTGGCTACCTTCACAACGAGATACCAGGTATATTAAATAACGCTTCTCTAGTAGAGGAGATGATTGTTATTTATTCTCAGTGGGCACCACCACCCAGATGCATTTCGGAGCTTGTTGGCTCACTCACTGGTGGGGCAAACAGGTACCCTGATAATGCAGACATGCCATCACAGTTGAAGTTAATTCCACAATATGAGATGCCAAATGGTCTCCTCTACTAGAGAAGCGTTATTTATTCAAAGTAGTGCAATACCTGGTATCTCATGAAGTAGCCACAATACAAGATAAAATAAAACGATGCCTTTACACTACTTATGTAGTTAAATTTATGGGTAAACTATGATTTACATAGTTTTACACCGATATACTATAGCATATGTATATACAGTATGCATTAAATGCATTTTATTCTCATTCATTTTATTTCAAAAAGTGACAGCTTGTGGAGTTACTAAAGTTGAAAGAAAAACTATAGCAAAAAAAAAGCACAATCAACTTGAAATACAATACTTTCAAAGCAGCACTGCCTAAAGACAAAAGATTTTAGTGCTAGCCAAATTATTACATAGGTATTTTCTAAATTTAAAGCCTTTGTTGCTAACATGACTAATATAAACATGAAAATCATAAAAGAAATAATAAATATTACCACCTGATACAGAATTTAATTTATTCATTGGTAGTGATTCATTGGAAATGATATTCACATATTGAATAACTATAAATTCACATATTGAATAACTATAAATCATTATCATGATATCACTTAATTAAATTGCTTGAATTAATAGGGAACCTATGTGTAGCAAGAAACTGATTGTTGTAACAAAAAAACCGGAGTCCTTGAAGGTCTGAGAAAACTGTGCCAGCTCAGTTTGTTTTAATTTTTGGACTTTATATCATTTTTAAAAAATATTTTAGCCTTACTATGTAATTCAGTTAGTTCCAGAGTCAGTGTTCACTGAAAACAGAACCCACAGATCAAAATGGGAGGGGGGGGGGAGTAATGCTGATGGAATACTAAAATTCAAATTGATGCACTTCTAATTGATATTTTCATTTCTAAGTTCAATTTATTTTGGTCAATTTAATACAGCAACCCATCTGCTACCGGGCTAATAAACAGTTATTCTGTACAGTTTTCTGTGTTGGTTCTCGGTGGATGAGAAGTTGCAACAAAATTGTTCAGCAAAGTAGAAATAAACTTCTTGAATACCAGACAATATAATTAGTTTTAAACAAAAAACTATTTTGTTTAACTTCTGAAATATAAATTTCAGAACAATAACATGTGCATTGTCTTATCATCATCAACAAATGCATTTATTAACCAAAATGAATTATGTGAATAACTGTGGTGGAAATAGTTTGGAATAAAATCAGGAAAATCAGGATACAAAATGGTATATCATTTCTTATAATAGGATTTTCAGTCGTAAAAATCAAAAGAAAGATTTTCTTAATGTCTAGCCACTGTTCAGTTCAGCAGTCTAGTGTTTAGTCAATAACACAGCAAATTACAGCATAATTCAAATGAAAATTACAATAAATATTCTGGTTAACACTGAACAGACAGAAAATGTAGCAGAAAATTTTTAAAAAGTAAAGAATAACAAGAAGGAAAATACGAAACACCCCCATAAAATTGTATGTTTCTTTGCAGGTTTTAGGATTTCCAGAGATGAAAAACAAGAATGAATGGTGGAAGGAAAAGTTTTTAAGCAAAAACTCTGGAACACTAGTGAGATGATATGTCTCCTTGGCTGGCAAAAGATATCACAAACTGAAATAAATTTTAGACAGAGTAAGGAATAAAATGGTTGCTTAATGAAGAATAAATGAAAATACCTGAAAAGGAATAGAAGAGGAATTCAGCAGCTAATGTAACATCTTTTCAAGGCGAAGCTAAAAAGACACTCCAGGAGGTGAAGGATGAAGGCCTCATTTTAGGAAGGCTATGGAACTATTGGAATAAGTACAGAAAGGCTTTACTTCTGAAATTGCAGTGTCTGGAGACTAGGCACTTGCAAGGTGTTCAAGACTGAGGTGTTTAAGGCTTTGAATGGATTGAGCAAGCTGAATGCTGATGGCATTCTTCCTCTTGCTCAGACCACACACGAGGGGACACAAATTCAAATTGATGAAGGACAGTTGCAGAACAGATGTGTGGAAGTTTGCCTTTAGCCAGTGGGTGATTAATTGCTGGAACAAACTTCCATCTGTTGTTATGGAAGTTGATAGTTATAGGCAGAACTAGATAAAACTATTGGAGGGAATGAATAGGTGAAATGGAAGGTATTGTGTGTGTTTTTTTTTTTTTTTTTTGGCTGATGTTGTATAAGCTTGCTTTCTTGAATTATTTTCCACTGCTAATGCTAAAGTATGAATACATTAAAATGAAATTAGTTTAGAGAAAGAATCAAAAGATATATAATTTTGCTTGTTAAGTTACTTGGTAACCGTGCTGGTCACCCAAGACACATGGTGAAGAGAATCAAGGAAAACCGACAAATTCCCTTTAAGTTTCAGATTTGCAACCATACTTCCTTCAGAACCCAAACACTTTGGTTCCAGGAGAAGCAAACCAGGAAACCAAGATGTTTGGGTTCCGAGAGAAGCGTGGTTGAAAGCTGAAACTTAAAGGAATTCACTGGTTTTCCTTGATTGTCTTCACCAAGTGTCTTGGGTGACTGATATGTTTACTTAGAAAAAATGAGGGTGCTTAAAGCAGACATAACACCAGAATAATGGTGCATGGAATAATGGAATAGAACCTCAGTTCTATTTTGTTGGTTTTCAGAACACGAGGTTACTTGCTAACTTAAGCAAAAACGAGGTCTGAAACAATGAAGTCTGCCCACATAGAAAAAGAAAGACTGGAAAAGTCCCTCCTGTTATTCATATTCTATATGGGCAGATTATTTTACTTTTATAAAAATTTTCTGTCTGGTCAGTATCAACAAGAACACCTATTATATTTTACTCCTGACCTCTTTAAAAAAAATAATATAAAATTATAGTTTAAATGTAAATTAGTTAACAGTATCTGTATTATCATTTCTGATGGATCAACTGGTATCCAAAAATTATCTATTTTGCTTTCTCTCAATAACACAAATTAATTAGCAGAAGTATTTTTGAAAAGATATTACACGATCCCAACAAATTTATAAAAATGAAGTTCATTTATATATCAAAATAGGTTTATGATTTTTTTTCTAAAACTTTCATACCTGTTTTTAACAGAATATTTTATAAAATAAAACAAAGAAATCTTACTTATATTAAAGTAAGTTAATCTTGCTCTCTTTGAATCTTTCAGTAGCTAATAAAATTAGCAACACATATTTATACAGAATATATTAACAAAAAACAATAAATCAACATTTGCAAACATATTACAGTTAAATTAATATATTCAGTAAGATAAAAACAAGTTTATACAAATTTCCATAAATGCATGATACAATATGCACCAAGTATATTCATTAATAAGTTCATACAAACATGAAATTATACTTACTCAGGCAACAATTTTAAAAGATGTAAAAATGATTCAGTTCTGGAATCCTGACAATCTTGTTTTAAGCCTTGTCTAATTAGATAAAAGTTATATTTTTAAAAATAGCATATACATATATTGAACTCTTGTGTGCTCTATAACAAATTACAATAAACTATAAATTATCTTAGGATAATTTAAAAAAAAAAAAAAAACTTAACAGTACTTCAAGCTCTAACTAAACTAATACAATTATCCTAGGTTAAATTAATTACCTTAGTTTAAGGTTAAAAATACAGTAGACTTTTTTTTAGTCAGTTACCAGGAATGTCTGTTAACCGGAATAATTTGAAAGGCTGATTTTCCTTTTTTTTTTTTTTTTTTTTTTTTAATCAATTGTAGCATTTGAGACATGTTTATTATGTTACAAGAGTATTTCTGTCTGTTTTTTTTTTTTTTTTTTTTTTACGTTGTATATCTGGTGAAATGTTGGATTAGGACTAATGGGTTTTCTTCGAAATCATGAGTGATAGAGTTTAGTTATTCGCTTCGGTGAACTCAATTTATTACTGAATTCTTACCAGATTCGGTAAGAATACAGTAATATTGGTCCGAAGCTGTGCAATTTATTATTGTTCTCGGTTTTTTATGGTAAAATGTCAACGAAAAGAAACAGCACTGAAATGGGCAGAAAATCAGGAAGAATGCGATATAATCAAATTGATATTATTGGAACTTGAGAGATTTAACAGCAAAAAAAAAAAAAAAAAAGTCACAACAAACAAATGAACATTATTTTAAAAAATTACTTTAAATTTTTTTCCACGTAAAATTTGCAGTAAAATATCTATCCGAATATACATACATATGTAAATGTGCAAATTTTTATGTATCAGTTATTATTTTTTTAATTAAATAATTTCTTTTTTTTTCACGCTATTTGGAGTCTTTCTTTTACCTTAATACATTATAACAGAATTTATTTAATTTTACCTTACGTTCGATTATCTGGAAAATTTTGCTATCCGGATCCGGAAGAGCTCTGACATTAATTATTTCGGATAACTGACACTCTACTGTACTAAATACAAAAATACTTATTAAAAGTACTAAGTACAAAAATGCTTCATGCTGAAAAATCCATTGCTCAAAGTATGAAATATCATGTTTTGAAAGAATAACGTAATGCACTGAAGCAGAATGCCCAATCCTCAATTCTTTATGAAGCTCTGCTATAAGTCTTGTCTTGGGCTTTGGTTATTTCTGGAACATTGGCAACTCAGGGCCAGAGTGCATCATTTCTTATGGCACTCTAGTTTATGCAATTTTATTGTGTAAGTGTCTAACTGTTTTTCACATTGTGCAGGCTGAAAAACACTGAATAATTACAGTAAAAAATCTTTATTTTCAGGTCTATGAGACCTAAAAATAAAGCTTTTTTGAAGAAGGCAACCATTCCATTAACAGTGGTAGAAAATACAGGTATGCCTACAAAAATCTAATGTATAATACACATATGAAGTGTGATTACATATCATTTTATTTAAAAAAACAGTTATTAATTGCATGTACAGTTTAATACTTTGTGGCTACTACCTCAAATATAAAAATGGTCCATGGTTTCCATCACAAAGATAAAAGTGATCTGTATCTGAAAAAAACCATTTGTGAAACACTGCTCTAGGAGACAAGAATAAGGTCTGGGAACCACATGTTATGTGTACTGCTTGCTCAAATGAATTATGTGACTGGTTGTACAAAAGGAAAAAGTCAATAATATCTGCTATATCCATGATATGGAGAGAGCTAAAAGATCAAAGATGGTGAGTGTTACTTTTGTAATGTAAGATCTAACTGGATTCTCAGTGAAGAATAAGCACAATATTGTTTACCCAACCCTGGATTCAGCAATGAGACCAACCCCTCACAATGACAGTGTGCCAATTCTGGTACTTCCATGACATGGCCTAGATTCTTGAGAAGACTGAATGTGATAAAAGTGCAATTTGCAGACCTGAGAATGTTCAGCTGATCCTGAGCACACACCCAATGAAGAGACAGCAGAGCCAGAGTTGTTTACCCAAGGTAAGTTGAATGCCTCATTAGAGATCTAGCCCTATCCAAATAAAAAGCAGAACATCAACTCAAGAGTAAAGCAGAAGCACTCTGTTAAAAACATGAGTATCACATTATCAAAAAAACAACAAAAAAAAAAAAAAAAAAATTTTGGTAACATTCTTTACAGTCTGCTCTGCTCCTGCCCTGATATCAATGAAATTTTTAGAGAACTGTCACAATTACACATTACATCTGAATGGCACCTGTTAACTGACTCCTCACAGCAAATTTAAAATCTAGTCTCTTGCATAATGAGAACTTAAAGTCACCCATTCCCCAATGCCCACTCTGTTCATCTAAAGGAGACATACTATAACACAGACACTACTCAAGCAAATTAAATACAGTAATTGTCAATAATATATTTGTAATGACCTCAAAGTCACTGGTACATTGATGGGCATGCAAGGAGGGTTCACAAAATATTGTTTCCTATGCCTATGGGACAGCTATTCTACTGCAAATCATGACAACAGATGTGACTGTTCTCAAAGTATATATGAGTCAGGAACGAGTAGTGTGTAGCATGCTTCATTGGTAGATCCAATGAAGGTTTCCTTCCACCTCTCCGCATTAAACTTGGCCTAATGATGAGTGACAAGCAAGATGAATTTGAGAGGATTTCATTACTTAAGTGAGGAATGTCCAAAGATCAGTGCCATGAAAGTGAAAGGGCTTCTGCAAGATTAGAAAAATGCCTCAATACATTTAATTCTAATAATAGTTTGTGGAGTTCACAAACTTCTCGATGCATGTAAAGAAAGTGATGCTGGAAATTGCTGAAATTTCATTTCTTGAATTCGCATTTGCATTTAGACATCTTTCCTGGAAACACTGGCATGATGATTGAGGAGTGGGGAAGATAATTCCATCATCATTAAGTCAATGGAAAATCACTACCAAGGTTTTTGGAACAAATATATATTAGCAGACTATATCTGGATGTTGTACTGCACATTCCAAACAGACAGTGTACCAAAGGAAATGATCTCCAAAACATTTTTAAATTATACACATCTTTCTTACAATGGCATATTATATTATTTTTAACTGTGTGTGTAAATTGTAATTGTAACAAGTCTTATGTGCTTTGTAATGAAATCGTCTTAACTTGTACTTGAACTGATATTATCAGCAGTCATATTATGAAAGCTACACATGCTGTGAAAAAACTGAGAATATATTTGAGATCAGTGCACAAAACTGGTTTAGAAAAGTGTTTACATCTCTGATGGGGGAGGGATGGAGTTTCATTTTGTTCATCAGTGTTATTTACTGTCTAAATCCACAAATTTGCTGCCAAAGATTCTGAATAATGAATTATTGTTGAATGAAAGAAAGTGTGACCACTATGCTTGTAGCAACAAGTTCTAGCAGCAAGAAATATTTACTAGTCAAGGAAATCAAAGTGAATTGCATTTTATCCAGGAGAACTGCTCAGCACAGCTGACAACGAATGATTTGTTCCAAGAAGTCCTTTTCACAGGCAGAGAATTTATCAATTTATCGCTTTGCCTTGCAAGGATAAAGCCTTGCAGGAAAAACAATGTTTTTCCTGCATGGCTTATTTCTCTTTACACCTCTCTGCTAAGAGATGTCATGGCATACATGCCTGGCACATATTTGGATGCAACAGAACTCAGCTCAAAGTTATAACATACACTGTTTGAAAGTGCATGCAATCGAACAACGTACATGGAAATGCTATACATCTTGCCTTGTTTAAAACAACTGAATGCATTAGCCATTGCCAACATGCTTTCCATTTTCTCTAACACATCTCATGTTGAGGTGTGTATATACTTTTCATAAGCATTAGCTGAAAGTAGATAGGTACAAACTGTGCTCCAACATAAGAGATACTTAATTCTAAATTAATTTACAAAATAAAATAAAGCAGAGAGAGAGAGTTCCAGAATAACAACCATGCTAAAAACTTAAAAATGATAAAGTATGCAAAATATATACAGTTCCAGAAGTTCATTTAAAATAGCTCACACTAGTGTCTACTTTCATTAAATTGTGATTTTGTTACTGAAACCAGAACTTCTAACGTCATAGTTACCAACTTCTGACTTTCAAAAAGTTGTAAATCAAGTATTTGTAAGCAGGAGGAAATGCAACATATTTTTGCATTCCTAATGATTACATCATGTTTCCCACCACTTAAATTTAAAAATCACATCTTCATATGGTACACGAGGAAAACGTTACCTTTTTTTTTAGATTTCACAACATACAGAAAATCTTGTATATATATATATATATATATGGCTTTTAAAATTTTATGTTGTATTTCTCTAGTATCTTACTGAAAGACATTGTTAATTAGCTTTGCTATACAAGAACTATGAAATGACTGCACATAACAAAGAACAATGCTACTGTCCTGCATCTCTATTTTGTGACACAGCACCAATTTGTGGCAATTTTTAAAGAAAATAAGCAGCCCAGGGACTCACATCTGGTGAGTATGAGCATGGCACACCCAGGATCCTGAGCTAGGTATCATCATTCTTCTCTTTCTTGGTGATTCCTTTCTACTTCTCTTTCTTTCTTTCTTTCTTTCTCTCTCTCTCTCTCTCTCTCTCTCTCTCTCTCTCTCTCTCTCTCTCTCTCTCTCTCTCTCTCAGGGTAACTCGGAATTTTTTTTTTTTTTTTTTTGCTAGTGCAGCATAAGCCTTAGGCTTCCTTGCACCATATGGCTAATAATAAAGTTTTATTATTTTTGTGAAAAGGAGAAAAAGACTAAGAAAAAAAGAAGACTAAGTTTTTGCAAAAAAGACAGAGAAACTCTGTCACCAGCTATATTAGAGTCGGCCAGAGAAGAATCAAATCGAGTAAAAAAAAAAAGATTCTCCAATATAAATTCAGAGAGTTGGCAGCTATGTAATGCATTCAGCAAAGAGCATGGTTATATATACAAGTAAACAATAATAATAATAATAATGAAACAACACTTCACTGCATAGGGGTGAAACATTTAGTTATCACTAATATGTAAACATTACATATGCCCTATCTTAGAGACTTCGTCAATAGATGAGGACAGATGAAGTCCCCAAGATAGAAGTACAGATGTCCACTCCTACAGCAAACCAGCAGTCATTTAAGTGCCTGAGAAGTGGCTTTATGCCACCAAATAAAACAAAAGTTGAGGAATGCATGACTTTGAAATGGTAATATATCACTTTATAAAATAAATAGAAAATTATAAATGCTGAGATTGCTCAACAGAAATAAACATTCTTCCTTCAATACTCAATTTGAGAGCTATTTTAAATTTTCTTTATTTTATGATTTGTATAAAGAAGAAAAAGAAGCATAAGCTCATTAAAATTATTACTATTATTATTACCATATAATTTAATTGATGGAGACTAATAAATATTATACAGTATTTTAATATTATTATTTTATTATCATCACTATAAAAATTCTCAATATACAAAAATAATATCAACCAATAAGTACTTATAACAAATAATAAACATAAAGAATGCCATGGCTGATCAGAGCATTGAAAATCATAACTATATGCCAGCAATAATGGAATTCATTCATATTGCAGCATTATGGTCAAAGGTCTGTGCTAAGTTATTATAACTGGCAGCGAATGTCATGTCTAGTAAACAAAGAAACAAATTTCAAATAAGCCAAGGGCTGCTGCAAACAGTTAACCAAGGACTTCATCATCCGATTTCTGAGACAACACTGCAAACAGAATTACACACCATGAATATCTGCCCCCCCCCCCAAAAAAGACCATGGTTAATAGATGTACATAAAAAATTATGGCTATTATGGGCTAAAAGGCATAAAAACCATACTGCTGATGATCAGGAAGCTATGATGTAGCCTAACAAATCCAAATTTTGCCTATACTCTAAAGATGGCAACCAAATTACTATGGTCACAAAACTTTTGGAATTATTACTATGGGATCCGGAAATTCATATACCTTAGGAACTTGTACGTTTCTTATATTTGACCAACAGTACAGATAGTGTGATGTGTGCATTTTCAGGATGTACTTTCATTACTCACTGTTGTATGGCTTTAGCAATCACCCACTTCGCCTCACTCCTACAAAATCAGATTAGCTAAAACTAACTCTGCTTTGGCAGTTCAGATGCCTGTTGATCGGTTGATGTTTTCCTTGAAACAATGACTATATTCTCTTGTATGATTAATTCTAATTAATTAACTCCAGTAACACATTTTAATCAGTTGAACTGAGTACAATACCTTGTGAAGGGCTGACAGGGTGGACTCATAGTAATAATATCAGGCTTTAATTTCTCAATCTGTCTTGTAGTCAAAGACTAAAAAAGGAATATTTTGATTACTTGACATGAATTGACACGTGACCAACTTGTAAAAATTTTCAGAAGTAATAAGAGCTGTTCAACTGAAAAAAGACAAACAAGCAAAAGAATTTATTTACTTAAATGAAATCACCATAGATATAAGCACATGCTCGAAATGTTTTAGTAGGAGGCCAATATGTTTTACATAAAATGACAATGGCTGTTGCCAAATGAATCCATTGATTGTTCATTTTATCTACATCATCTGACTGGAACTATTGTTCTCTTGTTGCCTTCTTAATATGAAAATGTCACTAGAAGGTAAAATGAGATTATAGAAAAGATGTTCTAATGCTTTCCAATCATAGTGGTTTAGGGAATCCTGCATAGGGACTGAGTGTTATCATGCAACAGGACAAATTTCTCATTCAAAAGGCTATATATCTGGACTTTATTGCCTGCCATAAAGATGTGAATGTGCTGCAATATGTGACCACTATTTTATCATGCTAAAGAAACTTGTCAATAGCAGCCCATGTGGTCAATCAAAAAGAAGAAAAAAATGGTAAATTTTTTCTCAACAAGGCATGAACTAGGAAGGAGGTGTTCCATGAATCTTACCATATATTCCAGCTCATATCAACCTTTGAAACACTAAAGAATCATCTAAAATTTTAAGTACACTTATAATTCTGAGTGTAAAATCCTAAACACGAATTATAGGCACATGCTCAGGATTAGAGAGACACAAATTAATACCAATATATTTAAAATTTTATATATACATAAAATAAATTGGTATATATATAAAACAAAAGTTGGGGAATGACTGTGTGTGTATATATATATATACACATATATATATCATCATCATCAGCCATTTTCAATCCATTGCAGGATGAAGGCCTCTCCAGAAACTTTCCAGTTCCTTCTGTTTTGGGCACTGGCCATCCATTTACTACCCACAAACTCATGCATTTCATCTATCCATCTCCGCCTTTGTCCTCCAGGTTTTCTTTTAGCTCCTCTTGGATACTGTTCTGTTATTTTCTTAGTCCATCTGTCATCATGTCTTCGAGCTATGTGTCCTCCCAAGACCATTTTAGTTCTTTAGTTTTGATAAGAATGTCCTTTACTTGAGTTTGCTGGCTAATCCATGTTTCTCTTCTTATCTAACAGTCTGATTCCCAATATAATTCGTTCCATTCTTCGCTGTGTAGTTCTCAGCTTCTCTTCTATTCTTTTGGTGAGTGCCCAAGTTTCACTTCCATAAGTCATGGTGGGGAGTATACATTGGTTCATTATTTTACGTTTCAGACAAACTGGGATATTGCTCTTCAGTATGTGACTATATTTCCTGAATGCTATCCATCCAAAATTTATTCTTCTCTTGACTTCCAGCCATTTATTATTCTTACAGCTAATAACTTGTCCCAGATAAGTATATGACTCCACCTTTTCAATTACTGCTCCTTCAATCATTATTTCTCTTTCTGTGGTATACTTGTTCATCATTACTTTTGTTTTAGCCATATTCATCTTTAGTCCAAAATCCTTACTAACCGTGCATAACTGATTAAGATTTTCCTCTAATTCTTTGGGATCGTGGCTTATGACCACAATGTCATCTGCAAATCGTAAATGGTTTAGGTACTCTCCGTTCAAACTGACTCCTTTCTGCAACCAGTCTAATCTTCTGAAAGCTTCCTCAAGGGCAGCAGTAAACAGCTTCGGAGATATTGTGTCTCCTTGTCGAACTCCTTTCTCAATTTTAAATTTCCTACTGTCTTTGTCTAGTCTAATAAAGGAGGTAGCACTCTCATATATTTTCTTCAAAATCATAATATATGGGGTATCTATGCCTTGTCTTTCAGGTGCCCGAAACATTGCCTTATGCTGTATGGAATCAAATGCCTTTTCATATTTCATAATCCACAAATGCCAGACATAATGGTGTTTTATATTCATTTGCTTTCTCCATTAGCTGTGATATTACGTGAAGGTGATCCATAGTTGAGAATCCTGTCCTAAAGCCAGCTTGCTCTTTCGGTTGATTCTCATCAAGTATTCTTTCTAATCTGTTAGTAATGACCCTTGTAAACAACTTGTAGATGTGGGATAACAAGCTAATTGGTCTATAATTTCCAATTTCTGATTTATCTCCTTTCTTATGCAGCAAAACTATGATTGCATTATTCCACTGCTTAGGTGTCACACCTTTTCTAATGCACTTTGTGAAGAGCCTTGCCAGTTTTTGTGTTATGTCTCTTCCTCCCAATTTTAACAACTCTACAGTAACTTCATCTTCCCCCGGGGCTTTCTGATTCTTCATTTTCTTCAATGCATGTTCCACTTCATCAGGAAGAATATCGGGTATGTCGTATGTGTTGCTACTTTGCAATCCATCTTCCCCACTGCTGGCATCATTCCCCTGCTCCTTGTATAATTCTCTATAGTAGTCTTCTGCTATTTGAATTATGCCTTCTCTGCTGCTTATAAGTACACCATCGCTATTCTTCAGTTTCAGTATCATTTGTCTTTCTGTATTACTGCTCTTGGCTGCTGATTTAAATCCTTTGTTTTCCCTTAATGCTTGTTCTACTTTTCTTGTGTTAAATCTTCTTATGTCTTCTCTGAGTCTCTTTCTAATGGCTTTGCATAACTCAGTATACTCAATTTTCTCCCTGTCAGTGTTTTTCTTGCTTTTCATTTGTCATCTTTGGTTCATCATGACAAGTGTTTCTTGACTAATTTTTTCTTCTTTGGATTTCTTTTTCCCTATAGGTTTCTTGGGCTTTATCACTTTCAGAAAGTTGTAATATTCCTCGTCGATATCTTGGTCCAGAGCAGTCTGCAGAAGCTCAAACTTGTTCTTAAGTTCCAGTACATACTGCTTTTTCTCCTCTTCTGTTATCTCAAAGACCTTTGTATTATTTACTTGAGTCAGTTTTTTCCTTTCCTTTCCTACATCTATATCAAGTGTACATCTTACCATTCTGTGATCACTTCCAACATTTACCTTATTCAGGACAGTAACATCATTCACAATATATATTCTGTTAGTGAGGATGAAGTCGATTTCATTAGTAGTTAATCCATTTGGACTCTTCCATGGCCACTTTATGTTCACCCTTTTCTTGAAAAAAGTGTTCATTACTGACAGTCCTTGAGATTCTGCAAATTCCACAAGTCTTTCACATCTTTCATTTCTTTCACCAATTTCAAAATTTCCTATAGTTCTCCTTTCTGCACTGTTTTGTCTTTTTCCAACCTTAGCATTGAAGTCCCCCATAATAATAGTGTAGTGGATTTTCTGCTCATCTAGAAGACTCTCAATTTCGGTGTACATTTCTTTGACCTCTTCATTATCATCATGGCTCGATGTTGGTGCATAAATCATTATAATCTTTAGCTTGTACCTCTTAGAAATCTTGAGTATTAGTCTTGACACCTTTGGTGATGTACTTTTGAATTCCAAAATGTTGTTTTTAAAATCTTTATGGACCAGAAATCCAACTCCACCTTCACTCCTTTCACTGTTTCCATTGGTGTACAGCAGATTTTCACTTGATAAACTTATAAGTGATTCATTTCTTCTTTCAGCCAAACCGATGATATTCCAATTCACATTTTCTAATTCCTTTTCCAGCTCTAATATCCTGTCTTCACCAATGAGTGATCTTAAGTTGTAACAGGCCAAGTTCAGTTTCCGTGCATGGCAGCCTGGTCGTACCCAGAGATTCTTAGCACCCTCTGCTTCCACTCTGGTCCTCTCGCTGCTGTAAGAGGGAGAGTGAAAGCTGCTGGGGACCAAGGGCCATTTGTTTTGTCGTGCTGTCATATGCTGGAGGGTTTGGTCTTTTCCTCTTCACGCCTTTAGCATGGTGGTTATTTTAGCACATACAGTTTACCCAACAGCTAACCACCTCATCCTACCTTTAGCATGTTAACTGCCAAGCTAGTTTAAGAAAAAAATTCCCCAGTCGCCAAAAAATATTTGGCAAATAATTTGATTAGTAATTCTAAAATAAATATTGTAATGTCAGTGTTGTCGTTTTTTCGCTTAAAATATCAAAAAAAAAGTCTTTTTTGTTACTTTACTTTATTTCTTGAGAAGCCATATCAGCCACATACGTGTGACGCTATTACGGTATACATATGAAGGTCATTTGTGATTAGTTTATTGCACGCGTGGCAAGCGCTGCAATAAAACTAATTACGTTAAAATAAACTCTCATACATCACAATAAGTTTGTCAGTATTGTTAGAGATTTTGTGAAAACAAGTTCGTTAGCACGCTGTATTATCCATCATATTGTGTTGTGTTTTTCCGAAAGTTTGTACAAGTGTGTTTGTAAAAAAAAAAATCTAAAAAGGAATGGCTAAAAGAAAATTACTAAAATAAGAGGAACTGAGAGAAACTGCTGGAATTTACAATTAAGCAGAGTTAAACTTCTCACAGACACACCGCTGTCAAGTTTTTTCAGAAGTTAAACTTTATCTGTTATCGACAATGTACGGTGTTTGCGCTTTACACCATGAGAGGCACTTCGTTTATGCATTGGATCCATGGCTGGGGCTAAATGTGAGCAGGTTAAAATAATAAATGCAGAAAAACAAGCGGAAATGGCTTGCCAGTGTTTACAAGTTCGCACAAACAGCTGATGCTGCAACCAACACCACCAAAACAGTAGCAGCAGGTTGGTGCGCCGACTTGGGAAATTTGAAATTACGGCCAGAATAGTGATGGTCGACCTGCATATAAATATACAAAAAATTAAAAAGAGAAAGTTCAAAAACTTCTATATGTTAGGAACATAGTAGTGGGATATCCATTTAATATTATATAGAGTGGATGGAAAGTCCCCAAAATTTACGTATAAACATTTTTATATATATATACACAAGGTGGTACCCAAAAGTTCCCTAAATGTATTTATAAAATAAATTAGACTCGCCCTGGCTCTTATTCGCCACTGTCACCTTCGAAGTAGTCCCCTTGAGAGCGTAAATACCATCCCAGCACTTCTCCCATGATTTGAATGCATCCTGAAAGTTCTTCTTTGTCGTAGTGTTCAGCACCGCCTGCGATTCAGTTTGGATATCCTCTACACTGTCAAATCTTCAACCCTTCAGCTTGATTTTCATGCTTGGGAAGAGGAAGAAGTTGCAGGGAGCTAAGTCTGGCAAATAAGAGGCATGGGGGGGGTCGATTGTCATGCTGTTGGATGCCAAAAACTACAGCAAGAGATGTGTAGGCCGGCGTGCTGTCATGAAGAAGGACCCAGTTCTTTGTGCTCCACTTCTCTGGATATTTCCTCCTGATGGATTCCCTTAATCACCTCAGGACGTCACAGTAGAACTTTGGGTTGACTTTTGTGACATTTTCCTGGGTGGTGCTTGATGTGGATGCCCAGAGCAATTGTCGCCATCAACTGACATTTAACCATTTTTAAAATGGTTAAACCAGTAGCAGGTCTGCAACTGGCCTAAAGCATTGTCACCAAAAGCTTGTTTCAACTTCTTATGGGTTTCTGCTGCTGTATCGTTAAGAAGGAAACAAAACTTGATGCAAGCATGTTGCTCTCTCACATCAGCCATCGCAAACTACGCAAAACACACCGCCAAAGAACTGTGCATAAATATTCAATGACTCTATCCAGCCTGCGCCATGTGACACACTGATTCACAAAGGTTGCATGCAGTGTTACCTAGCACCACAAATCCGTACTAGACGTAGTTCCTGTGCAACATTCAAATTTCGGGAACATTTGGGTAGCACCTCGTATATTATATTTATTTAGTACTTATAACGGGTATATATTCATTTTAAAAGCGAGATATGGGGAGCAGTATTCCCCCCAGTATGCCTTTGTATAAAAGTTAGAACTGTGATCCACTTAACATAGGATGATAAAGAAAAGTTTATTTCATACTTTTCCACGCATTCTATGGATTGTAAACTTTGCCAGTAACACACATGCCAGGTTTTGGGAAAACTGCCTTATTCACTTTACAGGTGAATATCAATAGGCATGCCTTAAAAATACTATGAAACACTGAATCAAGTTACTGGGTGAACTAAAACTGTGTTGATAAACTTAAAATAGCCTCTGCTAAAAAGATAGTAAGTCCAGGCATGTACAGCTAACCTATAACCATAAAATTAGAAAATCTGAAGATTTAAAATTTTAGTTTGATGGAATACAGTCAGTCCTCGTATAACACGTGTTTACACTACACGAATTCGATCATACACGATTTATAAATAGGGGAACGATATCTTATATAACACGAACCGAATTCGCTTATGCACGATTCGCCTTTGTGTTTACAAGAAATGGCAGTCGAACGCGGAATCACCCCCAACTGAACGCAACACGATAGGAATGAAAAGAAGATTCTGAAAATGTATTTATGTTTTTTTATATTGAAGGGGAAACACATTTCACCACAATAACGTAAAAACCAACACAATTCCAGCTATCGGTATAATCGCAAATGCAATTAGATCGAATTTACTACCAGTTTATAACAGATTCCACTAGCAGAAACGCAACTGGAAATTGTTTTATGGTAGTAACCCCTAGAAATGTGCTTTAGTAAAATGTGAGGTGTTAAGTGTATCTCTGCCTTTACGGTGTTGTTTATTCAGTTGCTACACGCGCACAGCTTTGTTTATGTGTATCAAGCTTGCCTCCTCGTTTTGTAATTGTGTTTTATTCCCTAAAAATGAGTAAAATACTTAAAAGGTGTGAAAAGGAAGTGTCCTGGTGAAGACACTGCAGATTCAGAGAGAAAAAGAAAAGCAATATCAATAAACAGAGGCGGACTGGGTCAAAATTTCTTACCCAGGAAAATATATAGTGGTCTCATACTATGGTTTATGGCCAAAATCACACCGGCCCACCGGGGTTTCCCCGGTAAGGCTTATGGCCAGTCCGCCTCTGTCGAAAGAGAAAAAATATGAAATTGTGAAATGCTTTGAGCGAAATGAAAGACCATGTGAAATTGCACGTGCTACAGACCTAAATGAGGCAACGCCGAGAATTACAAAGAATGCAGAGAAAATAAAAACAACTTTCATAGCAGGAACAACTCAAAGTGTAATTAAAATCCATTAGATTAAGACACAAAGAATTGGAAGAGATGGAACGGCTGTCATCTGTTTGGATAGAAAATCAAACAAAAAACAAGTTTGCTTACGATGCTTACGATAGAAGCAAAAGCATTAGCAATATTTTATTACGTAATAGTCGTACTAAAATACGTATTTTATTCAAAAAAAATACTTACGTATTTTTTATTATTTTATTTTTTATTATTTATTATATTATAATAAAATATAATATAATAATAAAAAATATTATAAAAAGTATAATATTATTTTTTATTACGTATTTTAATCATTATAAAATACGTCAGTATTTTATTTATTGTGTTTGGTAATTTTTTGGTTACCAATGTGTGTTCAATCTTGGGTGGTCGGCACCTAACCCTATTTTTCCCATAGGGCCTGTTGTTTATATTGCACGATTTTGCATTGCACGAGGGTTTCTAAGAACACAACTATCGTGCTATACGAGGACTGACTATTTGGTGGCAAGAAAACTTTTTAACCAGCATGTGCCAAACTGACTAATACTGAGCTGGAACAAAGTAATAAACATTAGCAAACAAGCCTTGAGCTTCAGGTTGCATATCACTATATATTTTTTTATTAACAATCGACAATAATATAAAATATAGTAGCTTTCAGGGCGAGGTGTCCCTTCTTCAGCTAAAACAGTGAATGGTGTGCTGCATGTATACATATACGTTAAATTAATATGATAATAGGAGTTGACTGGGAGTAATAAACATTATTTCAAACATTGTCTTAATCAAAATAATCAGAATCCAGGGAAACATTTCAAATTCTAATTGAACTCCCAAAGAAGTTAAACACAGAATTTCAGGAAAAATCTTAGCACATAGTATGCCCTGAATGATACGATGCCTCCCTTAATAAGGAAAATATCCAGTTTCTTCTTGTGTTCATTACCATAACTGATCCAGTTTATACATCCCTGGCCTAAGTTTCATGTATTTATTATTAGTGAAAAAAAAAATTGAAAATGCTAGTAAGATGAAAATTTAGCATTGTTCTTAAGAAAAACAGTAACTTTTCATCTAATTTATATATCAAGTTTTATTTAAAAATGGTTCATTCAGACTGCTACTGTTTTAGATTACTATTATGTTCTTACTTGAATGTTTCGTTGTAACTGTACTTCTCTCCCAAAATTATGACAATATATTTGATTAGCTGTTGTATTTATATCCATGGCACCTATCACTTCATGTGCAATTCCTGCAACTATATAAAACAAGTACAGTTAAAACAAATAAATACTTTTAAATATACTGAAATATGTTTTTTTATATATATATATTTTGTATTTAAAGTTAAAAAAAAACTCCAATTTTCTTTTAGCTAAAAATTAATTTAAATTTTATTGTGTATTTATCCAAATAACATTTTACTTATTATTCTTACATAAAAGCCAAAAAAAAAAAATTAAATTAAAAACTACCCAATTACCTCCTCACGTAATTACCTATCGTGCTAATCTTTGCATTTTCCCATTTCACATATACTCAAGCTGTCAGCCTTAACCACACATGGAGACAACTTATTCAAGTAATGAAACTCTCAGTTAAAAGAAAACTTCCTATAATCCACCCACTATGAATTTAAGACCCATGATCCTGGAATGTATAACCGAAATTTTCACCCTCATTCATTTTAAACTGTCCTCTAAAAGCCTTATAGGCAACAGTTAGGTCCCCTCTCTAAAATGACTAGATACCAAACTACAGCCCACACAAAGTCATTCCTTATACAGATGTCCTTTTGTCAATCAAGAAACTCGGTCTTTTTTTTTTTAAATTTTCCACATATTTGTACACAGTACTCCAAATGGAGTCTTACAATTGCCTGTATAATAGGATTATGACCTTATCTCTACAACCAAATGATTGATAAATCATTAAAACGACAGTTGGTCCCTCTTTGCAGTTATTGTAACCCCCAAAGCCCTTTCTTCATCTACTTTTTAATTCAAAAACACCCAAGTGCATGTTATTTTGGGGTTGTTATTCCCTTGGTATAAGACATAGCATTTTGCTGCATTAATCATGAATCAGTCGTGTGGGATCAATATTTCAGCAATCTTTGCTTCATCTACTCTGTCCACACAGATAAAACTCCTAATAGCTCTGACCTAGATAAAACATCAGTAGGAAGATGCTGTTTTTAATATAAGTTGTCTACATATTTAATAACTAACAATGTGAAATTTCATTCCAGTAGGCGATCATACACCACAGGTGGAGCTTGGAATCTGAGGAAGGACACTATTGTTGACAAAGTGGAGTATTGAGCAGTGATCAAGTTCCTACATTTGCAGGGCAAGAAAGCTCAGGATATTGACAAATAAATGAAAGCTATGTATGGGCAGAATCATCCATCCTATGACACTGTAAACAAGTGGAAACAGGAAAAAGTTCCAATGCAGTCACACAAGTGTCTTTGACGAACCAAGAGAAGGAAGGCCATCAACTTCCACAGACAGTGAGACAGTTGCAAAGGTTGAGCAGCTGGTGCTGAGTGACAGACGTGTGACAATTCATTTCTTCACAAATGCAATGGGAATTAGTTATGGGTCTGCCACAGCATTTTACATGACTGCACATGTCTAAGGTCTCCGCATGATGGGTTCCAAGATTGCTGACGCCTTTGCAGAAGAAATGTCAAATGCAATGTTCTCGCCAACTGTTGGATTTGTGTAATGCAGATTTTGAGAACTTTTTTTATCGGTTGGTGACAAATGCTGGGTGTACCAGTATGATCCGGAGACTAAAGACATGTCAAAGCAGTGGAAGCACACCTCCTCCCCACCTCCCAAAACAGCAAAGACCACTCCATCTGCAAAGAAGGTGATGTTGTCCGTGTTTAGGGATAGAAAAGGGGGTTATCCTGACAGATTACCTACCTCGTGGTAATCTGTCAGGTAAGTGTCCACTTACCTCAGGTAAGTGTCCACACTTACCAGAGAATACTACAGAAGTCTTCTGAAAAAGTTATGCAATGCTTTGAAGGTGAAAAGGTGTGGAATGTTAACCAAAGATATCTGTCTTCTGTCAGACAATGCACTGGCTCACAAGGTCGTTGCCACCACCAATTTTATTTCCCAGTGCAGCTCTAAATTACTGCAGCACCCACCCTATTCTCCTGACCTAGCACCATCAGACTTCTTGTTTCAAAAAATGAAGAAACCATTGCATGGAGACGGCTTTGATTTATCTCAGGAAGTCATCAATGAAGTGGAATTGTGGTGTGGACTTCTATGATCAAGGCATTAACAACTAATCCATAGATGGGAGAAATGTTACTATACACAGAGAGTGCATAGAAAAGGATTAAAGTTCCTGTGAAATGTTTTTAATATAGAACACGTGGATTTTAAATAGTTGTTTCAGAAATGATTGAAAATATAGGGCGCATTAAAAAATATATATATATATTTTTTTTTTTGCTGATTTTTCAAATTTCATATACAGAGGGATTTTAAATTTTTGCACACCTACTGCAGGGTTAAAACATAGTTGGTACTTCTCTGACCATACCTAAAGTCTATCTAGAAGACATTATCTGCAAACACTGACATCAATCCCTGTATCCTTTCATTGAAGTCATTTAAGAATCTCAGAAACAATGATAGCCCAATACCAATCCATGGGGGAAACCCCACTTCTTATGTTTGTCCCAGAGAGTAATGATTATTCATAACTAACTGCCTCCTGCCCTGCAGTCATTCTGAAATCCATGTAACCATCATCCTGTGATGCCTACAGATTCCAGCTTTTATAGTAGCTTCTCATGTGGCACTGAATCAAATGTTTTGCTAAAATTAAAATAAGCAATAACAAAATTGTTTCCTACATCCATCTCAACTGAAATGTACCCTGTAAAAATAGCTAACCATGATAAACGTGATTTTCCCCTTACAAAACTGTGCTGTGTTTCTTTCACAATTCCATTTCTGTATGGATTACCCTGTATTGCACTATTGATCACTGTCTCCACGATTTTCCCTACGATTAAAGTCAGCCAAAGCAGTCAGCAATTATCTATTTTGCTCTTAGCTTTAACTTTACCTTTATGTATTGACAATAGATTGATACTTCTCCAATCCAAAAGACTCTCTTCTAAGTCCAATATGCCTTCATAATTAACTTAATGGTTTAATGTGCTCTTTCTGCATCCCTAAAAACTATAGGTATATGCCATCAATTCCAGGAACCTTACACACATTTACATTTGAGTATTTTTCTAACAAAGAGTCTTCCTAATTTCAATATTGCTAACTTCATGCTTTTCAGCTTCACTAGCACAGTGTTTCCTCACCATGAAAGGTCTTTCATCTGTAAATATCAATGCAAAATACCTGTTGAATTCATCCACAACAGCAGCTGGGTTATCTAATTTCTGCACCCATTATACAAAGGTCAGATCTCATTCATTTTCTTCTTCTTCTTCTTTGTATACATGAAAAAAATCCTTGTCCTTGTTCTTTTCTCTCTTAACCAGTGATTTCTTATAATCAGACTTGGCCAGTTTAATCTTTTCTGTGGTTCAATTACAGATCAACCTGAAGCAGGATTCAGTACTTTTCACTGCTCTACAATTTCCCATGCCATCTTTTTCTTTGCTATTAGACTAGACAGCTCTCCATTCATCCATCTTGGCATCCTCCTCATACTCTATGTATTCATGGCTTCCACAACAATTAATTTAATGGTATTCTAGAATTCTAACATATTCACCTGCCATCTGCTAACTCACCAGTTGACAGAAACCATGTAGCATCTTAAGCTGCCATAGTCTCCTTTCCCAAAATGAAACCCATTCCTGTACCTACAAATTAGAATGTGTTAGTAATTCTGCCATGATATAACAGGAGAGAGTATGCAATGTGTGCCTTATTAATCATTTTGGCTATTGAGAAACCGTGTAAGGCTAGGGGAGGTAGAATTTTACTCAGTGTGGTCTGTGACTGTTTTTACAGGGATAGGATATTATACATAAATAGAAGGGATGCAAGAATATTTGAAGACGTATGAAGGCACTGCTAGATGGATCAGAAAACTGCTAACCTGTGGTGAAAACGCAGACTAATAGATTAACTACAGCTGCAAACAAAGGTGTGGTTAATTCTTGCACTGCTTCTATTGGAACATACAGCAGTCTAAAAAGACAGGTGTCAGAGATTACAAGACATGCTGGGGGTCATCATGCAAGAAAATACATGAGTCATGTCAGGGTCATTAAAAGCAAAAACAGGTATACATATACTTGATTGTGCACTAATGCCAGGAGTACAGTCAACAATTTGAAGAATTAAGTACCAAGAGTCTTCGAAATGACTTTGCTAATGGTAGTTGCTCCCATTCTAAACGAATAAGCTAGCGTTCTGAGCGAAGATCCAGTGAAACAAAAATGTTTTAAGTACTTACAGTTTTAGTATTATTTTGACATTTCTATAGCTAGGGTTACCAGATTTAGAATTCAGAATCAAGGACAAAATAGGAAAAAAACTAAGACATTTTTAGTTTTAAAAAAGAGGGCGAAACGAGGACATTTTAAAAATTATATTTATTACTAAAAAATTACAATACATATTTATCGTTACTGCCAATCATTTTCAGTGAGTTTGGATTACAAAGTAAGTAATTATAAAATGTTGGATTCGAGAGAGACAGCAGAGATTTCTGATCTCGTCGGAGTGCCACTGAGGTCGAGAGAGAGAGACGTTTGGTAGCAAAGTCATAATTTGATTTGTGTTTGAGATAATATAGTCCACTTGCGTAATTTTGGAATAATACAGTTCACTTAATGCGACCAGTGTATTGGTTTTATTTATTCTGTTGTATTGACCAAAGGTGCAATGCACAGAATATGTAATTAAAATTCATTTTATAATGAGATGATTTTTTTTAATTACAAAAAATTAGAACATGTCCTTGGAAACAAGGACATCTGGTAACCCTACTATAGCCTTCATTTACGATGATGATGATGATAATAATATAAAATAGCATGGGTTACTATCTTTTATTTCTAAGTAAAGTTAAATTATAATTATATTATAGTATTGATTGAACTATAATTCAATTATTACGTAAATGCAGCTTTATATAAAATATATAAAAATTACAAAAATTATTATATATTTAAAACCATATAAAAGCTAAGCCTTTTATAATGACTAGTTTAGATAACAATCATAGTCATGAAGGAGTTTACATTTGCATGGGTTAATGCACATTCATCATTTATACTACCAAGGTAGTTTTAATTATATCTCATATTGTGAATACCTTCACAACAAGTTGCCGTGGTATTGCACTACCTCAAATAAGTAACGCTTCACCTATGGAGAAGACTATTATTGCTTATTCTCGGCAGATACCACCACTCAGATAGCACCATTTCAAAGCTTATTGGCTTCTCATCGGTGGGTGGGCAGGTATCCTAGAGTTGCAATAGTGACAACCCAGTTATAAAGTATAACTCTACAATATGAGAGATTCCTGATGCCGTGCAATGGTTTAGTCTAAAAGACATTTGTTCACTAAAGCCTTGGAGTATGAAGGGATTTACTTATGCATGGGTGCACATTGAAGATATTCACAATATGAGATGTGATCAAAACGATGCAAAATATATCCTGAGCTGGATATATTCATTCTTTTTCTTGGCGATTCCCTTCTCTCTCTCTCTCGGGGTAATTCAGGAAAAAACATTTTTTTTTTTTTTTTTTTTGGCTGGCGCAGCAAGGAAGCCCCGGGCTTCCTTGCATCATATGACTAATAATAAATAATAATAATAAATTTGCTACGGCAAGTAAGCGCCTATGGCTGGGCGCTTAAAAACCCAAGTTTCTAGAAGATAAAACCATGCGGCTAATCCCCTCAGAGTTCCATGGTTTTATCTAGTTCAGCCGCGTTATGTAGGAATAAGTCATGCTGCAGTAATAGCATAGATTTGTTAAAGAGAAATCTTGAACGACCAATCTGATTGGACAGTATGATGTAGTAACAATGAAACTGGATGCAAAAAAAATCACATTTTTGATGTTTTTTGCTTCTAGTACTATTTTCTTGTGGTTTCTTTCTAATAATAAATAATAATAATAAATTTGCTACGGCAAGTAAGCGCCTATGGCTGGGTCCACGTTGACCATAGTTAAATATCGATGAAAACTAATCAAATTTCCCAAATGCCTTACCAATAAATGAGTACCGCATGCCACCTATTCCACTGTAAAGTTCTAATACTCTGTAAACTTTTTTATAACTGTCTCCATAATCCACAAATTCCATTGCTACGCAAGTATAAAAAAAATCTAAAGCAATACAGAAACTAGTTTGAAAGCTCCCCACCTAAACTAGCTGACAGTACACAAACATCGAAAACGTGCTTCAAAACAGCTGCATAGCATGACATCTAACGGGAAAGGTTTTAAGAATTCAATTACAATAATTCCTCAAATAACGCGGCCTTCACATAGCACGTTTACGAAATGAAATGGCTTTTTTTTTTACGGAATATTTTTCATAAAGCTAAAATTGGGTAGTGAACTACTTCGGAGCACTCTGAAAGTTCAGTGTTTATATTTGCAGAGTTGGATGCCTAAGGAAGTAGCTTATTTAATCGTGCAAACAAAAATGATATCATATGATGATGGGGCTCACAACTGGTGAGTATGGGCTTGGCACACACCCAGGGTGCTGAGCTGGATATCATCATTCTTCTCTTTCTTGATGATACCTCTCTCTCTCTCTCTCTCTCTCTCTCTCTCTCTCTCTCTCTCTCTCTCTCTCTCTCTCTCTCAGGGTAACTCGGGAATTTTTTTTTTGCTGGTGCAGCATACGCTTCAGGCTTATGCTGCACCAGCTCTAATAATGTAGGTTAAGCGCCAAAGTAACTAAAGATACGAAGCACCACTATACACAGTTCCTAACTGCATATATCATTGTGTGAACACAGTTGGATGGAAAAGATCAGAGTTCGAATGATGTCAATGATTATGATTGATGTCAATTGATTAAACTATATTGATTCGTTATACTGATATCCGTCAATGACAGACATAGGTATAACGAATTTTAGTGAGCCTTTTCAACAATTGTGGCTGAGTTCGTCAGTCCCAGGCGAGCGAAGCATGCTGTTTTCTCGCTGAAAATCGCAATTTTCCTCCAGAAACAGGCAAATCGACCAGAGAGCATACGAAATTTACAAACATAACATGTACGTTGCATTATGGCTTATGTGCGTGTTGATGCGCCTAAAACCCAATAACAAACAAACATATATTACCCGTCGGGCTGTTGTTTGCTAAAAGTAAAAACCATGCAACTATCATCCGAGACCGATTACCTGAACCACAAAAAAACCCATAAATATTTCTCTCTCATTGATGGATTCGAATTCACCTTTTCCGCTCTGTGTGGGAAAATGGGGAATATAAACCATTATTATCCATGAGAGTAGAATTTACAGACCGACAATTTTCGTGATCAGCAAAACCATTAACGGAAATGAAAAGGAGTAGTGGGAATTACATTCTAGGCAAACTACAAAATAAAATGCAACATTTTAACTAATTTAAATAAGTAATTCTAATAATGTATATTATATGAATTAAATTTGAAGCCGCAATTAACTGGCCAGTAAGTGTTTGTGTGCAAAACTCCAATGCACTTAAAGCTATCGGACATCAGTATATTATTATTATTATTATTATTATTATTAGCCATATGGTGCAAGGAAGCCTGAGGCTTATGCTGCAGTCAAAAAAAAAAAAAAAAAAAAAAAAAAAATTTCGGAAATACCCCAAGAGATAGAGAGAGAAATAAGGGAATCACCAAGGAAGAGAAGAATGATGATATCCAGCTCAGGACCCTGGGTGTGCCAAGCCCATACTCACCAGATGTGAGCCCCTGGGGTTATGTCTATAAAGTTTGTGTATAACGCGCTCGATTTGCTTATTTACTAGACGAAAGACCCAAGTTTCTAGAAGATAAAACCATGCTTCTAATCCCCTCAGAGTTGCATGGTTTTATCTAATTCAGCCGCGTTATGTAAGAATAAGTCATGCTGCAGTAATAGCATAGATTTGTTAAAGAGAAATCTTGAAAGACCAATCTGATTGGACAGTATGATGTAGTAACAATGAAACTGGATGCAAAAAAAATCATATTTTTGATGTTTTTGCATCTATTACTATTTTCTTGTGGTTTGTTTCTACAATGAAACTGTAGTAACAATTTGACATCATATAACTAGATTTCGGAAAAGCTATTGACACATTTACACATAAAAGACTGCTGTACAAACTGGAGCAATATGACATTGGGGCAAGTTACTGCTTTGGATAAAGAGATGATTGAGTGGGAGATGAAAAAAGACTGGTTATCAATGTCCGCTGCTCTTCTTGGTCCCGTTATTAAGGGAGTTCACCAGAATTCAGTGTCTAATTTTCCAGTTGATACAAAAATTGTCAAACTGATTAATCACAGTAATCAGGGTAGGCTACAACAACAGTATCTGGAAAAATTAGGTACATTAAGACTGGCATACCTTCATCAATATCATTAATAAATATTGAAAACAACAACGGGCTGAGAAATGGCAATCAAAGGTTAACTTTTACAAATGCAAGAAGCTGCATATGGGTAGCACTACTCCCAGATTGACCAGCCAACTGTGTGGTACTACACTCAGGGTAGTGAAAATTATGTGGATGTAATTGTTCAGTCAGACATGAAATTCTCTGAGCAGTGCAGCCAGGCTGACAGAACAGTTCATTATTTATTTATTTTTTATTTTTTTTTATTATTTTATTTATTTATTTATTTATTATTTTATATTTATTTTATTTATGTATTTATTATTTTATATTTATTTTATTTATTTATTTATTATTTTATATTTATTTTATTTATTTATTTTTTATTTTTATTTTTATTTTTTTTTTGTCACTGATGTACAGAAACTTTATTAACAGAGAAAAAGAAGTGATTATCCCCTTGTCGTCATGGTTAAGGCGCATATTGAGTACTGCATACTGTTCTGGAGGCCTCACTTTAGGAAGGATGTAGATCTCCGTAGCCGAGTGGTCAATAGCGGGAGTGCAGTGGCACACGCTCTTTGAGTAGACCGAGGTTCAAGCCCCTGACTGCTAAATACAGTCGATCTGCCAACCCGCACTGGACCAGCGTGGCAGATTATGGTCCATTTCCCTCAACATGAATTGTTGAGGAGGCTTCCATCCTGCAGTGGGTTGATAATGGCTGCAATTTACTTCTTTTTTTTTTTTATATATCTTTTGGAATGGACGCAGAGAAGGGCAACCATATTGGTGGACGGAATAAAAGGTCTTATCAAGAAAAACGTAATTTCAGTAGATTGCAGCGTCTAGAGACTAGGCACCTGTGAGGTGATCTAATCGAGTTGCTTAAGGCTTATATATGGATTGAACAAGCTTAATGCTGATGAAATTCTGCCTCGTGCTCAGACTACACACATCTAGGGGCATAGCATAAATTCAAATTGAAGAATGACGGTTTCAGGATAAATATGCAGAAATTGGCGTTCAGCCAGCAGGTAGTTGATTGTTGCAATCAACTGTTATCTGGTGTAGTGGAAGTGGATAATTTCAGTTAATTCAGGGAAGAACTAGACAAACTGTTAGGGTAGACGGACACGTGATAGGATAGTGTTGTTCTCTTTGGGTGTTTTTTTTTTTTTTTTTTTTTTCTGGCTGATGTTGTATGAACTTTCTTTCGTGCATCATTTGCCAATATTAATACTAATACGACATACAATGTGTCTGTGCGTGCATACATGATTTTATGTGTTATTCATACATATATCAACGAAGGCAATAGCTGAAGCATTTAAATATGCAGATGATACACTAACCATTTTAGATGAAAGCAATGCTAGTGCGAAAGCAGTTTAAAATTAGCATAAAATTTATTAAGCTAACCGATGAGTCAAAACATTATGCCCACCTACCTAATATGATGTTGGTCCTCCACGCGCAGCCAAAACAGCTCGTATTCGGCGAGGAATGAACGCTACAAGATTTTTAAATGTGTATTGCGGTATCTGGTACCAACACGTAACCAGCAGATCCTTTAACTCCTGTAAGGTCCGTGGTTGAGACGCCGCAGATCGGAGTTGCTGTTCCAACACAAACCGCAGATGCTCGATGGGATTGATGTCTGGGGAATTTGGAAGCCAGGGCAATACCTGGAAGTCTTCCTCATGTTCCGCGAACCAGTCTCGAACAATACGGGCGGTGTTGCATGGCGCATTATCCTGCTGAAAGACAGCACCGCCAAAGAAGAAGACCGTTGCCATGAAAAGGTATACCTTGGCAGCAGTGATTTTTAGGGACATGGACATGTGTTTTTGTAATAGGCGGCTCCTTGAACGTCAGTTCATCTCTGCCGGGTATTTCTAGGAAGAACAGTATCACTAAAAATGGGCCAGATATGTGTGTGACAGAGGTTTGTGTGTATTATGTGAGTGTTCTGGCTACCAAGAAGCATCAATCACCAGGACAGATGATTCCGGGTACTCGTCCACACCACGGGAAGGTGGGCCAGTCCAGTGCTCGTGATGTCTCAATTCGAGACTCTGACCCACCTGATGTTGCCAAAAGGTGGACCAGATTCCTCTGGGAGCCCATTCCGGAGAAAAGAGAGAGAGAGAGAGAGAGAGAGAGAGAGAGAGAGGGGGAGAGAGAGAGAGAGAGAGAGAGAGAGAGAGAGGGAGAGAGAGAGAGAGAGAGAGAGAGAGAGAGAGAGAGAGAGAGAGAGAGAGAGAGAGAGAGAGAGAGAGAGGTTCCCCTGGTGTATTAAAAAAAAAGAAAAAAGAAAAAAAAAGAGGTTCCCGTGGCATATTAAAGGAAGTTCCAGTGGTGTATTAAAGGAGATTCCCGTGGCGTATTAAAAGATAGAGAGAAAAAGAGAGATTCTCTCTCCCCGCCCTCTTTTTTAATACGCCACGAACTGAAAAAAAAAGTTGAGATTTATTCATCTACAGCAAAATCTATTGTTTTATAAGCTGGTGAGGACACAGACAGACAGACAGACAGACAGTTCGGCATAAACATCAATGTTTAGGGAGGTGGCCGACGTCATAGTACCCAGCACATGGATGACTGGACCCAGGGTATCCCAGCAGAACATTGTCCAAAGCATGACACCGCCGCCACCCCGCTTGTTTTCGTCCAAAGGTGCATACAGGAGCCATCATTCCCCCAAGTAAACCACACACACACACACACACACACACACACACACACACACACACACACACACACACACACACACACACACACACACACACACCCACCCGGCCGTCCACAAAGTGCAACAGGATTCATCGGACCAGATGACTTTTTTCCAATCACTCAAGGTCCAGTTTCGATGCTCGCGAGCCCTATGGCTCAATATTTAACCGTACAACACCAGCGTCCTGAAGGTACTCCAAATAAATGCACAACGGGCAATAGCAGTAGTTGAACAGCTAAGAATAAAAGCAGATTAAGACAACTTCGATATTTTGATCTTACAGGAGTCGTACACCTATGCAAATCAGGTCGGGAGTACCCCTTCACCTATAAAATTACTAACGTTTATGAAGAGGCCCCCTGGGCTGCAATAACAACTGGGAACACTGACATAACTGTCACCAAACTCCCCCATTTATGCACAGCCTGGGCAGCGTGTGCCCACATCATCAGCTCCTTGGGAAGTTTTTATATAGCCTCATTATACTGCAGGCCCAGGGTGAATATACTTCCATACACAAGGTATCTGGAAATCGTCCTCGCAACTCTCCCAAATGAGAAGATCATCATCGGTGCTGACGCCACCTTCAGGTCGCCTGCCTGGTTCAGAACTACTGCTGACAGGCATGGCTGTAGGAACAGCCAAAAACTTGAAGATCATCTTGCAAATTCCCAGCTTACCGTTCTAATCAGGCCGAACAACCTTCCCACCTTTTGTAATACCCTGTGGGAATTCACAATTCATGTCACGTTGGCTACGAGAAACATATCAAATTTCATCGTGGGCTGACGGTTAAGGCTTCCTGGACCACTCAAACCACAGGGCAATAACATGCCAAATAACAAGATCCTTGGATAGAATCTCAACTCCAAGATTCACATCTCAAAGTTATGCCATCTACAGAGAAAAATTGGACCTTTTCGCGGAGAAGCTTCGCTCATTAGCCCAGCAGTTGCAAG